>NC_133526.1:104151992-104460935 GCF_048544455.1 Silene latifolia | reverse complement strand
ATGAAGAATTATACGAGGGTGATGAGACTGTTGGGGATGAGAAGATAGAAGATGAGGTAGTTGGAAAGAAAGAGAAGAGTACCGATGATATTGGTGTCCCTGACAACAATGAGACTGTTATGGTTAAGAAGAGAAGAATGGAGGTAGGTTGTACAGAAGGGAATATTATACCAGATGGCTATGATGCTTCTGAGAAGAATGAGAACATGACAGATGTGAGTAATACAAACGACAAGAGTATAAATGAGCATAATCTGGTTGACAGTGGTGACACTACCAAGGGCGAAGTCATCAACAATGAAAATGTTCATGAACATGAAAGTAGTCAACCGAGTCTCGAGCATCCTTGCAAATCGTAATTTACTAAGCACGGATACATGGATTATTACTCCTCTTCTTGAGTTTCAGAATTGCATTGCTTTGATTATGTGTCGTATAGTAGAGGAAAACATACCGATTTAGCCAGGTATATATATATATATCTCTACTAATGTACAATATTTAAATTTAAAATGTTCTGTATCTTGTTTTGAGTTAACACTGGTAGTCCCTGAACAGGGAACTTCTTGTGCATGTGGGTGAAATTTCTCTCGGCGTATTGAAATGGCAACGCTACGACAATCTAAATATTTAACGAGTGATGTGATTGATTGTTGGGCAAAACTTTTGAATGCCAAGGAATCTAGAAGAAACTCTTCCGAGTCTTATCGATTTTTTTCACCAAATTTGTGTGTGTAAGTCAAATATTTATATAAACTTATTTCAACAAGTAAATTTTGTAATGTTTTTTCCCTTGATTAACATCAAAAACTTTACTTGTCTTGCATCTGAGATGATGCTTCATGGAGAAGTGGACACGATGAAAATTTTATTGTGATTAAGGATATAATGAAAGAAGAGTTTACCCAATTCTCGGTTAACCCAGATAGAATTGATTTGGTTAGCATTGACAATATACACTCTTTCTGCATGTTATATTTAATTTGCTTGTTGCCTAATTAAATCTTTTAAAATCTACTGATTCTTCTTCCGAGTTATATATAAAAGGCATTACAATTTACTAGTCATTGACAAAGAACAAGTATAAGTTCATCATCATTGATAATGTGTATCGTGACGGAAAACCAGAAGAATTTTTCCACAATAGACCACTGTCTTTTGTAAGATTCTATGCTCTCTTTTGCTTAACAGCACTACATACTGTTCTTATTCATTATTGTGAATGTACAATGACTTTACATAGAGTGTACCTTCCCAAAAATTTTGTGTCTGTCTTAATTTTCTAATTTTTGTGATATTGTACCTCATAATTATTAGTGTCCTAATGTTTTTCTGCACCCCTTCTCCGCCAGCGTAATGTTCTAGCAGAATACTTGAAAGACATCGGTGTTTCAAAGGTAAAAGTTGATCGCATTAAAAAACTGCAGCCTATTCTTGCAAAGATGAAGTGGAGAAACAATACTAACAAGACTGATTGTGGTGTTTACGTTATGAGACATATGGAGACATTTAAGGGTAATCTAAATTGGACTGTGGGCTTAAAAAAGCGATGTGAGTTTGAAGTCATATAATTATTTTTAATACATAATTCAGTACACATTTGTACATGTTCTAATCCCTTGTTTTCTTTATTTTGCTAGGATGCTCCCCTACTGATTCTGCGGAAGAAATACATTTCATATATGATTTCAACAGAAGGCAATGTATGTTTTGATGCTGTACTAAAGAAGGCAATGGATTTCCGTTCAAACCCACTGCCATGGGAAGAATATGATGATGAAGATGAGGAAGATGCTGAATTGAAGCCGTAAAAACTTTTTTTAGTTTCGTTTGTGACGTGTGTGAGTAATGTAACATATATTGAGGAAGCTGCGAGTCGTACAACCTGAAGTTTGAAAAAATTTTAATTCAAGAGAGTGTTATATTCCGGAAACAAATTTCAATAAAGTTTATTATGTTCTTACTGAACAACAATAATGTTTATTGTGCAAAACGTCTTAAAATTATTGTACTCTGGGAAAACAATTCCAATCAAGTTGATGTTGTCCTTGCAGAACAACAATAATGAACCTTTAATACAAATGTAATATACTTTGGCTATAAGAGTAATGTACTTTGGCTATAAGAGTAATGTACATACAAGCCTTTAAGAATGTTCCTTGCAGAACAACAATAATGATGCTTTAATAAAAATGTAATATACTTTCCCTATAAGAGTAATGTACTTTGGCTATAAGAGTAATGTACATACAAGCATTTAAGAATGTTCCTTGCAGAACAACAATAATGATGCTTTAATAAAAATGAAATATAGTTTCCCTATAAGAGTAATGTACTTTGGCAGTATAATCGAATTGTGCATACAAGCCTTTAAGAATGTTCTCGTAGTGTATATTATGGATGTCTATCCTTGAATCAAAAATTTGCACTTTCCACTTCGTTATCAGATTCATCTTCTTCATCGTCGTCCTCCACATCATCAGATTCATCTCCTTCATCGTCGTCATCTTCATGGTAGTATTTGGTGAATATGCATCAAAATGTAGATTAAATATCAGATTTTATAAGGAGAAAATGGCCAAAATGAACAACTAAATTGATAATAGATTTAATGTTAATCAAATATACATTCTTTGAAATTTTCATCTGTGCCTTTAGAACAACCATAATGTTCATTGCACAAAGAGCTTATGTGCCTCCATATAAGATTGAAGATTTTGGAAGGTAAATACTATCCGCTATGCTTGTATAATTTAATAATTATTTAACATTAATGTAATATGCTTTAACAAGAAACCAAATTATAGATACCTGTCAGATGGTTTGTTTCTTTGCAAGTTCTAGAGTTGTGTCCTTGGCGGCCACATGTTTTGCAGTACCTCTTCTCTTTTCCTCTCTTCTTTAGGGCTTTTAACATTTGTGATTCAATTCTCTTGCCCTTGGTCCTACCCTTGTTTTTAGATTTTTTAGGAACATGAATCACCAACTTCTCAGGTATTTTGCAGCCCACGTACTTTTCTATTTCTTTCATCTTGTCTTTCTTCTTTGCTGGTACATACATTACTAATCATATCCAATCTAATATCTCTCAGTTTTTCAATCAAAAGCTTCATGTCGTTATCATCACACTCAGCTACGCTGACACAAGAATAAACCTCTTGCCACAGCTCAGTACTCAAACTTTTCCGGTCAGAAAACTTTTGAGAGACATCTATCAGTTTGCCATCTTTGTCAAAGACAGGCTTACTCATTGCAGCTTTTGTCCATCTTTGCGTTATGTCTTTGTTCGGTATTTTCGAAAATCTTGGTTGTGTAGAATCCAAAGGCAGTGCCTGCACAACAAGCCCATTCTCTGAAACATAGAACAAGAACAAGTAATCTCCATGTTATCTGGTGAATATGCTACGTTCCATGACTTATTTGGCATCTGCAAGTCTGTTAGAATATATATTTTTGTCTCATCAATCTTCTCCACATCTTTAAAACGGCAATCGACAAAGCGCAACCAATTCTGTTTGGAAGTCTTTGAAAATGTTGTGCGAGTACATTTCAGAAGCATGGACTTCAAGGTTTGACTTTGTTTTCCGTGGGATTTCAGAGTGTTTGTTGTCACTGTTCAATTTGGACTGCTTGTGTCTTTGTGCTTCCAAGGCACTCTCATAGCACACCCAAAACTCAACAAGGGTCAAATGAGGTGTGAGGAACCTGTCAAAGAAACTGTTTTCACTCTCAGACCTAGAAGTAACCCTCATCAAGCCAGACATTGAAACATCTTTAAAGTAGGCGGGGATCCACTTTGTTCCCGAGATTATACAAATCTGAAAACCACTCGTGTTCTACAAGTTGATAATCAGTCATTATCTTCCCCCATTGTTCTTCGAATTCATCAGGCTCAAGTTGGTTGTTCCAAACACACCTATTGAGCCTGGTCTTAAAATCCTCATCTTGAAACAGTTGATAACTGACTTTCTCTCTTAGTTTCTTCATTATGTGCCACATGCACAGTCTGTGTGTTGACTCCTTAAACACTTCCGGGACCACCGACTTCATTGATTTGTCCTGATCAGTAATTATAATTCTCGGTTGGCACCCACCCATTGCTTCCAAAAATGTCTTGAACAGCCATGTATAACACTCAATACTTTCATCACCTAACAACGTGACTCCAAACGTTATGCACCTTTTGTGGTGATCAACTCCTGTGAAAGGGACAAACACCATATCGTACTTGTTTGTTCTATATGTAGCATCTGCTGATAAAACCTCACCGAACAGCATGTAGTTCTTTATGCAGATCGGATCTGCCCAAAACACTCCAGCCAGGCACTTGTTTTCATCTACTATAAAATCAAAGTAAAATGAGCGCATGTGTCTTTTCTCCCTATAAGATTTTCAACAAACATTTGTGCATCAAAATTACCAATGTAGGTTTTTATGTCCCTGACAAAGTTTTTGAAATCAACCTCAGTAGCCCCAATGTTGTTGTAACCTCCACACAGCTCCTTCCAACCTCTATAGGCTTTCACACCACCTAGTTTTAGCACCTTTACCTTTGTGACAAATTGCTTCGGTACCTCTGTCATTTTTCGGTTTCCTTTCAAGAATATTGTAGATTCAGGCGAAGCAAGTGGATGGTTATGCGCTTCATCGAATCTGGTAACAATATAAGTTCCATTTTCTTGGTATTTAAACTGCACTAATGCACGACAGTCAATTCTTGTAATCGGCCTCACACGGCTTATGTCATGTCACACACGATTTCGCATCATTCTCGCAGATATCGGTATCGATATCGATCCTCTTCCTTTTCCTACTTTCCTTTACACCTTGCCTATTGCAGACAACATTCCTTAATGCAAAACTGTTTGGTAACTCATTGCCTTTAATCCTTTTTGTTGTTGCAAGCCTTGGCGTAAACCCACAGATTGTACAATATTCTTTGTAGAATAACTCTGCTGATTCTAGCGTTTCAAATACTTGTCCTACTTTAGGTTTTTTTCCTCTGGACAGAATGGAATGTCTTTGGAGTGCATTTAATGTTTCAATTCTTGTCCTTGGTGTTTTAAAGCTGTTATTTGTAGAAGAAGACGTAGTTGCATCACTTGTACTCATTGTCTGGTTCAACAGTAGTTAAGTAAGTAAGTATATTGAATATTATTGCGTCAATAATGCAGTAATCCAATTCTAATATGCAGTAATCCAATTCTAATATGCTCATTGTCCATTATCATGCCTGTAAAGGAACATTTATTTTAATGATAATGTTCATAGGAAATATTGTTGTCCATTTTGATATAGCATATATATAATGTATTGAATGCTAATGACATTAAACAAAGAAATAGTCATAATATTATTTCATTAATATTAGAAAATATTTACAAAAGCCATTTCAGGCTTCAAAATGGTAAAGCCTACTAAGGCTTATCTTTGAAAAAAAAAAAAAAAAAACACAAGATAATACCTAATAACAATAAACAGAAGATAACACAACATATTTCTAAACTAATCTAACAAATGGAGTCATAATAATTCTCATCCCAGACTGTTCCTCAATTTCATATTCTTCTTCTCTTTCCTTTAAAAATCGTCGTTCTTGTCTTTTTTGATGTCTAATTATTTCTGCACGATTAGTCATAGTCGTGCGGATCGAAATCTGTCAAGCATCCGATTATTCTTTTCGATAGTTATCACACCATTTTCATTTCCGTGAACCGCGCCTCGGTAATAATCCCTCTCCTTTACCTCCGGCTCGTTCCCTATAAGGAACCACTTTGACCAGCCCTTGCACACCATGGCCATGTTTTTCTTTTCTTCCCTCCCAAGTCGCTCAAACAAAATCTCGAGCAAATCCTGAGTAGTAAGCAATTGATGTAAAGGACGACTAGGAGATGGTACATCCATCTCCACAGGAATGTCATCTCCATCAAACCAGTTTGAAGAAAAAGCGGCTTACTTTCCATTCCCTATAATGGGCCATGAAATTTTGTTTGTAACCATCATTCTTGAAGGGAACTATCAGGCATTTTGAGTAGTCCATTGTTTTTTTTTTAAGAAAATTAAGTACTTTTCTGAAGAGATTAAAAGTTTTGGTTATTGGAAAAGGTAGGATGAAAAACTAGTTGTATACTCTTGGGTTTATATAGTGGATTAATTGATTAAAAGAGATTAAATTCTGTGAACAGTTGTGTCTTTTCAACTGACACAAACATAATCATGGTAATTAATAAATTGGGTGAAGTTATCTATGTTAGTTTAATCTATTGCATAAAAAAAAGTATATGGACATTATGAAAATACGTAATGGACATTTGAATTAAACTGAATTCACATTTTTTTCCAAATAATGTTTCATGTTCTTTTTTAAATAATTTAATGTACCTTTTAATATTATATAATGTACATTTTCCAAACAGTGCTTAATAATATTTTAGTTGTACCTAATTATCAGAAAATGCAAATTACGAATATATATAGTTGACAATTTATTTTATGGAACATGTTTTTTTATAATTAATATAATGTACATTTAGAAGTAATATTCAAATTAATGTGAATAATTGCGTCTTTTCACCACATAAGCAAGTTATTTCGTACAAATAAAGGTTCATATATAATGTATTCCTTCGAATGTCCATTACCATGCCTTTAAAGGAACATTTATTTTACTGCTAATGTTCATAGGAAATATTGTTGTCCATTTTGATAGAGCATATATAAAATGTATTGAATTCTAATGACAGTAAACAAACAAATAGACACAATACTATTTCATTAATATTAGTAAAATATTTACAAAAGCCATTTAAGGCTTTCAAAATGATAAAGCCTACTAAGGCTTATACTGAAAAAGAAAAAAAAACACAAGATAATACAAAATAACAATAAAATAGAAAACTAACTTAATATATTTCTAAACCAATCTAATAGTCTGAGTCATAATAATCCTCATCACAAAAGCCATTTAAGGCTTTCAAAATGATGTCTAATTATTTCTGCACGACTAGATAGAGTCCTGCAAAGGCAGAATCTTTCTAGGAGCCGCTGATCCTTTGTGACAGTGATTATACCATTTTGCTGTTCCCGAACCGCCCCTCGATAATAATCCCTTTCCTTTACCTCTGACTCCGTTCCTATAAGGAACCACTTCGACCAGCCCTTGCACACCATTGCCATGTTATTCTTTTCCTCCCTCCCAAGTCGCTCAAACAAAATTTCGAGCAAAGGCTGAGTAGTAAGGAAATAATGTAAAGGACTACTGGGAGATGGTACATCCATCTCCACAGGAATGTCATCTCCATCAAACCAGTTTGAAGAAAAAGCGGCTTACTTTCCAATCCCTATAATGGTTCATGAAATTTTCTTTGTGAGCATCATTCTTGTAGGCAAATATCGTGCATTTTGAGTAGTCCATTGTTTTTTTTTTTTTTAAGAAAATTAAATACTTTTTTAAGAAGAGATTAAAAGTTTTGGTTATTGGAAAAGGTTTTAGAAATGAAGGTAAGATGGAAAAGTAATTGTGTACTCGTTGGTTTATATAGTGGATTAATTCAGTATAAGAGATTAAATTTGGTGAACAGTTGTGTCTTTTCAATTGCCACAAACATAATCATGGTAATTAATAAATTGGGAGCAGTTATCTATGTTAGTTAAATGTCTCGCATAAAACAAAGTATATTCACACTATAAATATACGTAATGGACATTTGAATTAAACTGAAAGCACATTTATTTTCCAAATAATGTTCCATGTTCTTTTTTAAATAATTTAATGTACCTTTTAATATTATATAATGTACATTTTCCAAACAATGCTTAATGATATTTTAGTTGCACCTAATTATCGGAAAATGCAAATTATGAATATACTATAGATAGTGGACAATTTATTTGATGGAACATGTTTTTTTATAATTAATATAATGTACATTTAGAATTAATATTGAAATTAAGGTGAATAGTTGTGTCTTTTCACCACTTAAGCAAAACTTACAATCCGTCATTTGACATATTGAACAGTTGCAAGACCACTTGCAAAACGTAATTATCACATGCACATACTTATTATATATAATGCACATTTCACTAAGACTGATTGGACATTTCCTTATGAAACGTGTACAAAGACAACACAACCAACACAAAGACATTATTTTTACATGCAAAATTACTTTTGATTACTTCAAATTGCACACTTTTCCTTTCTCATTATTTTTAGTACATTGTTTCTCACCACAAAGTACATTTGCGTTTATCATCCTTCTAAAACCAAACAAACAAACTATAAACCCTAATTTAACACTTTTCATTATAAAATTAATGTTTTTGTGGTTTCGTACATTACATCTAGTTAATTAAATTTAAACAAATCCGAAATTAAGTTGAATTTAATCAAATTCAACTTTAACATCATCATAAAATCAATTCAACAACGATTCAGAAACGAATTAAATAATATTGAATGAACATACCTCAATATTATTGTAGAAAACAATAATTCCGGATGAATGACCAAATCAATTCCGATTTTTCTTACAAAGTTTTGATCTTGAAATAACTGAATAGCCGATGAATGCAAAAGTTTGAACAAATTGACTCGATTTGCGCTTGAACACAAAGAATTGATGATGAATAAACGATTTTAGATCACTAAATTTGATATCGAAAGACAAAAATTTACAAATTAAGGAAGGATTAATGGTGAAATCGATTGATTTTGTTTCGTGTGGTTTGATTTTGTTACGTAGGCTTGATATTCTTGACATGTACACTCTTATTTTTTGTTTTTCGTGAAATTTTAAGAAATAGCGCTTTAATCTCAGTAGTGAGTCTTATTTGATGGACGGTTGAGAGTCATTCTCACGGTTCTCACGATAAGCCCCGTTCTCACGAACTCTACCCTTATTATTATTATTATTATTATTATTATTATTATTATTATTATTATTATTATTATTATTATTATTATTATTATTATTATTATTATTATTATTATTATTATTATTATTTTTATTATTATTATTATTATTATTATTATTATTATTATTATTATTATTATTATTATTATTATTATTATTATTATTATTATTATTATTATTATTATTATTATTATTATTATTATTATTATTATTATTATTATTATTATCATATATTACTAGTCTTACCATAACTAGAATTTCCACCAATTATCTTATTATTGCCATAACATTATTATTATTATGATAATTATTGATATAATTATTATTTCCATATTATTTATTATTAATTCCCGATACAAAATCCGATTACTTAATTATTAAGCCTATAAAACCCGTCCCCCAATTATATCACACGGCCCAATACTGTACTATTAGCTAAGCCCAATTCCCGACTTGAATTATTAATTTATTATTTAATTAACGTCTTACTCGTAATTATTATTAGAAATGCCTTTAACTAATTATTAAATTACATAAATTATTCTCATAATTTATTATCAAAATACGGTGTATTACACGAGTCATCCCTTATTAATATAACTCGGTGGATTAACCTCTTAATCAATTCTACTCAAGAACTCTCGATCGATAAAAATTACTCTAATTTTCATCTTTAGCCTGGAACACATGCGACTACGGTCACGAATACTTCCGTTGAGCTCAATCCAAATTTCGATGTAATAACATTTTATTACCCACTTACCCAACGTAACAAGTTTAGTACCCCGGTGAGCCGAATCTACTTCCTTATGAAATTGGGATTCATGGTTTCTACTATTTGGTAAGGCTAATTCTCAATTATTAAAAGTGAGAGGTCTTGTCAATTTATTATCTATCACGTTTTAAGTGAACTAAAGCGGTGAACTACGATAATTATAATTGACACGGTTGATGACTCAATATGATATGCATGTGTTGTTATGGCGATTTGGCAATGCATGCAACATATTAAAAAAAATGCAAAGCAATAATAAAATTCCTAGTATGGCCTTCCTAAAAAATAAAAAATCAAATAATCTATTACATATTCGGAAATCAACTCCTTTGGTCCCTTGAATCTTCAAGTGGCACGCCTCCCAAGAACACCGTCTTCGTCGGATCACCTTTCCGAATGGCACCGTCTTTGAAGCTACTCCATAATTACAAATAATAATAAAAATACAAAACTATTCCTATTATACATTTGTAATATGAAAAAATTGTAAAAAATAAAAGTGATACGAGATCACATTAAATTACAACCGAATCAATATTCCCTTTCATTACGGGTAATATTGATTAAAACTAAGGCCTTACTAAGATAAAATTACATAATTCAAAATTATATAAATAAAAGACATTCAACAATTGAAATATGCAGCATTATAATATGTGTCTATCATGCCAAATTATGTGCCAAATCGCCCTATTTAACTTATATCGTATATATAACCCGGTTTTATGGAAATGCGTGATCGTAACTTCTTAAAATCATTAACACTTAAATCACAACTAAGCTCAAGTTAATTATCCTAACACTCTTAGGACTCAAAAATTAGTCATCACTCAATTTTTGACAATAATTCAACTTGATTTAATTTTTATGCTCATTTTTTACCTTAAAATTATCATTTATATGAAATAAATCCAAATTAAATTATAATAATTTCAAAATTTAAATTTTAAATTTTTGAACATTTTGGAATATTTCCATGACACTCATAATGTCAAAAATCATGGTTAAAATTTTCGAATTAATTTTGAGAAAATATAGTTGCATTTTATCGGTTTTATCTCATAAAATATCTAAAGTATCCAAAAATTAATCCAATCAATTTTATAACCTTAGATATGATTAGAGGGATATTTATGCAACCTAAAAACATTTTTTCATGCCATGCAATTCGTTTTAGCTATTTATGCTAAAATAGTCACTATTTATGTCATTTTTACACTAAAAATTCATAAATCATACTAAATGAGATCATTTAATCTCGTAATTTACATACACTCTTTAAATTACGCATGTAATAACATATTAAAGTTTCATAGCCCAATTCGAAATTTAACTATTTTTAACCATTTTACCTCTTTTAATCCATTTTTATCTCATAAAAATCATAAATCATGAAATATTAATCCAATTAATACGATATTTTACACACAACTTTTAAAATATGCATGTGAGGTCATATAAAATTTTCAAGGTCATAGGGTAAGTTTAACCATTTTTAGTCATTTTAACCTCCATTTATGCCATTTTTACACTAAAAATTCATAAATCATGAAATATTAATCACATTAATATGATATTATACATGCAATACATAAAATATTCATGTGAGGTCATAATAAAATACCACAGCCAGTAGTGAAGGTTAACGTATTTTAGTGAATAAAAGTTCATTTTAATCATAAAAATGTAATAAAATCACTAAAAATCATTAAAATGAGTAATAAATTTCCATAAATCATAAAAATGACCTAAAAATATTTTAGGACCATAATATATAACATGCAAAAATTTTCGTGGCTTTATCTTCATAAAACTCAAATTTTTAGTTTTATATGTTAACATTTTAACTCGGAAAAATAATAACCGATTATGCATGCAACATCCTTATGCTCTGATACCAGTTATTAGGTTCATATACCTATTATTAGACTCCTCTAATAGTGAACTAATTATCTTCTTAATTATATGTTCTTTAGATCTAGTGCATGCATAACTAAATGAAAGATTTATGAAAAAACAATGTCCCTTACATTGTAAGATGGTTCGAAATATGGGGCACAAGTAAGGTCACCTTCCTTCACTTGTTCTTGAGCTTAATGTGTTGGATGATCCTCCAAATACTCCAAGTATAGAAGCCACTCCTTAGATTGCACCCAAGACTTACCCTTAAACTAGTATACTAATTAACTAGATTATTATACTAGTACCCTTATAATTAATTCTAATATTATCAATATTACAACACTAGTAATCTTTTCTTGATTTTAGAATGGATGAACAACAGCTTGTGTATCGAAAAACTTGTTTTTAGAAAGATATGGGAGATAAGGAGTATATTTGCATGTGTGAGATGTGAATGAATGAGCAAGTAGTAAAAATGAGAAGAAAATTCTCATAAAGAGAAGGAGGGATAACCGGCGGGGGTTAAGGGGAAGGTGCCAAAAATTGGCATCTTACTTTTACTTTTGGTCTTCTCAAAATATTAGGTGCGTAAGCTAGTATGCACTAGCTATGATGATGTTCTATTTTATCACATAAAATAATGTCATCCTCACACCCTTAATACTCCCTCCATTCGGTCCATATGTCATAAAATGGACTACCATTTTATTTTGTCAATTTGTCATTTGTCACACAATATGTCACATGTAGCATGTTACATGTTATTAATTAATTTAATGCATATTTCTCACATAAATATCATTTTACAAATTAATTAAATTACATACAACAAATTGACTAGTGATACTTGATCATATAAATAAAATGGGTCATATAATTATAATTCACAACATCTTGTAATTATAATTAACCATTCATTCTTATCTCTATCGTTTCAAAAACAATAAACAATTTTAGTAATAAAGCATTTTTATTACCAAAATAAATCTTATTTAATCCCATTACAATAAGATATCAATATTCTCTCTCACAAGTAAATTGATCTATTTTAAGGAATTGATTACCTTGTATCGTCATACAATTAATCAATTTATCCATTAAGGGAATTGTCCTTTATGTGTGACCTTAAGGGATCAACTGACCACCACCATCATACGACAGTAATGTCAAACTCTAGTTAGCCAATCATTACTAATTAATGACGATCAGTTGATTATATAAAAAATCATCCCTCACGCATTCTTAATATGAGATTTAATTATGATATTAAATCATGTGATCGCACTATTGTTGAGGACACATTTTCCAACATTTACTGGGGGCTTCTTCCCTAAGACGTCGCCCATTCATCCTTTTGTCAAATTCTCATCGTCTCACTCTGGGAGCTTCTCTTTCAAGACGCCACCCGTCCTTTATCCTCAAACATCTTTTGAGCCTCAACTACAGTCCAAAATAAAATCGCCCATAGCCTAGTGCTCGGTTCGGACGATGACGAGGTCTTGGTTCCGCTCTGCGAATCATCATACCTCGAGAAGGGATCTCAGACTAGCAAACAGAGACAAAGATGTCTGAAGAAGATAATCAATTCGTGTTCCCCAGCCGAGCGGACCTTCTACCTCAGGGATTTGATACACGTTGTCACCCTTCCTTGGCTAAGGAGTTACACACACATAAGCAAATTCTGCCAGAGTCACTCCTGTGTCGTGTCGATACTGAATTTGCATCACGTTCACGACATCCTGTTTGTCAGTCTGTCAGTATGTGTCCATGTGAGTCAATGTTGCAACGGTCACGTGTTTCCAATCTATCAAATCACGGATATACAAGCAAAAAGACTCAATTTTAGGCTTCGCAGCTTTCAAAACTCATATCTCCCATCACGCGAGATATTACGTGCTAATTGCTTACATGCTCATGTGCTTATATGTTTGCGTGCTACGTGCTTGTCTATGCGACTACGGATTTGTATGGTCAGTAACCATGCATATAATATTGAGAAGAAAAATGCACTCCAACTGAGTATTGGGTTCTTCCCAATAAACATCGACCCGTCAAGTCCAAAGGCTTTAACCGCGTCGATTACATGGCATACGCTACCTCCCAACGAGCAGCAACTCATATCCCTGGCGAGTCCTGAGAAGTTTCTAACGCCACAGCGAGTGCTAATTTTCAAATGGAAGTCACACAGGTCTTTCAAAGATCCCTGCAACATCATTTATGATCCCGACGCAGAGCTCTCCCTAAATGGTTTTCCAGAGAGCCTTGCTTGAATAATTTATTCCCATGAAGTTCATTTAGGACCCCAGAAAGTTGGAGTTCGTTGCTCCCTAGCCGAACCTATCAACGTCAACCTGGTTGGAAGTCATTACCAGACAATATCTTGAAATAAGCCCGATGTTTAAGGCTATTTCCCATAGTCGATCATTCGACCATCGATGGCTAGAGAGCCTCAAAAAGCACCTTCAGCATGGTTGGCGAGCCTCAAAACGCAGCTTCAACACGGCTGGCGAGCCTTTGCGCGCAAACAAGAAACAATTCAAGGACATATTCCGAAGATGCCTCAGGTATGACTCTTTCTTATGGTTGGCGAGCCTTTATAAAATGGACTATAAACGACCCGAATCTGAAGTCGACAGACTCTAAAATGTTCCTGACGGCAGGTCCTTGACCGAATCCCCGAGTCGCCTCGACGTCGCCGTTCCCGACGGCAGGTCCTTGGCTCAAACCCTTTTTGAGTAGCCTCGACGTCGCAATGGTCTTCAGGTTGTAATCTTCGATTGACCTGGAGGCTATACTTTGACTTTCGCCCCGTCCAAGCCTCAGTCAAAGTAGGGGCTCTGTAGATACCCAGTATCTACACCTTCTAAAAACACCCAATGATGATCGGACTATAACGTGTTTTTGATATGCGTGCGTGGATTGGCTATACATGAGACGGTTTAATGCATTACTCAGATATGAAAAATGATTTCAAAAATGGGTTTCTAACATTATTTGCATTATAATAACACTATTTCGAGTTAAAACCGTCTTCAGACCCAAAACCGACTCAGAAACCCGTAACTCGAGTCAATCTGAGTCAACCCGAGTTAACCCGAGTCTGGAATGTCAAAAATAATGCCATAAGTAGTTTTATCTCGCCATTTGCATTAAAATGACACTAATTAGAGTCCAAACCGACACCGGGCCAAAAAACCGACTCCAAATTCAAATCTCGACTCACACGGGTCAAACCCGAGTCAAGCACACAAAGTACCTACACCAAGTAACACCAAAAATCATCTTATTAGGTTCCCATATTATTACACGACATCTTATTTGATTACCACAAATCAAACCAACCAAACAATGGATAGAGCAAAGGCCATGTCCAAATTGAAAGGGACAGTACGCCCCTTTCAATCACTAGGTGGCTCGCGCCTCAATGAGCTATCTCCTTAGCCTCCAAGCAAACTCAACTGACCTACTACCCCACATTTCTCTATAAATACCCACCTTCACACACCACAATACTCACGCGAGCGTCCGCCCCTCACATCTCCCTTAAACTTCTAGACTCGACTTCCTATGTTACAAAATGAACATGTGTTTTCGACCTACCGATCGAAAACACAAGCCTTACATATTTTGTTTGGTACCGTCACCGTGCATTCGACCGACCCATTCGACCAACTCAACATTAATCAACATGTTCTTCAACCATATGTTTTCGACATATTTTCAAAAATAAATCCTTTTTAAGGCACTTTTTAAACATCTTTGATCGCGATTAGTCACAACGAGAAAACCGTCTCTAAAGTGGTCTACTTCGCAAACATCAATACACGTAAGTTTGAGGGTGTAAATATCTCACTTATTTCATGTCTTTACCATTTTTATGAATTTATAAGCATGAACAATGCATAACACGATTCAAATATAGGTTAGACGAGCCAAAACCGGATTTTAGCTGGAGACAGGGGCTGCTTGTATAGCAGGAGGGCTCGCGCCTAAACCTCCTCTCAGGCCTTAATCCAGCCGTGTTTGTTCTCGCCTTTCCTCTTTATTTCATTTCTTATTTACAATCGGTTTTTACCATTTCAAATGTTTCAAATCATTTTCGTGACAAAGTTTTTAACCATAAATCATAATCACCCTTGGTTCCTTATACCATGACGGTTTTATCCGTGACTCGGTGATATTATTTGGTTAATTACAAATTAGTGGGTATTTTAACACCTTTTTCTCTTACTTTTCCATTTTCTCATTTCTTTACATTTGTAAACATATTAGTCATAATTTATAATCATCCTTGGTTCCTTATACCATGTCGGTTTAATCCGAGTACGATGACAAACTTGACTAATTACAAAATAAATGAACTTAACATATTTAGTTCAAATCAAACATTTTCCTTTCACTTTTATTTCATATTTTTTTCATCTTTGTCTTGACCATATTGCATGTCACTCTGGTTAAAATAAATACCATGTCGATTTAATTCGAGTACGGTGATAAAATAGTTAAGCACACATATTTTACATTTTTATTTGTAAACTATGTTTTCCAAACTTGCAAATCCGATAACGAATATTACTAACATAATAGTAATTATTCCGAGTCATGCAAATCATACTTGCAAATCATTCATCACAAATACAGTTTTAAACAACCTTTTTAACAACTAGGAGACGCCCCTTGGTTCGTCATCTGGCTCGCGCCCCAAGAGACCTTCTGTTTTCATATTTCAAAACCTGGGCAGGCCTTGTTCCCTCGCCTATTGGCTCGCGCCCCAATGGGGGTGCCTGACACTCTTCTGTTTCATTTTTGGCACTTGTCTAGGACGATCCTGATTACGGTTAACCCGAATCTACATGGATCAGATTGACGAGTTGACACTCTTTTAAACATTTTAACATTTTCTTATTTATCCTTTTATTCTTTTATTTTAACAATAAATGGACCGTGTTGAGCATCATAATCCGAATTTGGTAAATGGATGTTTAATTCTCGTTTTCACATGCAAATCAA
This sequence comes from Silene latifolia, assembly GCF_048544455.1. NCBI lineage: Eukaryota > Viridiplantae > Streptophyta > Magnoliopsida > Caryophyllales > Caryophyllaceae > Silene > Silene latifolia. Next base: position 104,444,330 of record NC_133526.1, on the reverse strand, counting down.
CCCTAAATCCAGCTCGACATCATTTTTTGATATTTGGATAAACAAACCGACTTAGGAAATTCTCACATTTTAGGTTAAACTTTTGGATGTGCATCTATGCATTTACCGTTTTATCAACTTTTGCACTTAAACAACCACGATCGATAAGTAGAGGCCGCTAACGCGGGCAGGATTGGGTGTTCGATTAAAGGGGTTCCCAATACGTACCCTCACCCCTTTACTCAAAAACTTTGGATAGTGGATGACCATATCCAGGGCGTACGAGAGTCATTCTAGAGATAAGATGCTAAAGAGGGACGATTCCTTATCTTTAGTACCTATGTCAAACACCGCTTTTTGCCTTGGTTGACTTAGGTATAAAGTGGATTCGAACGGATTCCAAGCATCCCACAAATGCTTGGTGGCGACTCCTAACATCTCTTGCATCATTTTGAGACCCTTGCCGAGACGAAACTGACCGATCTAAAACGATCCGGTCGAAAGCATTATTACGCCGCCGAGAGTGGCTTTCAAAAGACCGTTATACGTCCACAGATTGGCCTGCCATGTAGGTGGCTATGTCCACACCTAGTCCCTAGACTAAGGAAATTTAGCTACTCATATTGAAATGTAAACTACAAACTATGATGTTATAAATGCTAAACATGATTATAGAAATGATATAGACTGAAAGATGAATTATGAAATATGAGAATAAACTATGTGATGCAATTAAAATACTAATGATAGAACTATGTGATAGCTAAAATAGAAATGTAAACTAAATAAACTAGAATTAAAATTATCGAATAAGAAATGGAACTTGAACTAGGAACTTGCAAGGAAGAACAAATGAGAACCAAAAGCTTGAATAAATAGAACCAAATGTTTAACAATAACCACTGCTTAACAATATTAAACTAAAATGAAAAATATGAGAGAATTTTTGTGTGCCTAAGAATACAAGAAATGTGAGAATGTATGATGAAAATAAGATGCTAATTAGGTCGGACCTATCTCTCTATTTATAGAGAGCTAGGACTGGAAACGTATGCACATAGGACAAGGAAACCTCGATCGGGGATGCCAACCCCGATCGGGTTCGTGGCTTTCTAACTCTGTCTTCTTAATTCCTCTAGTTAATGCTCAAGGAATCCAAAGTTGATGGTTAATGCCTTGTTTAATCACTCGGTTAAGCTCTTAAAACATGGCATCCAATGTATTTTAGCATCCTAAGGTTCCACCTAGTTGGACTTGAATTCTTGGGCTTGATTTGTGATTTCATTTATGCATCAACCCACTTCACAATTCTTCATGCTTGGATTTATTATTCCCATAACATCCTACTATGATCCATCTTGATTCCATGCTTAGCCTTGTATACTAGTTCTTGCAAATTTGTTAGAAATAAACCCCTAAGAGCTCAAATTCCTACAAAATTGTTGGAGTAAGTGTCCTCAACAATAGTGCGATCACATAATTAAATCTCATCATAAGAATACGGAGGGGATGATTCAATTATATTGTCGACTGATCAACATTAATCGGTAATGATTGGCTAACTAGAGTTTGACATTACTGTCGTTTGACGGTGGTGATCAGTTGATCCCTTCGGTCACACCTATAGGATGACGCACAAATGGAAAAGTAATTATTTGTATTTGATACAAGTTAATTAATCCCTTATACAAATTGAGTTATGTGAGTTAAATATTAGTTATGAGCTTAGAACTCATAATTATAAATGAGATTTATAAATATTTTGGGTTACAGGTTGGTAGTTAATTAAATTTACAACAAGTTGTAAATTAATTAAAATGAGCATTGTAGTACCCATTAATTGATGTGATGACGATAAAATATACTCAACAAGTTGAGCATATTTACATCGTCCGTTAATTTGTCACATAATTGTTATACGACAAATTATATATTTAATTATGCGCGATAATTGAACACGTAATTAATAAGCATTTGCGGGACAAATGTTGAAAATCGAAATGGACGCTTAAGAACCCCATAACCGGTTATGTGGTCTGTTGGGGACCCCATTGGTTTTTCTTTTAGCGTTTGTATGATGCTTAAAACATCATTATTACAAATACTCAAATACTACACCCTAGCTAGTCTAGACTACCTAAAAAGTATGGAATAAAAAATGAAAAAGAAAACCCACCCACTTACCTTAGGGGTGCCAATTTTGGGAGCTCTAAATAGAGCATTGTGTGGTTCATTTTTCTATTCCCATGTCTTCCTAATTTCTCACTACTTCTCTCAAAACAAAACTCTCCAAAATAATATGATGATATTATAAGATCATTACTAAAGTAGTAATAAGTTTATTAATGGTATATTACTACAACTATCTAGTTAATATTTGTAGTAATCTTTGTGCTAATCTTGGGTGCTCACTAAAGGAGGTATTCTAGTTTGAATATTTGGTCTTGGAAGATCATCCATTTTACTAATAGCTCAAGAATTACAAGAGAAGGAGTCTCTTGTGATGCCCTATTTCGAACCATACTACAATGTAAGGAGAATTGTTTTCTTCTTAATCTCTTTAATTTTATTATGCATGTACTAGATCCTCCACTAGTTTAATGAGTAAATTAATTTTATTATTAGAAGAGTCTAATAAAATGGTTTATGGAACTTTCAATTAGTATCTGAGTATAGGATGTTGGATGCATAATCGATTTACAGTTTTTTCGTGTTATTAGTAACTTAAATAAAACTAGTATTTTGTGATTTATTAGATAAAGTCACGAAATCATTTGCATGTTAATATATTCCGGTCCTAAAATGTATTTAGGTCATTTTGATGATTTATGGTATTTTATTGCTCATTTTAATGATTTTTAGTGATTTTATTACATTTTATTGAGTAAAATGGTATTTAAAATGCTAAAAATAGTTAGACTTAGTTTCGGACCTTGAAATTTATATATGACTTCACATGCATATTTTACTTATTGTATGAAAAATTTGGTATAAATTTGATTTATTGTGAAAGATTTATGATTTTTATATGATAAAAATGGATTAAATGGAGGTAAAATAGTTAAAAATATTTAAAATTCGACAAAGGCCACGTAATTTTAATATGTTGTCACATGCATATTTTACTCACTATGTGTAAAATTTGAGATGAACACGATTCATTTTGCATGATTTATGAATTTTTAGAGTAAAAATGACATAAATAGTGACTATTTTAGCAAAAATAGCTAAAACGAATTACATGGTATGATAAACTTATTTTAGGTTTCATTTATATCCCACATATAAGATCTAAAGTTGAAACATTTATTAGATTGATTTTCATATGATTTAGATGTTTTATTTGATAAAACCGATAAATCGCAACTATATTTTTCTTGAAATAAATTCAAAAATTTTAACCTTGATTTTTGAAATTATGAGTGTCATGGAAATATTCCAGAATGTTCAAAAATTTAAAATTCAAATTTTGAAATTATTGTAATTTAATTTGGATTTATTTCATAAAAATTTATGATTTGAGGGTCATATATGAGCATAATTGTAATACCAAGTTGAATTGTTGTCAAAAATTGAGTGATGACTAATTTTTGAGTTCTAAGAGAGTTAGGATAATTAACTTGGGCTAAAATTTGATTTTAGAATTATTTTGCGATTTTAATAAGTTAAAAATCGCGAATATCCATAAAACCGGGTTGTATTTACGATATAAGTTTAACTAGGGTGATTTGGCACATAACTTGGCATGTTAGATACATATTATAATACTGCATATTTCATTGATGAATGTCATATTTTATTTATATAATTTTGAATTATGTAATTTTATCTTAGAGTGGCCTTAGTTTTTATTGATATTTCCCGTAATGTAAGGAGATATCGATACGGTTGTAATTTAATGTGATCTCGCATCAATTTTACTTTACTAAGTTTTTCCATTTTATATGTATAATTCAAAAGCTATGTAATTTCATTACTATATTTTTTATTCCGGAGTTCCTTCAAGACGGTGCCATTCGGAAAGGCGTTCCGACGAAGACGGTGTTCTTGGGAGGCGTGCCACTTGAAGATCAAGGGACCAATGGAGTTGGTTTCCGAATTTTTAATAGATTATTTGATTTTCTATTTTAGGAAGGCCATACTAGGAATTTATTATTAGCTTTGCATTTCTTTTCATATGTTGCATGCATTGTCAAATCGCCATAACTTTACATGCATATCTTTTCTTATCGAGTCATCGACCGTGTCAGTTACAATTATCGATAGTTCACCGTTTTGGTTCACTAAACGAGATAGATAATAAATTGACATGACCTCTCAATAAATTTAAAATTGAGATTAGTCTTACCAAATAGTAGGACCCATGAATCCCCATGACATTTGGGGTAGGTTCGGTTTTCCCGGGGTGCTTTCATTTTTCATTGGGTAAGTGGGGTAATAAAACGTTATTACACGCGAAATTTGGTTGGTCTCAACAGGATATTATGACTAGTCTTATGTTCCGGGGCTAAAGATGAGTTTTATGAATTTCATCAACCGAGAGTTCTAAAGTAAAATCAATTAAAGAGTTAATTCACCAAATTTACATAATTATGGGATGTATCGGTTTCCCCGTGCCCATATTTGTATAAAGATGGATTTCGGAATCATTTAGTATAGTTGGGTAGAGGTCACTATATAAATGCTAAAACTTGCTAAAAGTTTTCATATATTATGATGAATGTTAATTTTTCCACTATTTCGTTGGTTAATTTTGTTCTATATCTTTGCTCCTAGACATATACGATGTCATTTCGATTTTAACTTATGTTTCCATTAACCACTATAGCCAAAAAGACAAATAGAATCTCTTTTCTATAGGCCTCAATTGAACCGTTTAAATAGGGCATGGACTAGCTCCAAAGGAATCGTTCTATTCCATAAAACTCCATAGGAGTTATCCTATGTCATATAAGATTATCATCTTTAAATTCTTAACATACCTATGTATGATTTCTTGTGAAGAAATATGAATAAAGATAATGATTAGTCAAAATATGTTTTGATAATATCTTCTATGCATCCACGGTTCAAAAGTCTTATTGCTCAAACTAAACACTTGTCATCAAGCACTTAAGTTGTTAAAAACATTACAACATTAAATTGGTAAATTAATTTGTTAGAACTTTTGATTAACCAAATACCACAATAGAGTTAACCCTTGTGAAGGATTAACAAGGAATTTAAATGAAGATAAGTCTTCATCAAGTAGAAATTCTTGAAGTAAGTGGGAGCAATAAGAAGTAAGTACCTATCTTAATTGTAAAGGATAGAACTACGCTCGAAACAGAAAGTGTCAGATACTAAAATAGAGACAAACCCCAAATAAGTAAAGATCAAGGAAGTTGGTCGTATGACTCCAACATATTCTGTAATACTATGGTTTTCTATGTCTTTGGGTACTCTATCGAGTGGGGCTTACTCTGTCGAGTAAGTATGTTTTATAGGAAACAGTGTTCTGTCTGATGGGTACTCGATCGAGTAAGTGTGGCACTCGATCGAGTAAGGGTCACTCGATCGAGTAAGTGAATTACTCGATCGAGTAAGTGCGTATTACGGGTTATTTTAGCCGGGTTTTGTTAATAACGCGAGATTAGTATATATAAAGCCTCCGTCATCTTTCTTAATATCTTTTATCATTCTAAAAACCCCTTTTGAGAAGAAAATAAGTTACGTAAGTGTGTTCCTCGCATTGTTAACAAATCCCTAAGGCTAGGATTGTCGGATCATCTTGTTCTTTACGCCGTTGTGATCCTTGTGTCGAGGGTACGCTTTTTATATAATTTTTATAACGTTTTGTTAAAGCTGGTTGAAACCCTAATTGGGTAATTTGGGGGTTTTGGGGAGTAATTGTTGATGTTAGATTGTGATTGTATGATTGTATGTTTGATAGGAAGTAATTTCAGTGAAGAACGATTGTGGTTAGCTGATTGTGACGATCTTGGTGATTGTGACGATCTTGGTGATTGCTTTCCAGGTAGATTTTTCCCTACTCAGTATTAATTATATAAGTGTGGTTGGTGATTACTGTTGTTGTTGTATATCGTATTGGCATTGGATTCTGATTTGGTGATTGTTGGTAGTGTTGTATAATTATTGTTGTATAACTGTCTGTGATCTTCGAGGCGCGTCCCTGGCTGAGTGGGGTCACTTGCGGGAGTGGCTTCATGCCCTTGGTTCGCCCTCTGTGGAACCCGCCACATGAGGGGAAGTGCACATTAAGGAAACTTGGGTTTATCGCTCAGTGGTGATGAGCGGGGACTATTTGGTGGGTACGGCTGCGGCCCCCCACTGGCGGCGTGGAGTACTTGTTGCGATGGGTACTCTGGCAGGGCTACACACTTTAGTGTGTAGTCAGTTGTGTGGAGATTGGAGATGGAGACTGGAGATTTGTTTGAGCTGTTTGTGATATTGTTCCTTTATGGTTTTTGTTTTGTGTAATCAGTACTGACCCCGTTTAAATGTTTTAAAAACTGTGGTGATCCATTCGGGGGTGGTGAGCAGTTATTGAACAGGTATGAGACGATGTGCATGGGATAGCTGGGATGAGTCGTCACGTAGCAGTTTTAAAAGTCTTCCGCTGTGTCGAACATTTTGTAGTTGTTTAGTAGTTGACAGTTTTGAGAACCTTGTATTTCCTTTTAACGGTTTTTTTTGGAGTTTGGCTTGTATCACTTAAACTTTATTATCATTTAAATACGTTTCGTTATTGTCTATTTGAGTATCATTGCCTCGGGTAACCGAGATGGTGACGTTCTCATACCTTAAGTGGTCCTGGTAAGGCACTTGGAGTATGGGGGTGTCACAAAGTGTTATGCTATTATTTTTGCGTAAAGTTATAGAATAAGAGTATGTGGGTAGTACATGATTGATAAGTTGAATAATATATGTGCATAGGGATGTTGTTGTTTGGCTTTGGTAGGTAGTAACATGTGGTTAGGGATAGTGGTTTTACAAGTATCGAGTCGCTTTTGTTCACCTCATTGATGTTTAAGTTGTTTGAAGGAGAAAATCAAATAGTTATGTCGTCTGATTAAAGCAAAGTTGTTAATAACTGTAATAACTTGATATGCATAAATGATTTTGATGTGATTCCAACTGGAGGTGATAGCTTGTTCTTTTACGATTCTAACGATAGGTCACACGCCCAAAACGACCAAGAAACGAGTGAGTTATGACCGTTTTACGAAAATTGGACAGTGCTAAGAAAAGCATAGGGTACTCGATCGAGTGGCCCTCACTCGATCGAGTGCACCTCTTGTTACTCGATCGAGTAACCCTTACTCGATCGAGTAGCCCTGGTAATTTGTTTTACATGCCTCTGACCTTTACCTACTCGATCGAGTAAGTCACTCACTCGATCGAGTGACCTGTACTTGATCTAGTGACCCCTGTTTTGGGTCATATGCTTATCTTTTGACTTCTTTGCCTATTATGTTTAATTCAAAGGTGTTCTTTTGCTTCCTTGTGCATCGCTTTACATGTGTGTCGGTCTTGATGCGTAAGTTACCTAATCTTATGATGTGAGGAGTGGCACCTGTGGTGAGTATGAGTTGGGTGGGGAGGACATGAGTTATATGCGGTCGTGATAGGTAGTGGGAAAGAAAAGGAAGATTGGTAAGGCTTATTAAGGAATGGAGCATGTTTTGTGAGATGTGATGAGTGATATGATTGTGCGTTGAGTAAGGTAAAAGTAAGTGAATATGGGCAAGGGATGATGTAAGTCTAAGGAACGTGAGAATGAAAAGATTGAAAGGAAGGATGTGGATAGTGGCAACTTGAGATGTGTAAAGAATTATGGAGGGATATGGTTAGGAATCGTGTGGGTTAAGAATATATGTAATGAAAGATCGTTGTAAAGGGATGGAGAAGAGTGGTATATAGTGAACTTAGTGGAGACATGCCGCGACGTGGATTTGCAGATAGTGAGTGAGTTTGAGAATTTGTGTTATCAAGAGGTGAAACTAATATGTGATTTCCTTGGGCAATTAACGGTATGAAATGAGTTTTGGAATTCTAAAAAAATGATGATTGGTGATTAGTGTGAGTGATATCATGAGATGCTCTGGACTGATTGGTGATGAGTGTGAGTGATAGCATGGTAAGAGAAGATCCATGGTAAGAAAGAGTGAGATGATACTGATATGAAATAATGGGATTCGAGTTTTGGAGCAATGAGAAGGTAACCGGAGCACTAAAGAGTTAGATAGAAGTAATAAGGAGTTGAACTATTAATTGGTATTGTTGAGTGTAAAGAGAAAAGAAGGATAAAAAGTGAGCTGAGAAAAATGTTGACCGGAGTTATGTGATATAGAAGTAATGAATCGTCGAGATGTGTGATACTATCATGAGGATTTGAGTTAACGGTTATGTAGGGGTTCCACGACGACATGTTAATCATGCGTTTCGAGGAATTAAGGAAAGTAAAAAGCTTGGTGAAGAATTTTCACGATAGGAGATCTTGGTGATGAGTTGGGTGACGATACAATTAAGGATAGTATTGGGATGAAGGTTGAGGTAAATTTTGTTGGTTGATTTGATGTCGTGATTTGGGATGTTAACCAAAGATAGGAAAGCAACCGTGATGTTTAGGGATGAGTGTAAGAGGTTTGTTATACGAGCAGTGGTGGTATTGTGGTGATGTCACTAGTGGTTAAGGGTGATGATAGATACGCAAGATGATAATTCTAAAGAGGTTGATTTTGTAGAGGCCGGATTGATATGTACGTTTGTGAGGAAGTATAAGATGTGGTCTTAGGAGGTGGTTGCTAGTAATTGAGTATTAGTTGTATGGTTATATTTGGCAGGTGTGATGGTTATGCGAATGGGAAAACGTGTTGTGAGGGGCATATAAGTTAAGCTCGGGCGAGAGGTAACCTTTACCAGGTGGTAACTTACGTGATCAGGATTGACTAGTTGGATGTGATTACGGGTCTATGATGTGTATAAATATTTGTGTGAGGTTCTGACCTCACAAGAAGTGGTATGGTGTGATAGTTATAAAGTTATTATTTGAATGTTCTGTAATGCATGTTGGGTACGATAATCTAATGGAATGATGTTCAAAGGTGATAGTTTGGGTGATCTAGCATAGTTAGTTATACTGGTATGTGTATTCATGATATATGTTTATTCGGTGAAAAGGTATGGATGATATTCATGAGATTATTGTCTGTTTATTCCGTATAATATGTTGTGATGTGATCTAGTGAAGCAGTTTTGAGTAAGTTTTCTTGTCCGGAAAGTTATACTGAGTCAGTGCTTATGGGAATTGTATGTGGTTGTGATGTCTATCGATGTGGTTGTTGTGCCTCGGGTGGTGATCCGGGCACGGTACTTCCTGTTGTGATGCGGGTATTTTCGCGCTGTGGTGCGGCTGTTGGTGGCGGTGTTGCGATGCCGACACTGGTTGTGGTGGAGTAGGCGGGATGATTACGATTCGATTTTCGAAAGTACATACCAGTTATGCATAGATTGTTGTTTTGTTGCTGCTGTTTCCTGTGAGTTTCAGTTTAGACAGATAGGCGGTTGTTTTATTTATTGATGTTGCTTACCAGTTTCATCTTGGGAGTGAGGGTAGAGTATGATATGGAAGAGAGTTATGTATGTTTCCGTTGTTGTCATGGTATAGTGATATTATGTTGATGCGACACAGTTGTGAGAGGTTGATACAGTAGTTTGATCTTGTTTTAGATGAGGCTTTGGTAGACATGGTAATAGCAAGTGAATTGTGGAACATGTGTTATTCTGATCTGGAAGCTGCATGCAGTTCATAATCTTTCATTGAGACAGTGAGTTTAGGGTGTTGGTAATTAGTTTCATGTTAAGTTATGGATGAGTTTTGCGGTAATGAAAGAAAAGAACTTGAGGATCTAGTGTGAGTGTGTGTAATAATTGTGGATCGTGAGTTATGAGTATGGAGATAGGTGCATGTATAGAGGACTATGTCATTTTGGCGGTAGTAGGGAACAGATGAAGTTTTGGTTAAGCTAAAGATTTTGTGGTATAGGTTAGGTGGTTTGCCGAGTGAATTGAGGTATGAGAACTTTTTATGTAATAGAGCCTTGGATATAGGAATGGTGAGTGTTTAGAGTATAGGTGGTTATCTTTGACATGTGCTGGTGATGAGGATAATGAGAAGATATAGCTAAAGATTTAGTATTAGTGAGTTACGAGGACGTAACATTTGTCTTAAGAGGAGTAGGATGCGATAAAAGAGAGTTTCATGGTTGTGCATGTTTTAGTATAATTGGAAGTAGAGTGTTGGTGTAGCATAAAGGATGGATCTTTGTTGTGGTGGATATAGTTAAAAGGTCATGGTCATGCTGGTAGTAGTTCGATGTTTAGGAATGGGAGAATATTTCGATAGTGTTGACAGTTGGATGATGATGTTTATGAGTTCGATGGAGTTGACAGTTGGATGGTGATGTTATGAACGTGAGTAGACTTCAAGGACGAAGTTCCTTTTAAGGGTGGTAAAATGTAACATTCCGTTTGATGTTTATGAGTGTCTTGATATTGGACTTTCTAGTGGATAATATGTTACGGAGCTAGCAGCGGTTGTGGATAGTAGTTGGTAGTGTTTGGAGTTGGTGTCGGGAGAGACTATGATGTAGTTGATACGTTATCGTGAGCCGTGTTGTGGAGGTAGGCATAGTTGGGGGAGTTGGTGTTAAGAGTTCATGTTTGATAAGTTGGGGTTTTGTTTTGAGACTTTAGTTGCGTTGTTATGTCTTAATCGAGTTAGTATGTTTGTTTTGGGTATGGGTTGAACTTCGGGGACGAAGTTCCTTTTAAGGAGGGAAGATTGTAATACTACGGTTTTCATGTCTTTGGGTAATCTATCGAGTGGGACTTACTCTGTCGAGTAAGTATGTTTTTATATGAAACAGTGTTCTGTCTGATGGGTACTCGATCGAGTAAGTGTGGCACTCGAACGAGTAAGGTTCACCCGATCGAGTAAGTTAATTACCGGATCGAGTAAGTGCGTATTACGGGTTATTTTAGCTGGGTTTTGTTAATAACGTGAGATTAGTATATAAAGCCTCCGTCATCTTTCTTAATCTCTTTTATCATTCTAAAAACCGCTTTTGAGAAGAAAAGAAGTTACGTAAGTGTGTTCCTCGCATTGTTAACAAATCCCCAAGGCTAGGAGTGTCGGATCATCTTGTTCTTTACGCCGTTGTGATCCTTGTGTCGAGGGTACGCTTTTTATATAATTTTTATAACGTTTTGTTAAAGTTGGTTGAAACCCTAATTGGGTAATTTGGGGTTTTGGGGAGTAATTGTTGATGTTAGATTGTGATTGTATGTTTGTATGTTTGATAGGAAGTAATTTCAGTGAAGAACGATTGTGGTTAGCTGATTGTGACGATCTTGGTGATTGCTTTCCAGGTAGGTTTTTCCCTACTCAGTATTAATTACATAAGTGTGGTTGGTGATTACTGTTGTTGTTGTATATCGTATTGGCATTGGATTCTGATTTGGTGATTGTTGGTAGTGTTGTATAATTATTGTTGTATAACTGTCTCTAATCTTCGGGGCACATCCCTGGCTGAGTGGGGTCACTTGCGGGAGTGGCTTCACGCCCTTGGTTCGCCCTTTGTGGAACCCGCCACATGAGGGGATGTGCACATTAAGGAAACTTAGGTTTATCGCTCAGTGGTGATGAGCGGGGATTTGGTGGGTACGGCTGCGGTCCCCCACTGGCGGTGTGGAGTACTTGTTGCGATGGGTACTCTGGCAGGGCTACACACTTTTTACTGTGTAGTCAGTTGTGTGGAGATTGGAGATGGAGACTGAAGATTTGTTTGAGCTGTTTGAGCTGTTTGTGATATTGTTCCTTAATGATTTTTGTTTTGTGTAATCAGTACTGACCCTGTTTAAATGTTTTAAAAACTGTGGTGATCCATTCGGGGCTGGTGAGGAATTATTGAACAGGTATGAGACGATGCGTATGGGGATAGCTAGGATGAGTCATCACGTAGCAGTTTTAGAAGTCTTCCGCTGTGTCGAAAATTTTGTAGTTTAGTAGTTGACAGTTTTGAGAACCTTGTATTTCATTTTAACAGTTTTTTTTTGAGTTTGGCTTGTATCACTTAATCTTTATTATCATTTAAATACGTTTCGTTATTGTCTATTTGAGTATCATTGCCTCGGGTAACCGAGATGGTGACGTTCTCATACCTTAAGTGGTTCTGGTAAGGCACTTGGAGTATGGGGGTGTCACAAAGTGTTATGCTATTATTTTTGCGTAAAGTTATAGAATAAGTGTATGTGGGTAGTACATGATTGATAAGTTGAATAATATATGTGCATAGGGATGTTGTCACATATTCCTTCTTGAATATTATTGACATTGACATTGCATTCTTGCCAATTACCACATCATGAGTATTTGATACAAATTTGTGGATTTCATCATAATATTTGACATTATCATGTGACGACTAGCAAGAATAAGTTCAGAAATTTGCATGAATGGAACTAGGGTAGTTGCCATTTCATCCATGAACATATGAATGTTGTAGTGTACTCATTTTAGTTTTGTATTTAGAAATGTACCTCAATAATTGTTATGATGTACACTAACTCTAAATAAGAATATGATTCAAGTTTTTGAATAAAAACAAAGAGGTTTCACTATTATGCAATTAAAACAAGCGTTGTGCTTAGGGATGGCAATGGGTAGGGTTTGGGTAGGGTCTGCCTAGACCCGGACCCGACCCGAGATTTTCCCTTTGGACCCGTACCCGACCCAGACCCGCAAGGGTCTAAAATTTGAGGACCCATACCCGGACCTTATGGGTAAGGGTAGGGTCTGGGTCTACCCGCGGGTCCGAGTTTCAGCCACTTTAGTAACAAGATTAACAGCTATGAGGTCTATAATATTAAAAAAAAAAATTCATACTACTTTAACATTATGAGTTTAGTAATCTGCCGTTAATAGTGGTTGTCGGTCGCCGGCTATTAGAGAGGTGGTTGACAGTCGCGTACCAGTGCTGTGGTGGTGGTTTTCTTGTGTCAGTGGTGGAGTGGTGGTATTGTCAGAAGAGTTTGGTTGGGTTTTATCACTTTATGGGATGAGGGAAGAGAAAGAAAATTTAGTTGGGTTTCTACAGTCTGCCAGTATGAATTCAGAAAAGTTGTAATTTTGATTTTTTTTTCTTTAATAAAGGGTCTAAGGATCGGGTATGGGTCTCATAACATAGACCTGGACCCGGACCCGAAATATTTTCTTAAGACCCATACCCGACCCATACCCATTGGGTCTGAAAAAATGAGACCCATACCCGACCCATTAGGGTCCGACCCTCAGGGTCTGGGTCGGGTCCCCGACCCACTGCCATCCCTAGTTGTGCTCTTACTTACCACGATTAAGTTTATGGTGTGACCATACAAATCAGGTAATTATATTCAAACTAGAAATAAATGTCATATATACAATACTCAAGTTGGTGACCCCAATCATTTCTCAATTCTCGATTGAAAATCGCATTGAGAAACTAGTTTTGTCTAGTCTCTCAAACCATTTAATTGGAAATCTTTTGGTGTCTGCGAATCTTGTATTCAAAGCAAGAAAATTCATGACTTTTTCTTGAAAAGGATTATGAATAGAGCAAGATATTCGCTCTATTTACACTTTGAAGTGTATGGTCGAATACAATTTCAATCAGAAAAGGTTATTACTTCTTCATCTCTTTTATCAACAAACTAGGTTGATACTTGGTATCCACTTAATGAGGTAAGAAGAGAAATTCTTTGAATAAGTTCAATGAATGGTTAAAAAGTATCAAAACCTAGAGATTATAAAATGGGGAACTATAAAGTGAAGACTTTTATCTGCACCAAAAAGAGTGTGATATGGTATCACAAGTTCACTTTCATTATGATATGATTGAATCTTTACAATATAGTTGTAGGTAGTTTCTGTTATAAAATTTCTCTGGCATTTTAATTTTTCCACTAAAACAAAACATGGCTAAAGTAATCATCTACTTTTCATATGAGATATGGTTAGGCATGGTACCTAAATTGTAGCTTGTTTCGATCATAAGCATGTACTCTATCTTCCTACATGATCACGATAACAAAGGGTTTGTGCCTTGTGATGCTGTCTATTAAAGAAAAGAGGATCATTTCTTAAAGACAGAGTGGGAGAAAATGTTCAAGACCCACAAACTGAAGATAAGACGTAGGAAAGTGGTCTTTCTTGGTCAAAATCGGTAAATATTGATTCGAAACCTAAGTGGACAGGAGTCATGTTATTTTTGAAAGTAACAAACCTGTAACTTATTAAGATGCTTTATCTTGTTTCAACTCCGCAAAAGTCCGAACTGAAGATAAACATTAAGATGTTTCCATAACTTGGTTGATTGGTGGTAAGAGGTTTACACCAACTGCAACGCTTCGTTAAATTCGGATTTCTTAATATTATTTGACTGTTGGATTTTAAAATCATCTTGCATGAGTTTTGTAAATCACAACTATTCTAAGGTAGGATACGAACTTAAGAAGAAATCTTAAGTAGAAGTCAAGGAGTTGAATGGTATGTTTCAGTCATGTAATAAACCTTTCTCGATTTGTCGAGTAGTTTTGTTTATACATGAAGTTTAGTGGGAGTACGGTGGTATTATTAGTCTTATATGTGAATGACATATTGATCACTATGAGTGATGAAAGACTTAGAAGAAGAATAATACATCTCTAAGATATCCAGTTCGATGGATATTAGCATAAAGTTAATATTCTTATGTTAATAAGAATCTTGACTAGTTCAAAAGTATTGAACATGAAGAAATTCAATCCATTTGCTTCCGCTGCTGGATTAATTTATTATGCTAAGATGTATCTCTATTCTTGTACTTCGTATACTTAGAGTATGACGAGAAATTAAAATCGAATCTTTGTGAAAGTCAATATATAGCCATATAGTCTATCCATTAGTACTCAAGAAGCACTAATGATATGTCTTCTAAGTTTCATATGTAGATAACATATTATTCATTGAGAATGATGGACCAATGCTCTCCTCCGTGAAGGAGGGATTGGGAGACTAGGAAGAGATGCAAAACATCTTTAATATCCGAATCTATAAGTGATATATACGAGAGGATAAGTGTTTAGAAATAATTGTTGGATTTATGTGCAATGAGTTACACAAAAACCATATTCTAAGCACACAAGGATGGTTGGAGAACCATCTTGGCTATAATTTTTTAGGAGTAAATTTGAGTAATATACAACGGAAGTTATATTGTCAACTGATCATCATTTATCAGTAACGATTGGATCACTAGAGTTTGACGTTACTGTCGTTTGACGGTGGGGATTGGTTGATCCGTTGAGTACACTTGCAACTGTGAGATATGCAAAAAGGATGAATCCCACACACTATGCGGACAGTGGGAGCTATCCTAAGGCAAGATAGCCTATGTCTAGATTGGATCTAGACATGTGCTCAAAAGGTTTTATAATACAAGATTATAGATAACCAAGGGAAATAGTATATAATGAGGTTAAGTAAGGTACAATATGTTGCTAAGACTTGTTAACCAAGGCCTTCTCATAGGCTTAACATGATAAGTCATGCCATTTCAATTGAATTGAAATATACGATTATATACAAATAGGAATATGGATTATAGATTATGTAGTAATTGATATTGTAATAATTGTTTTACATATGTGATAATCGCATTTATCGTTTGAGTTTCTTTAAACTCATCCATTACTGTGATACATCCTAATGGGTTGTTGAGACAATATTGAACCCCATTAAAGTGAACTGGATTAACATAGTATTCGCCCCTAGTTACCTACATGAGGTGACGTCTCCAAGTAACTGGAGTGTGAGTCGATTGATGGCTAGTTCAAAAGCCATAGGGTCATAAGGGATGACTAGTCGATCACATAGGCAGACTGTATGAGACACTCTGTCGGGCAGTGACCGCTTATAGAGTTCTGGCAATTTTTATATAGCCTGGTCGTGGCGAGAGCTCTTATAGTATTCTTTTGAGTCAATTCTTAGACTAAAGATTGTTCGCCCAAGGTGGCACAGTTTCTAAGTGACTTTGATTTATGCTCTACGACTTTCATAACTGAGGTCAAATGGGCATCTTTTGGGTCATGATGAGCTCTTGCTATTCGAAGGGAACAGTGCGATAGGAATTGTCTACCCCTTGTCAGGGTTATTTAAAATCTCAAGGCCACTCGAGGAGTAGTGAACTGAAAATGCGTGGCCAAGCTCGGAAGGTATCCACGGTAGATAATTATAGTCAGACAGTTACTCTCCAGATCGAGAAAACCACTCAAGATATGATCAAATGCAAGCACGACCTATAAGACACCTTTCAATGAGTGGGAGATGATGTAATAGGACAAGAGAATTGGTGACGCACACTTATCTCGGACAAGTGGGAGATTGTTGGAGTACGTGTCCTCAACAATAGTGCGATCACATGATAAAATCTCATAATAAGAATACGGAGGGGATGATTCAATTATATTGTCAATTGATCAACATTAATCGGTAATGATTGGCTAACTAGAATTTGACATTACTGTCGTTTGACGGTGATGATCAGTTGATCCCTTCGGTCACACCTATAGGATGACGCACAAATGGAAAAGTAATTATTTGTATTTGATACAAGTTAATGAATCCCTTATACAAATTGAGTTATGTGAGTTAAATATTTGTTATGAGTTTAGAACTCATAATTATAAATGAGATTTATAAATATTTTGGGATAAAGGTTGGTAGTTAATTAAATTTACAACAAGTTGTAAATTAATTAAAATGAGCATCGTAGTACCCATTAGTTGATGTGATGACGATAAAATATACTCAACAAGTTGAGCATATTTACATCGTCCATTAATTTGTCATATAATTGTTATACGACTAATTAAATATTTAATTATGCGCGATAATTAAACATGTAATTAATAAGCATTTGCGGGACAAATGTCGAAAACCGAAATGGACCCTTAAGAACCCCATAACCGGTTATGTGGTGTGTTTGGGACTCCATTGTATTTTGTCTTTTAACATTTGTAAGATGCTTAAAACATCATTATTACAAATACTCAAATACTTGAGCTGATCGTTTGCGGGCTTAGGCCGGACACGGGTCGGGCCAACCTGAATTAAAAGTGTTCGTGGGCCTATTTTTTCTGTCCGTGTCCATTATAACATGCTTATTGAAGTTGTCCATACCCGTCCAACATAAGTTAGCGGGCCTGCCCATGGGCCGCCGCGCTTTAAAATATACAAGACACGGACTAAAAATGATGTATTAGTGTACCAAAAATTGAACAATATACTACATCTTTGTGCTACATATTACGACATTAGTTGGTTTGAGGCATAATAAATTGCCGAAATTGATAATACAATAATTTGAGTGTTAGTTTTCTTTTTTAATTTAGTTGCGTGTTGGATTGTTACATGGACTTTGGTTAATTATTTAGTTTGGTAAATCATTTTAAGGAAGTAAAAATACATTATAAGCTATTAGCAGGCCTAACGGGCTCTCCACGAATATTTTTATTTAGTTCATACCCGCCCATTAATTTAGCGGGCCGAGTTTTCCATGTCCATTAACCATTAAACTAGAAAAATTATGTGACCAAGCCCGCTTAAGTAGCGGGCCAAACGGGCCAGCCCGGAGATGACCAGCTCTATCAAATATTACACCCTACCTAGTCTAGACTACCTAAAAAGCATGGAATAAAAAATAAAAAATAAAACCCACCCACTTACCTTAGGGGTGCCAGTTTTGGGAGCTCTAAATAGAGCATTGTGTGGTTCATTTTTCTATTCCCATGTCTTCCTAATTTCTCACTACTCTCAAAACAAAACTGTCCAAAATAATATGATGATATTATAAGATCATTACTAAAGTAGTGATAAGTTTATTAAGGGTATATTACTACAACTATCTAGTTAATATTTGTAGTAATATTTGTGCTAATCTTGGGTGCTCACTAAAGGAGGTATTCTAGTTACCCAGTCTTGGAAGATCATCCATTTTACTAATAGCTCAAGAATTACAAGAGAAGGAGTCTCTTGTGGTGCCCTATTTCGAACCATACTACAATGTAAGGAGAATTGTTTTCTTCTTAATCTCTTTAATTTTGTTATGCATGTACTAGATACTCCACTAGTTTAATGATTAAATTAGTTTCATTATTAGAAGAGTCTAATAAAATGGTGTACGGAACTTTCAAAAATGTGACAAACCATGCAAAGGCAACTAGAATACAATATTAGCTCATAAAATCACTAAGGTTAGTGCAATAATCATATATAATTAATAGAGCCAAAATAAGAAGCTAAAGTCTATATAAAATGGAATTATCAAACTCCCCCAAGCTAAACTCTTGCTTGTCCCTAAGCAAGAAACCATATCCCATCAATTGCAATATCCTATAACAAGCTAAGCATAATGATTCAAAACCCGAGACAACATGGGCATAAGGAATAATGGAAAAACATGGATGAGATTTACATGACGGCGTAGCATGGAAGACTTTGAACGAACCTTTAAGATCTTGCATGATCTTTTGACTAATGGACTCTCACGATGCACTCAAACTCATTTGTATATGAAAGGACATTTTGTGTGAAAATACTCACCTATCCTCGACTCATGAGAATGTGCCCGCAATCTAATATGGTAATCATTTCAAAACTATAACTCAAAACATTCAAATACAAGCGTGTAAAGGAAGCCAAGGGTAAGAAGAAGGCAAATAAGTAATGGTTAAGAAACGGGAATAAATGATTTATGGTATGTGGAGCTAAGTCAAGTTAGTAACAACCATATGCAAGGATGCTCAATTTAGAAAACTATTCCTAAAAATTCCGATACAAATCATAAGAAAGCTCTCCAAAATATATGAATAAGACATGAGAGCTTCTTACACCAACTTCTTCTTTTCTTTCAAAATACAAACCATGCTTCTCTTTTTCATTTCATGCTTTTTCATTCTTTCTCATCTTTTCTTTTCAATTCATTTCCATCATGTTTCTTCAATTCTTCAATTTTTTTCATTTTCTTTCATTTTTTTTCAATTCTTTTTCTTTTCTCATTTCCTTTCTCCAAGAGCATTAAGACCAAGTTCACAATGATATTTCAAGATAGAGCAAATCCCAAATGAGCACCCAAACACAACTAATCAAAGCTACTAGCTCAACAAGGTAGACAATTTTTATATGTAGCTAAGGATAAATTTTGTGAAGGGGTTTAAAAAGGCAAATTTAATCATGTGAATGGCTCCAAAATGCTAATAACAAATGAATGCATGCTTATAAAGAGATGAAATCAAGACCATACTTGTGCGTTTTGATGAAACACACCATAAGGAGACCTACACTCACCTAAGAGAAACCGGGTATAGATGTACCGGTCCAAAGAGGCTCTACCTTACCATTTTGTAGCTTGCCAATAGTAAAGATCAAGCCTATTCGATTCATTTTTCATCTCCCACCTACTATGTCAAGACATCCCCATATAGCAATTATCCATCAAATAACAATAAATCATTAGCATATAAGCTATCATTAGGATAAGCAAGAGGGCATATGCACAATTTTCATGACAAAAGTAGGCTATAAGCAAGCAAAAACACACAATTTCTCAAATTTTTCAGAATTTTCTAAATGCAAACTACACTACAATGCAAATGCAATCTCCCCCAAGCTAAACACAACATTGTCCTCAATGTGCCAACATGTAAATCACCCAACTAAACCATAAAAATGGCTCACAGCACATAAACAACAAGGACAACGGGTCATAGTTAATGGGTTGCGAGAAATTAAACTAAAGTGCAAAGTAAAGAACACTTACTAGACTAGCTAGCCTCCCCCCCCCCCCCCCCCCCAAACTAGTATGTATATGGGGGATGATGTTTTCTTACGATTTTGGTGAAGAAATATGAAGAAAAATGATAGAGAGGAAAGAAAGAGGTATCGTCGGGTTGTGAAAATATGATAGAACAAATTTTGCCCTACCCGCATAGACAATAAAAGGCCAAGATTTCACGAACTCACGGCCCCGATCGGGGACAGGCCCCCCCCCCCCCCCCCCATCGGGGTTGACCAACTCCAGCCATATTTTGACTTCTCCTCCGTATTTCTTTAGCACGTTCTGTTTTTGAAAGTTACGACCCCGAACGGGGTTTCTTGTACAGGGAAGCGTGCATATCCTCTTTGAGCTTTCTTTTCTTCCTTTTTCACCTATAAATCACAAAAGAAAACAATGTCAAGTCTAGTAGTTTTATTTCTAAATCTATGAAAACATTAAATTGCAAACAATTGAAAACAAAAAAAAATAAAAGCTTGGGTTGCCTCCCAAGAAGCGCTGGTTTAACGTCCCGCACGACGTAAGAAGCTAATTTGATCAAGTTTCGTCCTTGAGCTCTCCACCTTCCGAGCTTCCTTTCATAGCTCCTTTCATGTTCCGTATCCATTTAAAATTCGTCCAAGAAAATTCCCCTTTCCTTTTGGCGCTCTTAGCATTAGTGCCCTTAGAATCGTCACCTACAAAACAATCAACACCAATATCTTCCTCCAACGGATCCATCGGTAAGGATCGAAGTGTAGTAGAGGCATTAGAAGAGTTTAAAGTGCTAAATAAATAACAAGAGTTTTGTAACATTGGGCTTCTAATGGTGTTGTTCTTACTAAAGGTAACCCGGTCATCACTCACTCCCAATGTCAACTTCCCATTTTTCACATCGATTAACGCACTCTTTATGTGTAAAAATGGCCTACCCAATATAATTGGAGTTTGTGAGTCCTCAGCCATATCAAGTATGGGGAAGTCAACGGGTATGAAAAACTTGTCAACTTTGACAGGCACATCTTCTAAGATACCTAAAGGTCGCTTTAAAGAACGGTCCGCTGATACGGTCATTTCTTTACCAAAAATAAAATACCTAGATACTACTAACAGAAGTCAGAGGTAAGTAGGGTCGATCTCCACAGGGAGGCGGTTTACTATCTACTTGTCTATTCAGTCTGTCTAGTGTCACAGTTGGGGGTTTTGAAATGTTTTGACTAGACTAAAGAGATTAAAGCATGAGGGAAATGAATAAGAGAAAATAATGAAGAAATACAAGGGTAAATCAGATAAAAGAGAGAAATATGCTAGGAATCGGTCTACCGTGGCAGCTACACTATCGGGTCAACTGAGTCGATTAAATTATTGATAGGAAGAGCTAGGTCGTCACCTTTCGGTCCTTAAACCTACGATTATACCCTTTCGGTCTCTAATCGCCCTAGGGTCTCCCTAACTTAGCTTTCGCCCTAATTAGGTATCACCTATTGTAATTAAGCAAGCCTTCCCTTCCAATCTTTCGATCCAGGTCGGGGGTAACTAATTAATCGGTCTCCTGCATGCATGCATTCATTCAACCTAACCACAATTATATTGCTTAATACAATTCTCGTCGCAAAACTAATCTAATCATGTCGATCATAACGTATTGCTACCACGGTTTTCCTAGTCCTAACATATTAAAGGAATTAGCTAGACATAATTAAATAAGCAAGAAAAAGAAATAAAGAAGAAGTAAGCATTAAAATAAGAGTAAGGGAAAGAATATGTTACAGAAATAATTCCGGAAGTTAGGAACGAACAAAGTAACAGAAACAGTGTATTGGAGTGATTAGAGGTAGCCAAGAGAGAGTTACAATGACGTCCTACCTTCCTATTTATAAGAAAATAGGATTTATTTGACCTAATGACGGAAATAAACTAAAAAGCCCAAGCCCGTAGGATAAACCACTCGATCGAGTGATTTAGAACCACTCGATCGAGCAGATCAGAGCTCAGACCATTCGATATAACAAAAGAAGTGCTCGATCGACTAAACACTAATATGAAACTGTTCGATCGACCATAATATCTACTCGATCGACTTATTACTTAATCTAAAACCACTCGATCGACCAGTTAAGTACTCGATCGAGTGCTTCTTGACTTCAGCAGCTCATTAATCTCGTTAGTTCAGCTTTGACTTATCCTTTTTAGCTCCCGAAACAGCTTCACGCATCCCAAGAAAGCTATATTTCCGCTCCAAATGCACTCTTCCTCCAAATGCATGCAAAACGGACGATAAATGGCTTGATTTCACTACTTTTGGGTTCATTCCTGCAAATAAGACAAAATAACCCAAAGTAGCATATTCGGGGCATTTTGTAGCATAAACTACGATAAAAGCATGAAAATACGTGCATAAAAAGGCCTAAAAAGACTATATAAAATGCACGTATCATCCGCCATTTGCAAGGTGATACTTGTGCATTTTAAAGCACCCATGTTAAGTTTTTCACAAATTGAATAGGGCATGACACTTACACTAGCACCTAGGTCGCAAAGGGCCTTATCGATGGTATATGTGCCTATAGTTCAAGGAATAGAATAACTACCGGGTTCCTTAAGTTTCGGGGGAGACTTGCTTTGTAAGAGTGCGCTACACTCTTCGGTGAAAGCAATTGTGTAAACCTCATTGAAGGATCGCTTCTTTGAGAGGATTTCCTTCATAAACTTGGAGTAGGAAGGGACTTGGATGAGCAATTCAATAAATGCAACGGTAACTTGCAAATTCTTAACAACTTCCAAGAACTTACCAAACTTACTCTCTTCCTTGTGCTTTCTTAGACGGTGGGGAAACGACACTTGAACAACTTCCTTTGGAGGAGCATCCTCCACATCTTTCTTCTTCTCAACCTCAATAGGAGCATATACCTTCTTTGAAACGGCATCACCCTCCTTAGCATTAGGAGAGACCTCTTTCTGAACAACACCTCATTACTTTCTTTGGTATCAATCTTACTCTTTATCTTGTGCATCAATAAGCGATGAGGAAATGGCACACGAACCTTAATAGGAGGCTTTTCACTAGCCTTCTTTTGAGCATCACCCCAATGCTTGGATTTTTTATTAACCACTTTATCATCCAAAGTCATGGATGGCCCATCATAGCTTGTACCACTTCTCAAAGAAATAGCAATAACGGCCTCACGTGGTTGCGCACCTTGGGGCGGTAGTTGGCTGGTCTTTCTTGAAGAGCTAGATGCGACTAGTTGAGCCATTTGATTTTCTAGCGTCTTGATAGCGGTAGTGTGGGCTAGATCACTCTTTTGTAAGTGAGCCATCAAATCGGATTGACCCTTAGCCAATTGCATTACCAAGGCTTGAAGCTTGTCCCCTTGGTCATTTTGTTGGGCATTTTGAGGTGGTGGACCTTATTGTTATTGGATGTTTTGTTGCGGTGGTCTTTGTTATTGGTTTTGAAAACCCGGAGGATTAACAAACCTTTGTTGTTGAGGGATGAAGTTATTTTGTGGTTGGGGCACAAAATTTTGTTGGGGTTAAGGGTTAAGCAGATTGTTGCTTTTGTAAGACAAGTTCGGGTGAAAATTTGAATTCGGGCTATAAGTATTTGAAAATGTACCCGGTGGATAAGAACTTTGTCTAAAAGCTTGATAAGAACATACCTCCTCTATAGTAGCTTGGCATAGAGCGGCATAATGACCCGCACCTCCGCCACCTTCACAAAAAATGATTTGGCTAGTAGAGGACACGACATTGTGTTGTTGGAAAGAATCTTTAGCATCCCGGTCCACCAATTGTTATTGGAGTAATAAGAGTTAAGCTTTCAAAACAGTGTTGTCGGAAGGTTCTTCTTTACCTTTGATGGGCACACTTTGAGAATTGACATATTGGGCATCATGAATTGCCATGGACTCAATCGTGGCATGAGCAATATCCGTGTCAATTTGATCAAACTGCCCATTGTTGGCGGAATCAAGAATCCTTCGGGACTCGGCACAACATCCGTTGTAGAATGTTATGGCTAGGAACCAAGCATCCTACCCATGATGTGGGCATTGAGTTTGCAACTCCTTGTACCTCTCCCAAGCTTCATATAAACTCTCAAGAGCTTGTTGACGAAATCCGGTGATTTGGCTCCTCAAAGTTTGAGTTTTCTCCGGTGGAAAAAACTTTTGATAGAAAGTAAGAGCCAATGTTTCCCAATTTTTGATTGCCATGGCGGTGCGATCAAGGCTATTGATCCATAGCTTTGCCTTGTTCTTCAAAGAGAAAGGGAAAAGTATTTCCCTAATTTGGGCTTGAGTGACACCCGTTTGCCGAATCATGGAGCAATAGTCACAAAATCTTTGCACATGCAAATTGGGATCCTCCAAAGGACTTCCCCCAAATTGCTTTCTCTCCACAAGGCTAATGAAAGCTGGTTTGATCTCGAATTCCGGGACGGTAATTTGAGTAGTTGTAATACCGGCCGAAAGCATAGCCGCGGTGGGCTTTGAATGATCGGAAAGTTTCACCATTTTTTTAGTTGGAGATAGTGGTGGTGGTGGAGATGATGAACTAGAAACCTCCTCCTCTTCAAGAGCTTTAATATCGTCTAAGTAAGACTTTCTTGCACATTCAACTTGCATAGGAGAAGCGGCTTCTTTAACTTCTTTCCAAAAACGTCGTCTTCTACGAAAGGTTTTCTCGGGCTCGGAATCCGGTGAAAGCAAATCTCCACTACGAGAAGACTTGGGCATAAGACAACAATATCTAGAAAATTGTAAGTAACTGTCTCAAGGAACATGTGTTCCTCGAGACAAAAGAAAACAAGATAGAGATCAACAATTCTAAACGCAATAAAACCGTGCTCCCCGGCAACGGCCCCAAAATTTGATAGGCTATGTCTGTAACACCCCCATACTCCGAGTGCCTTACCAGGACCACTCAGGTATGGAGACATCACCATCTCGGTTGCCCGAGGTATGATAATCAAACAACAGCGATAAAGAAACAACATTTATTATTAATCGTTTAATGAATGAATACAATCCTTGAAACCCAAACTGATAGTAAAATACATTATTCCAAACTGTCTACTCAAACTGAAATGTAAATAAAGCTAAACTACAGCGGAAGACTCTATTGTCACGTCGTGGCCATCCCAAACTATCCCGTATCATCTCTATACCGCTCAATATCCGCTCACCATCCCGAATGGATCACCGCAGTTTTCAAAACAACAGGGTCGGTACTAATCACACAATCAAAATAAATAACAACAATAAGACAAATAGACGGTGAATGTCACACACACACAACCACATCCAATCAACCGTCTCAATCATCGATCGTCCTTTGGACAGCCTGCCCGATGGGGGACCGCAGCCCGTTCCCACCTAAGCCCCGCTCATCGTACGAGCGATAACCCTGTCCATTAATGTGCACATCCCCTTTCGTGGCGGGTTCCACTAAGGGCGAAACTAGGGCGTGAGATCACTCCCGCAAGTGACCCCACTCAGCCGAGAACGCATCTCGAGAACCATCAACAACACAACCACAATCACAAACACAATTACAATCAACAAATCAATTAGCTAATTACAAAGACATCACCAATATCCCATTATGGGACTAATACCGAGTAGGAAATCCTACCTGGAAAGCACACAAGCAGACGGTATCTACAGCTGTCTCAAAACGCCTCCTCTATGAACTCTCCTCCTAACATAAACATACGAATACTACTATTCAATCACTTATTCACAAAAACCCCCAATTACTAAAATTAGGGTTTCACTAATCTTATCAAAACGTTATAAAAATTATGCTAGAAGCTTACCCTCGACGCAACGAATCCAACGACACAAACTACGATGCAATCCGACCGTCGATCTCGGGAATTGTTAAGGACGCGATTAGGAAGATGACTGACTGCTTTCTCTCTTAAACAGGTTTTAGGTTTTGGTAAAAGTGATTTAGAATAAAGACGAATTGGTTTAAATACCTTAATCGCGTAATTAACAAAACCCGAGAAAACTCCCCCGTAAAACCGGACACTCGATCGAGTACCCAAGGTACTCGATCGAGTACCCCCCTACTCGATCGAGTGCCCCAGCTACTCGATCGAGTACCCATCAGGTCAGAAACTATTCTATTCTGCGACACACCCCTTACTCGACAGAGTAAGGGCCACTCGATAGAGTACCCCCAAGACCATAAATACGGAGTATTACAGTCTTCCCTCCTTAAAAGGAACTTCGTCCCCGAAGTTCAAACCACTACCAAACAAAGGTACTCCCATAAGCTTCCCGACTCGAAGGTCAAAAATAAACACAACGTAAAACATGCTACTAACCCACTTATCCCGACAAACATACCGACACAACATAAACAAGAGGGTGTAAAAACTCTTAAAAACTCTCGCGATCACCTCCTACCCCCCTAAAAGAAACAAGGTTACGTCCTCGTAACCATACATACCTGATCAAAAAGGAAAGGGTAACGCTCTTTCATGATATCCTCCGCCTCCCATGTAGCTTCCTCAGTCTCGTGGTTAGACCAAAGGATCTTAAGCAACACTGTCTCACCACTCCTGGTCTTTCTAACTTTTCGGTCTAGGATCTGCTTAGGCACCTCAAGGTACGATAAAGACTCATCCAGCTCTAAGCTTTCTGCCTCCAACACATGCGACGGGTCACTCACATACTTCCGCAGCTGCGATACATGAAACACATTATGCACTCTCTCCAAAGCAGCCGGTAAAGCCAAACGATAAGCCACTTCCCCAACTCGCTCTAAGATCTCATAAGGCCCTATAAACTTCTGACTTAGCTTGCCTTTCTTCCCAAATCTCATAACTCCGCGCATAGGAGACACTTTCAGAAGAACTTTGTCCCCAACTTGAAACTCTATGTCCCGACGATGTAGATCCGCATAACTCTTCGTCGATCCGAGCTGCTCTCATCCGTTCCCCGATCATCTTAATCTGTTCCACCATCTCATGCACCATCTCTGGTCCTAAAACCTTTGCCTCGGCACTATCGTCCCAACAGATCGGACTCCTACATCTCCTCCCGTACAAAGCCTCAAACGGTGCCATACCAATACTAGTATGATAGCTGTTATTGTAAGAGAACTCTATCAAGTCCAACCTCTGCTCCCAGCTACCACCGAAATCCATCACACACGCTCTCAACATATCCTCCAAGGTCTTGATTGTTCTCTCGTCGCCCATCATCGTCGCAGGATGAAATCTGTACTCATCTTCAAAGTTGTCCCCAACGATTCCGCAACTCCTTCCAAAACCTTGATATAAACCTCGCATCTCTGTCGGACACTATGTCCTTAGGGACTCCATGTAACTTAAGCACGTTCTTTCGATAGGCCATAGCCAATTGTGCCTTAGTCCATGTATCTTTCATTGGAACAAAGTGAGCCGACTTGGTCAAGCGATCCACTATCACCCAAATCATATTGTTACCTTGTTGACTCTTAGGTAAACCCACAATGAAATCCATGGAAATGGATTCCCACTTCCACTCGGGCACCTCCAAAGACTGAACCTTACCTTGTGGTCTTCTCTGTTCCCCTTTAACTCTCTGGCATGTCAAACAACGGGACACAAACTCAGCTGTCTCTTTCTTCATTCCAGGCCACCAAAACGTTTTCTTCAGATCTTTGTAAAGCTTGTCTCCACCTGGATGAACTGAATATGGTGTGCAATGCGCTTCTGTCATGATTGTCTTTTTCAACTCCTCATCATTAGGAACACACCACCTACCATCAAACCTCAAGCTACCATCTGTATGAATGGAAAACCGGGACACTGTCCCTTTCTCTACTCCAGCTCTCCACTCCACTATCTTAGGATCCAAAGCCTGCTTATCCCGAATGTCATCATAAAACTCAAGTCACATCTTTGTCATATCACTCATGGTATCTCCTTTCGCATCATATGAATCCCAAAGCTCGCTACCTCCTCTCTCAACCTCATCAAGGATAGAGCTGTACACAAGGAATGTACACTCTTCCTACTCAAAGCATCAGCAACAACATTGGCCTTCCCTTCATGGTAGATGATTTCCATGTCGTAGTCGCCAATCAGCTCCATCCACCTCCTCTGTCTCATGTTCAACTCCTTCTGCGTGTAGATGTACTTGAGACTCTTGTGATCCGAAAATACCTTAAAGATTGCTCCATAAAGGTAGTGCCTCCAAATCTTGAGAGCAAACACCACTGCCCCCAACTCCAGGTCATGAGTAGGGTAGTTCTCCTCATAAGGCTTCAATCGCCTAGAAGCATAGGCAATTACTTTACCATTCTCGCATCAACACACATCCCAACCCATTCTTGAAGCATCGGTATAAACCTCAAAATTCTCGCTCCCTTCAGGCAATGCCAAGACAGAGTTTGTGGTTAAACGCTCCTTTAAGGTTTGGAACGCCTTCTCACAACTCTCATCCCAACGAAACCTGTTCTCTTTCCTCATCAATGTTGTCATCGGTCTAGCTATCTTGGAGAAATCCTTCACAAACCGCTTTGTAGTACCCGGCTAAACCCAAGAAACTCCTTACCTCGGCGACATTCTTCGGTGCTTCCCACTTTGTCACCGCCTCAATCTTCGCCGGATCCACAGCTACCCCATCTTTAGAGATTACATGCCCCAGAAAAGCAACTTTCTCCAACCAAAACTCACACTTGGACAACTTAGCATACAGCTCATGATCTCTCAACGTCTGCAACACGATCCTCGGATGCTCCTCATGCTCCTCCTTAGTCTTTGAGTAGACTAAGATATCATCGATAAACACCACCACGAACTGGTCCAAGTCTTGTCTAAAGATCCTATTCATCAAATCCATAAACACGCCGGCGCATTGGACAACCCAAATGGCATCACCACATACTCATAATGGCCATACCTCGACGTGAAAGTCGTCTTTGGTATGTCCACATCTCTAATCTTCACCTGATGGTATCCCGACCTCAAATCGATCTTAGAAAAGACCGTTGCACCACTCAACCGATCAAACAGGTCATCTATCCTTGGCAAAGGATACTTGTTCTTTATCGTCACACGGTTCGACTCCGTGTAATCTATGCATAACCTCAAAGTTCCATCCTTCTTCTTCACGAAAAGAACTGGTGCTCCCCACGGCGATACACTTGGTCTAATGTATCCCTTCTCTATCAACTCATCCAACTGCCTTCTGAGCTCCTCCATCTCCTTAGGACCCATACGGTACGGTGCCTTAGAGATTGGCCCCGTCCCTGGCTTCAACTCAACGGTGAAATCTATCTCCCTCTGCGGTGGCAACCCCGGAATCTCCTCTGGAAAGACATCTGCATACTCTCCCACCACTGGTATCTCCTGAAGTGCCGGGCTCTCTATCCGATCATCTCTCACATGGCACGAGAATCGGAGGACATCCCTTCCTCGGATACGACTTCAAAGCGCAATTGCAATCAACTTAACTTTGGGTTTGACTAGAAACCCACGGTAAGACACACTAACTCCCTTAGGACCTCGTAGGGACACTTTCTTTTGATGACAGTCTATCTTAGCCTTATACTTCCCTAACCAATCCATCCCAACTATCATCTCAAAACCATTAAAAGGAAACTCTAGCAAGTCTACAGGGAAGTCGACTTGCCCAACTATCAAAGACACATCTCTCGAACAACCTCCCGCACGTTACGGACTCACCGAAGGTATGAAAACTTGCTCCCTAACGGACTCATATACCCTCAAACCCAATCGCTTTACATGACTCGAAGACACAAACGATCGAGAAGCCCCCGAATCAAACAAAACAAACGTAGGAACGCCATTAACAAGAAATGTACCGGTGATAACGTGCTCGTCCTCCTCGTTTGCTTTCTTGTCCATCATGAACGACTTGCCACTTGACTTCCGCCCACCTCCCTGGGACAAGATCTTGGCGATGCGGTCGGCTTAGCACCCGACCCTTGATTGTTGTTGTTGTTCATCGGCGTCTTCTGATAAGAATTACCGCCGTTGCGGTTGCCTCCACTCTGGTAGCTCTGACCTCCACGGTTTGGCCATGATCCCGCCGGTCTGTTGCTCGCGAAGCTCGCGAGCAGTCTCCGGAAAGATCCTGGTGCACTTGTGCACTCATGCCTCTTGTGGCCCACGCCACCACACCCAAAGCGAGTCACTCCCCGGTGTTGCTCACACTCCCACGACCTCTCCCAAAGGATGCTCCAAAGACTAAACCCGGACCCAGAAGAAAATCCCTTAGATTGATTGTGGTTGCCTTTCTTGAAATTAGATTGGCCACCACCCTCGCTCTCAGACTTCCTCTTCTCTCCACCTGACCTCTCCTGAGCCATCTCCACTAGCCTCTCAGCTCTCCCGGCCCTCTCATATGCTTCCTTCACATCGTAAGGACTCCCACGGGTAACTTATCCATAATTGTCGTGGTTAGCCCTCTCTCAAACCTCAAAGCAAGATTCTCCTCACTCAAACCCATGTCCTCAAAGATATCCGGATTTCTCATTGAACCGCCTGTAGTACTCACCCACAGACATCTCGGTAGTCATCTTAAACTTGTCGAACTCCTCCCTCAACTTACTCCTCACATGCTCTGGCACGAACTCCTTCCTCACAGCCCTACGAAACTCCTCCCAAGGTATAGCGGGTAACCCCTGGTTGGTATATATCTCCTTGGCACTCACTTTCACCGAGTCCCACCACTTGCCACTGCCTCCCTCGGATAAAATGCAGCTTGATCCACCCTCATCTCATCGGGACGGCGAACTAAGTCTAGTATGTTCTCCATCTCCCTCACCCAACTATCAAGGTGGTTAGGCTCCTCAACCCCCTTGTACTCCTTCGGGTTAAACCTCGCGATATAGAGGCCGACTTTAGCATGGTCAACCTCCTTCTCCTTGCTCTTATCCTTGTCTTCATTCACTCTCTTCAGGGTCTCCGTAAGGGCGTCTTGGTGTTCCAACATCTTAACGATGTCATCCGTAGTCATAAGCTCAGCTCTCGCGTACAAGGCATTTCTCTTGGGCGGCATCTTGAAGCTATAGAAGAAAGGGATAAACATAAACACGCGTACTAAACTTCAAAACACGAACACGCGTTGCCCAGCACCTACTCGATCGAGTATCCAAACCCACTCGATCGAGTAACGGGCTACTCGATCGAGTGCCACTATGTACTCGATCGAGTACCCAAACTCCAGAACTAAACAGACCTTCTGATCTCTAACCCACTCGATCGAGTATCTAGGCTACTCGATCGAGTGACCCCCTACTCGATCGAGTACCCCTAGTTACTCGATCGAGTGCCCCAAAACTCGTTTCTGGACTCAAAATCGCCAAAAACCTACCCGATCGAGTTAGTCTCACTCGATCAAGTACCCCCAATACGTACAAGCTACCCGCATGTTATTCGTATACCAACATGCTAACTTTATCAAACCTCATTATATTCTAACAAATAGGCTACGCATCTATTCTACTAATCAACAAAATCAATTCATCATGCTATTAAAGCCACATTATAAACATCCAACATGTTATCATCTCATTAACATGTTCCACATATAATTATTTCCTTTCACATGCTCAACTTCCTATTTCAACACCAAACAATCAACACATTCATCACTTTGTTGCACAAGTTACTAAGCACACACAAGACTCAAACACATTTTCCCCACGTGACCGGTTCAAAATTGTAGGGCGACCCCTTGCGACTTTAGGACGTCTCCCAAGCCTTTGCACTAGCTCCTACAATTTTTACCCCGGGTTCATTTTAATTGACTCCCTATGTTCATTAGGTTCTTTGGTTACAGGTTTCAGGATCGTCGCTCTGATACCATTTGTAACACCCCCATACTCCGAGTGCCTTACCAGGACCACTCAGGTATGGAGACATCACCATCTCGGTTGCCCGAGGTATGATAATCAAACAACAATAAAGAAACAACATTTATTATTAATCGTTTAATGAATGAATACAATCCTTGAAACCCAAACTGATAGTAAAATACATTATTCCAAACTGTCTACTCAAACTGAAATGTAAATAAAGCTAAACTACAGCGGAAGACTCTATTGTCACGTCGTGGCCATCCCAGCTATCCCGTATCATCTCTATACCTGCTCAATATCTGCTCACCATCCCCGAATGGATCACCGCAGGTTTTCAAAACAACAGGGGTCGAGTACTAATCACACAATCAAAATAAATAACAACAATAAGACAAATAGACAATTTGAATGTCACACACACACAACCACATCCAATCAACCGTCTCAATCATCGATCGTCCTTTGGACCGACCCCGCCAGTGGGGGACCGCAGCCGTTCCCACCTAAGCCCCGCTCATCGTACGAGCGATAACCCTGTCCATTAATGTGCACATCCCCTTTCGTGGCGGGTTCCACTAAGGGCGAAACTAGGGCGTGAGATCACTCCCGCAAGTGACCCCACTCAGCCGAGAACGCATCTCGAGAACCATCAACAACACAACCACAATCACAAACACAATTACAATCAACAAATCAATTAACTAATTACAGCACATCACCAATATCCCATTATGGGACTAATACCGAGTAGGAAATCCTACCTGGAAAGCACACAAGCAGACGGTATCTACAGCTGTCTCAAAACGCCTCCTCTATGAACTCTCCTCCTAACATAAACATACGAATACTACTATTCAATCACTTATTCACAAAAACCCCCAATTACTAAAATTAGGGTTTCACTAATCTTATCAAAACGTTATAAAAATTATGCTAGAAGCTTACCCTCGACGCAACGAATCCAACGACACAAACTACGATGCAATCCGACCGTCTGATCTCCGGGAATTGTTAAGGACGCGATTAGGAAGATGACTGACTGCTTTCTCTCTTAAACAGGTTTTAGGTTTTGGTAAAAGTGATTTAGAATAAAGACGAATTGGTTTAAATACCTTAATCGCGTAATTAACAAAACCCGAGAAAACTCCCCCGTAAAACCGGACACTCGATCGAGTACCCAAGGTACTCGATCGAGTACCCCCCTACTCGATCGAGTGCCCCAGCTACTCGATCGAGTACCCATCAGGTCAGAAACTATTCTATTCTGCGACACACCCCTTACTCGACAGAGTAAGGGCCACTCGATAGAGTACCCCCAAGACCATAAATACGGAGTATTACAATGTCGCACACCTAACAAAGATAATTACCCTTGACACAAATTAATGTAGTACGAGGGATCGAACACAAGGAGACGGGAATCGCGCTATGAAATGCTATGAATAGAAATCTATCAAGGTCGGTAACGATTGATTGGTTTATTTTGGTTTGATGATTTACCAAATAAAATGATATAACAATATATGATTAAAGGAGTGTAGGGGAGTTGGGTCACTCATGTAAATGTAAATATATATTCATGCTCAACTCGGAATAAATAACATTGTCAATTGTTTAGGCTTAAAGACACCTACCTCTCGATATTAGTGTCTATCGTTGTTTCCAGATACGGTTGCCGGTTGACCTTCTTTGGTAGTAGGTGCGATATTGGAGGAGTTCAGACTTTTGTCTCGTTGTTCTCGAGAGGACCAATGCCAACCAATGAATGTAGGACCCAAGACAAGAAAAGAGCTTCCCGCCCCGTATTGGTATTGATTGGCGGATTTCCGATGTGAATTCGGCCTCACGTAGCTCGCCTTCCTACGGGTCGGTTTCCCGATCGGAGATCCATGGATCACAGACGGTATCTCCCCATGGCCTTTCGCCCTTCTCCAAAACAAACACAAAGAAAAAGGTGCGTGCCGCACTCACGAGGGACTGCCAGTGATATACTGGAGGGAGGAGGGGATGACGTCAAGTCCGCATCTCATTGCATCCATCCTGGGGGCGGAGCTGTACCGAAAAAGATTGTGATAATTCATATCAGTCTTCTATGTTTAGCAATTCTAATAATCGAGCTCAGTGAGGGCTCAGGGTATTATCTCGCGCCAGTTCGTGGCAAGCTGCCAGAGTCAGGCTCCTCTGAGCTAGATCGTTACACGAAAACTCTCTCGACCGGATCAGAGTATACAACAATGTCGAATCAGGCCGCCCCTTGCCGCGTACAAACCAGTGCAGACGAGAAAATGAAAAAGTTCAAATCCTTTTTTAAATTTATTTATACTCTTAAAAACAGGCACTACCATTGTTCTTTTTAATTTTCAGAAGCGAGGTGAGGTATTTAATTCTCGACTTAGATTAGAAGATTTTAATTAAATTATAAAGGGATCTTTATTCAAGAAAGAGCCCATGTAAAGAAGCCAGTCCCATCCACCGCAAAACCTTTCCACTCACACAATTGTTCCACGCAAGCAATCCTTAAAACCCGGGTCCTAGAAAACTCTCGTTATGACTAGGTCGTCGTACTACACATTCTTAGTCTAATCCGATTCCATGCCTCTTGACTTATAGAATGAATTAACAAACGTAATCGATGTATATGGCCACTAAACAAAGATTAATCGTGACGATACAAACATGTAATAGAAACAATTAGACAAAATTATACCAACCTAATTTAACATTTTACATATATTAGTTATTGCATGGCTTCCCTAGTCCCTAGACTAAAGAAATTTAGCTACTCATATTGAAATGTAAACTACAAACTATGACATACGAAATGCTAAACATGATTATAGAAATGATATAGACTAAAAGATGAATTATGAAATATGAGAATAAACTATGTTATGGATTTAAAATACTAATGATAAAACTATGTGATAGCTAAAATAGAAATGTAAACTAAATAAACTAGAATTAGAATTACCGAATAAGAAATGGAACTTGAAATAGGAACTTCCAAGGAAGAACAAATGAGAACCAAAAGATTGAATAAATATAATCAAATGTTTAACAATAACCAAATGCTTAACAATATTAAACTAAAATGAAAACTATGAGAGAATGTTTGTGTGCCTAAGAATACAAGAAATGTGAGAATGTATGATGAAAATAAGATGCTAATTAGGTCGGACCTATTTCTCTATTTATAGAGAGCTAGGACTTGAAACGTATAAACATAAGACAAGGAAACCCCGATCGGGGGTGACAACCCCGATCGGGGTCGTGGCTTTCTAGCTCCGTCTTCTTAATTCCTCTAGTTAATGCTCAAGGAATCCAAAGTTGATGTTTAATGCCTTGTTTAATCACCCGGTTAAGATCTTAAAACATGGCATCCAATGTATTTTAGCATCCTAAGCTTCCACCTAGTTGGACTTGAATTCTTGGGCTTGATTTGTGATTTCATTTGTGCATCAATCCACTTCACAATTCTTCATGCTTGGACTTGTTATTCCCATAACATCCTACTATGGTCCATCTTACTTCCACGCTTAGCCTTATATACTAGTTCTTGTAAATTGGTTAGAAATAAACTCCTAAGAGCTCAAATTTCTACAAAATGTGACAAACCATGCAAAGACAACTAGAATACAATATTAGCTCATAAAATCACTAAGGTTAGTGCAATATTTATATATAATAGAGCCAAAATAAGGAGATAAAGTCTATATAAAATGGACTTATCAAGTAGTTTTAAATTTGGTTGTTTGATGGTGTATTAATCACCATCGGAGTCTGTTAGCATTTGTGTGATGAAGTAGAAAAGTTTGGAAGCAAGTTTGAGAACACCATGCACTTGACCAGTGGTCGCCTACTTGGCCGAGTGGCCTCCTACACTCGACCGAGTGGCCTACCTTGACCCTTGTGTTGTTGATATTCGACCAAATATTGGGTGTATACCCTTATTTTTGCGGTTTATTATAGTTTAATTGTGTTTGGATGAGCATGTTGATCTTACATGGATGATATTTTGTGAATTGTTTACGTTTGATTATATGGTGTGGCATTTACAAGTAAATGGAAATTGTTGATTCGATATGAGTGGATTGATGACAGAAATGATGTGATAATCTTGTTTTAGGTGTGTTAATCGACGTGATTTTATTTTGTTGTGTAAAAGTAAGATGAAAAATGCAAACTATGTGTCTCACAGTGGTCGTTGTATGATTGTGTATTGTGGCCTTCCATATGAGCGGAAGTGTTGATGATGGATGGGAACGGATATGGAAATACATATGTGATCATGTGGTAGATTTGGCGCGGTATGTGTGTGGCATGATGTTCGGAAATGGGAATGTTGATCATGGTTGAGTCACATAACGAGAAATTTTGCATTATTTGATTGTTACATGGAGTCTGCATATTCGTGATTGATGTGTATACATAAGAATTTATGAGATTTGACGTGATATATACGTATTAATAATAGAGTTATACGTCGTGATAGATACGTATACATATAATCAATAGGAGTTGGGAGTTATTTATGAGATTATAGATTGGAACCGTGGGTTTGACCTGGCGCTTGACCTTTGGGAGGCTTGTAGATGGGGAATTATATCGATGGAATTATAACTATATGATGTTTGATTACGGATTTGCAATGAGTAAGAGAGAGTGTTGAACCTGGAACATAATCATTTGTGAAATCTAGTAATGAACGTATGAGAGCACACTATGAGGTTTGATAGTTGAACTTCCGGACGAAGTTCTCTTTTAGGGGGAAGTGGATGTAACAATTCGGAAATTAAGGAAAGAGAAAGTACGGAATGTGAGGAAGTAATGAGAGTTGAACAAAGAACCTTGGGATGATTGTGATGTTTATAAGGGAACATATACGGTAGACAAGCATGTGAGGCGAGAGAGAGTGCATGAGAATCAGTGATGAGACTTGAGGAAAGGAGAGAGTCGGGCGAACTTCGGGGACGAAGTTCATTTTAAGGGGGGGAAGGGAGGGGGGGAAGACTGTAATACCCTACATTTTATTACATTGGTCAAAGGCTAGTCAATGGTAAATGGGTATATATATTTTATAAAATTATATTATATTGCTAGTCAACGGTAAATGGGTATATATATTTTATTTTCGCAGTACGCATTTTACTCATTATAGTACTTTTTACACCACACTTTCCATTTGTTTGCCCTTCACTAAAAAAAAACAATAAACCTAATTCTCTCTTTTCTCTCTAGTATTGAAACCTTAACCATCTTCAACCACATTAAAACTCTTCAATTATGAACAATTATTTAAGTGACGAACAGGTAATTAATCCGTTAATCTTATATTACTTATTAATTTGACTACTTCTTTATTTTAGTTTTCTTTTTAATTATGGTTTATGGTAAATTAAATAAGGTTTAGTATGGTGGGTTTATTGGGGTTCGTTACTATTGCAAGCGCTTCGTCTGAAGTTCGCCGGCGTTAGACCGCTGATATGGCATTCGTATTTGTCCGTCTGAGTTATATGCATCGGTTTATGTAGTTATTTTAGGACGCCGATGATGATGGGAACAATAGCGGCGAGGGTGGGATGCTATCGGCGAGGGTGGGACACCGGCGATGGTGGGACGCCGGCGAGGTACATATTGCTCCTATGTTCAAGTAGTATTTGAAAATTTTCTGGTGATGGCGTGATTTACTTCGTATTATCATTAGTCTTTCACTTTTATTTTATCACTTTTGTATTAGTTTGACAAGCTTCTCCTTGCATTAGTTTGGCAAGCTTCTCTTTGGTATTATCAACCAAAAATTCCTTTTCTAGTTTGTACTTGCTGATGATGGCGTGATGAGTTAATCAATATTACATACTGTTATTAAGTCTATATTTTTTTGCTTTTTTTCCCTTTTTTCTCAGGGTAGTACACTTGTTGATCGCTTTTCATTTTTTTTTGTTAAGTTAAATGTTATACATAGTACTTAGTACGTCATACGTTTAATGCAGTCTGTAAAAATAATAATTTGAGTTTCTCAAAATCATTTATCAATGTAGTACATTAATAACATATTATTAATTTTTTTCATGCAGGATGACGTTGGTTTGGAAAATTTTCCGAACGAACGTATAGATACCGGGCATCATTTCATAACGGGAAAAGTTCACGAATCTAACGGAGATGAAAAAGGAAGTTGAAAAAGTGGGACGTGAAAATAATATACACATTATAAACTATACGTTCAATGCAAAGTGTAGACTGCAGATATATGCTTGTGATAGATCTGGAACGTATCGACCTCCGAAAGGAAAAGTACATACTTACTCTAACAAATTTACGGGAACCAGAAAATTAATTGTCCTTTTAGACAAGATAAGATGCAGGTACGTGGAAATTGTTTGTTCGATGTGGTTTTCATAACCACGAACTAGATGATAATCCATTTGGTCATGCAAAGGTTGGCAAAATCGATCAAGCTACAAAGGAGAAAATTTTAAATTTAAGCAAAAGTCACGTTTGTGTTGGTGATATATTGACTAATGTCGGGGATAATGAAATAACTGCTA
Source organism: Silene latifolia (assembly GCF_048544455.1). NCBI lineage: Eukaryota > Viridiplantae > Streptophyta > Magnoliopsida > Caryophyllales > Caryophyllaceae > Silene > Silene latifolia. The sequence continues at coordinate 104,406,082 of NC_133526.1, read as the reverse complement.
GACAAGTTTATAATATTCGTCAACAAGAGAGAGCTAAATCAAGGGAGAATAGAACTGCATTAGAACAGTTGTTGAAGTTATTGAGTGAAAATGGTTATCGACATTGGTTTCAGACAATTCCTGTAAATGAAGGCGGTAAGAGGCGTGAGTTAACCGATATTATATTTTATGCTCCCGGCTCACTTGATATGTTACGTCAGTATCGTTATGTCCTGGTTGTTGATAGTACCTACAATACTAATATGTATAAAATGCCATTATTAGAAGTTGTAGGTGTTACACCAACTCATCGGAATTTTTCAGCATTTTTTGCTTCCTGCAAAATGAGAAGGGGATTTTATATAATTGGGCGTTGAAATGTATGAGAGAAGCTTTCAATCCAGATGAGTACCTAGAAGATATTATAAGTTATAGAGAACTAGCATTAATCAAGGCTATTGAAAAACATTTTCCGACCTGGAAACATCTTTTATGTAGGCGCCATATAGAAAAAGATGTTGAAGCTTGGGTTAAAGGTGTAACAGGAAGAGGTTACATGGGTGAATTCGCGAAAAGGAGATGCGAGACTATGGTGAGCTCATTAACAGAGGAAGATTTTGAGAATAATGAAAAAGCCATGTACGAGGCGGTTAGTACTATGGGTGGTTTTGAGCATTATTGTAAGGAGACGTGGATCAATCAATATAATGAAAAGTTTGTTTCAGCTTGGACTAATAAAGTGTTTCACTTTGGAAATTTTACCACTAGCAGGTATGTTATAATTCTTATTATAATTTGCGATTGTTACGATTACAATTTATTATAACTGTAATTATTTTGTACATTAGGGTTGAGGGTGCACATGCTGCGCTTAAACGCTATTTACGTACCTCAGTTGGAAGCTTTGATACTGTTTGGGAAAAAATTCATGATATGGTAAAAATCCAACGTCGTGAAATCGAGAGAGAGTTGAGACGTTCTAAAACTACTGCCCTACATGTTAGCTTGGCTATGACCGTGTTTCGTAGGTTGAATCACTATGTGTCCCATGAAGCAATTAGGTTGTTTGATAATGCCTTCATTGAGAGGCAGTCTAATAGGTGTGCTTTGAGGAGTACACATGGTCTACCGTGTTCACATGAAATTGCTAATCTTATCAACGAAGGTGTGTTTTAAGATTGTTAAATTTTTAATTACCTTGCTATCTACGATCATATATAATTACCATCATTTTGTTTTAATATTATTAAATTGTTAATGGTCAAGGAAATATATTGAATTGAATTCCATTCATCCATCATTGACGATACATTGTCACATGAGCAAGAAAGATTTCGTAGATTAAGTGATGAATTGTTAAAGTCTGCACCAGAAATGATCAAAAGATGTTGTGATGCAATGGAGGATATTATTCATCCGTCTAATATAGTTGACTAGACAGTAAAAAAAAAACACGTGGACGCCCAAAAAAAAAATTCAACAGCAAGAGATCCGTCGCACTGGGAGCATATTGACAAACAATTTCCAACCACAAGAGAACATGGTCGGGGTCGTTGGCGTGGTCGTGGACGTGGTCGTGAAACACCTGATCAATCAAATTCAGAAACAAGAGGCAAATATAAATGACCTAGACGAGAAGAGTCGGTCAACTCACATACAATTTCCATATCTACCACAGAGGTTAGTAAAATTTTCAAACAAATTTATTTACCTTTAAGTTATATGATATAATTAAAACTATTTACAGCTTCCATCAAAGCCACCATTTCTGTATCCTTCTTCGGTGCTTAATGTGATAGATTCTATAACGGATTGATATGACCCTAAACCCGATGGGAATTGCGGCTTTCGGCGATTGCTCGTTAACTTTATTTCGATGAAAATGAATGGATACGGGTAAGACGTGAATTGCTTGGTGAGTTAATGAAAAATTCACATAAGTATGCTAATACTTTTGGATCGTAAGAACGCGTTAATGCAATTGCGTACTTACTTTCGCATTGGGATGGAAGAACACCTGACGATAAGGGGATGAATTCTATGGATTTGGGTTTTGTCATAGCCACCGTTTATTATGTCGTCTTCTTCAATTTATCATTGAGCGAGTCAGTGACGTATATACCATTGATTGGAATAAACCAAAGCTCTCCGAATTGGTCAAAGAATCTGACAAAATTCATAACTGTTATTTTGGTGGCAAAACATTTTTACTGGGTATGTTATTATGCTATTTATATTTAATTCCATATCTAAATTATATTTCAGCTAGTTTAACAAAATTATATTTTATATCGTACATGCTCGTCTTGCTTGTAATTCTCCCTTACCAAGAGTACACTCAAGTTGGGAGAAATATAGGGATGCAGCATGTGTAGATTGGCTCGAAGGAAATAGTTCATGTTTACTTGGCTGGAAGTATGACCCCAAACCGGCAACTGATTTTATCGTCTTCGATGAATAATATTAAAGCATGTTTGGCCTAGATTGTTAAAAATGAGTTTTTGTTTCTAAAGCTTAATTTTTTAAAAGTAGTTTTCAAGAATCAGAAACACCAAATTGATGCTTCTATTTTTATTGGCAAAAAGATGGTATTTGAGATTTTGAGAAATTATTTTTAACATATAAATATATGATGCGTTTGGCCAAAAAGTGTTTTTAAGTCCAAAAACACTTTGAAAAGTGAGGCCAAACACACACTTAGTCTTACGGATTGCTTTAAAAATGTCAACATACTCTTAATTATTTTCATTTACATCAGTTTGACACATTTTACTATGTTATTTTTTCCCACTTGTATTATATATTTAAATCATTACGTTCCCTTATGTTAATTTTCGCGTATATTATTTTCATACAATTACTCGCCAATCTATTAAAGTTACAGTAAAGAAATGTACTACAACGACAAAAGAATAAAAATATGTACTCCGTAATTAAAAATCATAAAAATAAAATAAAATTAAAAATGCATAGAAACACGTAGTATGTTTACTACGTTCAGTAAATAAGTAATATGCTATCACGTAGTCATCGTAAATAATGTCTCATTACAAGCACCTAGTACGATTACTACGTTGAGTAAATTACAAACTAAAAAAAAAGAAAAAAGAAAAAATATAAAAATATAAAAAATTAATGTAGTACACAGGCAAATGCAAAACGTGTAGTACATCATCCCTGCCCACACCTGCCATCACCACCGCCGCATAATAAGCACGGCCACGACATCACACCGCACCACCACCATGTCATCACCGACCACAATCGACGCATCTCCCCTATCCCAACGCACCATCGCCGACGCACCATATACTATCCCGACGCACCACCGTCGACGGACCAATGACAATGCACCAAATACTATCCCGACGCACCACCACCGGCGGCGACCAAGCCGACAGCCGGCTGTTGGAGTTTGTGTCCTCAACAATAGTGCGATCACATTATTAAAACTCATGATGAGAATACATAAAGGGATGATTCATTTTTATACGTCAACTGATCAACATTAATCGGTAATGATTGGCTGACTAGAGTTTGACATTACTGTCGTTTAACGGTGGTGATCAATTGATCCCTTATGGACACACCTAAAGGACGATTCCCTTAATAGATAAATTAATTAATTGCATATTGATACAAATTGTGACACCCTCATTTTTAGCGTTAAATAAACACGTATATTCTACAGAAAAACTGACAGGATATGTTTGTAATTGGTTCAACTAGATAAAACCTGTAATTTTAAAAACTTTTCTAAACCATTCACAAACATTTCCAAATGAAGGGTGCCAAAACCTGCAAATACTAACAAACTAATTTACATAACATTGCTAAAGTCGCGAGAATAAAGTGATACAAACCAACGTAAAAGAGGGAGACATATGTCCCTCCAAAATATAAACACAACCATATGTTTAAAGGTTTAACATCAAATCACATCACCTCAATGTTCCTCCAAAATATAAACACAACCATATGTCCCTCCACTCAAGTATAAAAGCATCTCTTTATCTCAAGCACTCGACACAACCTCAATGTTTTAAACACCAAAGAATGAATTGACAAAGATTTCTCAACAAAGTTCTCAAGGAACAACTAACATCAAATCACATCACCAATCTATACGGGATTGTTAACATCTAAAAATGGGTTTTCTTCCAAATTCATATCCTAAACTTATCTCATGTTTACTCCTAAGGCGACGACGCTCAACCCAGTAAGCTTTCAAATCCCAAACATAAACAACAAAGCCAAGTTCTATAACTTTAATCACATAGGCAACTCATTCCTAACACAAAGAATCCACCAATCAATTATACTCACTTTGTCAAGGAACTAGGTATAAGAATCACTAAGTATGTCTCATCACCTTACCTAAGTCTTTCTAACATCACATCCTCTCAAAACCAGGATTAAGGGTCAAACACAAACTATCTCCTCAAAGGTCATAATTTCCAACCAAGGTCAACATTTCTCAAAAGAAATAGTGCTATCAAAAGGCGTTAAGTAAGGATAAGCAAGGAACAAAGGACAAGTTAGGAAATACAAGAGTGACTCACAAGGAGAAAGAAAAGAGGATTTAGAAGAAGAGATAAGCATTAAGAAGTAAAGAACAGGGCAAGGTACACAAAGAATGAGAAACATCTTCGAGGAAGTAGAAGCATTCTTCAAAGTTGAACAAATCTTCAATTTCTGGCAATAGGCACCATGTCTTGATCTTCACGTTGATAAGTTCACAGTTATTGATCCAAGGGCACAACAATTATAAAATGACAATCAACAAACATGTTAGTACCTAACAAAGAGCATTCACAAAGAGACTACAACATAAGGTCTTAAGTCTACCCATCCTACCCATCTCTCAAGTTTGTTATTTTAAGGTCAAATTATTTATATTGGGGTGCACAAACGTGCGTCGGGAGCAAATATGCTCTGATACCAACTGTGACACCCTCATTTTTAGCGTTAAATAAACACGTATATTCTACAGAAAAACTGACAGGATATGTTTGTAATTTGTTCAACTAGATAAAACCTGTAATTTTAAAAACTTTTCTAAACCATTCACAAACATTTCCAAATGAAGGGTGCCAAAACCTGCAAATACTAACAAACTAATTTACATAACATTGTTAAAGTCGCGAGAATAAAGTGATACAAACCAACGTAAAAGAGGGAGACATATGTCCCTCCAAAATATAAACACAACCATATGTTTAAAGGTTTACTACAAAATATAACCAAACTAAGTCCAAGGTTCTTTTGCTCACTAGCTCGTCCGTGTACCCCCATCTAATCATCATCAACCTGTCAATCGCATTTTATACAAACACGAAAGCCACAATTCAGTGGGGAGTAACTTCGAGTCCTCCCAGCCACGAAATGTCATATTTAATGTAACATGTAATGTAACATGTAAACAACATCATAAGTAAACTAATTATCGAATATTCTAACACATGAACACTAAACTGACCAAATTAAACTATCATGTGAAACATATAACAAGCAGTAATCCAAACTTTATCAATTGTAACCGGCTTGCATCTCACCTATTACAATTCATAAAATCACCATACAAGAAAGGGCAATATATCAAAGAGAGGCATAAGTTCTTAGCACCGTCAATAGTCACTCAGAACTCGAGTCTATACCACGAGGTAGGGAAGGTAATCGAACCGGTATCTTGGCTCGAGGTTCTATCAAAACATGGCCAAGACACAACACAACCCTAGTTCTAAATCTGCATGAGACCTAGACATGCGGATACACACCACCGCACCCAAGACCCACAATTTTTTTTAAAACAAAGTGAGTACCCTAAGGAGTCCACCAAAGGGTTGGCTAGTACTTAAGCTGACCACTTACCCTCAAAATAAGTAACGAGGTCATGCCCCAACTTGGATATAAACCCACCAAGTCAGGAACACAAAGGCTATTAAGCAGTGAACATATACTCGTCAAAGACTATAAAGACCTATCTATGACAAACACAACAACCTGCAAGAAGTATTCAATACCAATTCCATTTCAAGCAATATTAACAATATTAAAGGTTTCAGGGAATCTAAGGCCGTTTCTACAATATAAGAAACCATTCAATTCAACCAACAACTCATGTGAACTAAAAACTTAATAAATGGCCTAAAACAAGAATAAGGCCAATTATCCATTTTTCACAATAATTTTCATCCAACCGAATTTTTACCCGCAACCCCGAGTCTGCGGCAGTGCACGGGTTCAATCGTGGTGACCAATCACACAATTGATCGACATCGATTCGGTCAAAGGGACTAAGGCTCAGTTTTCGGCATAATCATCCAAACATTACAATTATCGCTATAAAATTCATTTTAAGCCTATTCATTACAATTTCATATTATAACCTATCCTAACATGTGCCAACTACCAATATAAGCATAACTTTACCATCAACATTATATTTACTACTAACATTATTCATTTCATAAGACTACCCATATGTTACTTATACTAAATATAACATTAATACGCCCGAAACGAACAACAACGCATGAAAAACCGTGAAACAAGCAACGGGCCGACCCGGGCCAACCCAGGGCTGTCGTGGGCCTGCCGGGCCTGCTGGGCCGCCACCCCCAACCCTCCGTTTCTCCAATTTTGTTCATTTTAACATCGTTTTAAGCATCAATTAATCATTCCCATTTCATTTCCATACTAATATGTGAACTTAAACATACAAAAGACATGAATTTAACACATATTTTCATGTGAAATAAACCACTCAAATAACATTCACAAAAGCATACAAAAAGCAAAGAATGTGACATTAATTCGTCGAGTAACTCGAAATATGTTACCTTTAGCAACAAAATGAGCAATTAGCACCTTGAACACCAACCCTAATATGCTAACTAGCCACTATCTTCAACTATATACGAGTCTCCAAACTCGTCTTCTAAATCTTCACCTAAATAAACAATAAAAACACAATTATAAGCACTAATAATCAAAACCCTAAAAATGGTGGACAAAATAAATTTAGGGCAAATGAATTTAATACATACTAGGATGTTGGAAATGAAGAGAGGATTCCAAATATGTAATCCTTATGAAATTTGGAGTAGAAATGAGTGAATTATGATGAAAATTACCTTAGAAAGCTTAGGTTTTAAGATGAAAATGGTGTTTTTAATTTAGAATAGTTTAGAATGTCCTAGGAAGATGTAGTTGGAAAAGAAAAATCAAAAGGAAAGGAGGAAGAGGGAGGTGAGCCGTGGGAAGGAGAAAGAGGAGCGGGATTTGGCGGAATTTCATTAGTCGGTTTTGGCTCGTTTCGACAATAATTAGAACCGTTTGTCAAATGCAAATTCCGACAATGCCAAAGTTCTTAAACGCGAGATTACAAGAAGATTGAGTACTCATATGCCCATTTCCAAAATCGTTTGCCCAATTTTCAAAAGAATTGCCATTTTTCCCGATATGCCCTTATTTCGAAATAAAAGATTTTTACATGGTTTAAACTATTTTTAAACATTTCTAAACTATCAAAATAAATACTTTACTTCAAAACATATTAGAATTATAATTCATTGAATTATTATTACTTCAAATACATTAATATTAAATTCTACTTGATTAATAAATTACTCTCGTAATTAAATAACGGTCCGAAATTACTGGGTGTTACAATCACCCCTCCTTTTAAAAAGTTTCGCCCTCGAAACTTAGAAGGAGAAATTATAGTAAACAACATCTTATTAATATAATCATAAGAAAAAATATAGGTATCTTTTCAATGAAACGGTGATACTCTTGTTGATCAGACAAGAACATCCACATTTCATATCAAAATATAAAAATATTTCTACACCAATAAATGAGAAAACCCATTATCGGGACGTCTCCAATAACGAGATTTAACACTCATTAATGTTAAAATCATTAAAAATCATAAAAGCATTTTTCAAAATTTTAGTTCAAAGTTCTATAATAAGAATAATATCTTTACTAATTATGATTAAATACGGCCTAGTAGCGCGGAAAAAGAGCAAGAAAAAGGAATGCCTTACGAGAATAATTCAGGATATTTAGCTAACATAGAAGCTTCAGTCTCCCAAGTCTCTTCTTCGACATTTCCACAACGCCAAAGAACACGGACTGGAGGTACAACTTTGCTCCTAAGTTGCTTGGTGGCTTTTTCGAGAATCCGGATTGGCCTTTCTTCAACCGCCAAGTTAGGCTCCAATTCAGGAATCTCTTCTTGGATGATATGGCTAGGGTCACTAATGTACTTCCTCAACTGAGAAACATGGAAGACATTGTGAACCTTGCTCAGATTTGGGGGCAATTCTAAACGGTAAGCAGCAGGACCAATCTTTTCAATCACCTGAAAAGGTCCAATATATTTAGGGCTCGGCTTCCTTTTACGCCAAACCGTTTCACCCCTTTCATAGGTGACACTTTAAGGAATACTTGATCATCAACCTCAAAAGAAAGTGGTCGACGACGGACATCAGCATATGATTTTTGACGGTCCTGAGCGGCTTTCATCCGCTCCCGAATGATTTTAACTTGTTCAATGGACTCGGTCACCAAATCAGGTCCTAACATTGGAACATTTTGGGTTTGATCCCAACAGACTGGAGTACGGCATTTTCTACCGTACAGAGCTTCATATGGTGCCATTTTAATGGAGGCTTGATATTTGTTGTTGTAAGAGAACTCAACCAGAGGTAAACATTTCTCCCAGGAAGTTTGGAAATCTAAGGCACAGGCACGAAGAAGATCCTCTAAAGTTTGAATTGTTCTCTCGGTTTGACCATCAGTGGCGGCGTGAAAAGTAGTGCTCATCAATAGTTTACTACCCAAGGCCTCCTGTAATGCAGTCCAGAAACGAGAACAAAATCGAGGGTCCCGATCTGAAACTATATCTTTAGGAACCCCATGATAGCGCACTACCTCATCCACATAGACACGAGCTAGAACTTCTAATCTTCAGGTCTCTTTGATGGGAATAAACCGAGCACACTTAGTCAATCGGTCCACAACCACCTAAACAGCATTCTTCCCAGTGGAAGTCCTGGGTAAAGCCATCACAAAATCCATGGAAATAGAAGTCTCATTCATGGAACGGAATTGCTCTTGTCGTGCACACAAGAACGCTAACTTTCCAAGTCAGAGACAAATTTAAAACAAAAACTATTCGTCGACAAGCGTAGAACAAGTTATCAAACGTCTCTAATAACTAGTTCTAACATCCGATCAACGTTAAAATCAAAATAAGAGAAAGGTAATCTACTCAAATTTTTCTTTTGCAAAAAGTCAAAATAGAAATAAAGGTTTCACTTTTAAACTCGAAAGGGAATCAAATTTCTGAAAATGTAATCTTAAACTTTGACAAAGAAATCATAAATAGATCAAGGTTAATAGAAATTGGATAAAATTTAAAGAAATATCGGGTTTAGCAATTAAAATCATGATAAATGAGTTTATACTAAAGGAACAATTATGGAATTAAATCAAATTTTCATTTTCCAAATTCTTATAATAGATAAGGTTTTACAAAAGTAACATAAACTTTTAACACCGAAACAAAAATGATAGTTTAAATTGTTTAGAAATTGTACGAATAGAAAAGTGACTTATTAGACATCATAGATACAAGTATGCTAAAAGGATTCAAACTTAACTAATCAAAAGAGCCACGATGAATTTCATAGGGTAAGAATTGAAGTAAGGTCAGCAAGGATGTCAAAGATAGAGTTTTTATAGGTCACTAGCATCAAACCTAAGGGAGGAGCAAGATGAAGCGAGGAAAGGAGGTATGAACGGTAACGCTTATGATCGAGGAGAAAGGGAATTTAGACAACATGGAAACTAAAGCAACATGTCAGGGTGTGAGACTAAAAGAGTCGAATAATAAAGATAACTAGTTAACAACCAGTAAGAGATATTAGAATTAGGGAGGTATTCAAGACAAGGAAATAACGAGTAAACTTTTATACTTAGAATCAAATCCAACCAAGGTATGAACGAAAGGGAGGAAAACGATTAATGGTATGAAAGAGGATTTTAAGGCTTAATCCATACGCTTCCTAAAACTTCAGGTTCTCTCTAACAAGGTCACGTCTATTAGGGTATTGTACCTTCATAACAAAACGACAAAATCCCAAAACAAGGGTCAAGGTAAAATAAACGCTCGCTTAAGGGGTGATAAATCGGTTAGATACTTCTTCCACCTATCTTATCACATATTAGGATTTCCCTAAAGCAAATCTACCACTCAAGTATAAAAGCATCTCTTTATCTCAAGCACTCGACACAACCTCAATGTTTTAAACACCAAAGAATGAATTGACAAAGATTTCTCAACAAAGTTCTCAAGGAACAACTAACATCAAATCACATCACCAATCTATACGGGATTGTTAACATCTAAAAATGGGTTTTCTTCCAAATTCATATCCTAAACTTATCTCATGTTTACTCCTAAGGCGACGACGCTCAACCCACTAAGCTTTCAAATCCCAAACATAAACAACAAAGCCAAGTTCTATAACTTTAATCACATAGGCAACTCATTCCTAACACAAAGAATCCACCAATCAATTATACTCACTTTGTCAAGGAACTAGGTATAAGAATCACTAAGTATGTCTCATCACCTTACCTAAGTCTTTCTAACATCACATCCTCTCAAAACCAGGATTAAGGGTCAAACACAAACTATCTCCTCAAAGGTCATAATTTCCAACCAAGGTCAACATTTCTCAAAAGAAATAGTGCTATCAAAAGGCGTTAAGTAAGGATAAGCAAGGAACAAAGGACAGGTTAGGAAATACAAGAGTGACTCACAAGGAGAAAGAAAAGAGGATTTAGAATAAGAGATAAGCATTAAGAAGTAAAGAACAGGGCAAGGTACACAAAGAATGAGAAACATCTTCGAGGAAGTAGAAGCATTCTTCAAAGTTGAACAAATCTTCAATTTCTGGCAATAGGCACCATGTCTTGATCTTCACGTTGATAAGTTCACAGTTATTGATCCAAGGGCACAACAATTATAAAATGACAATCAACAAACATGTTAGTACCTAACAAAGAGCATTCACAAAGAGACTACAACATAAGGTCTTAAGTCTACCCATCCTACCCATCTCTCAAGTTTGTTATTTTAAGGTCAAATTATTTATATTGGGGTGCACAAACGTGCGTCGGGAGCAAATATGCTCTGATACCAACTGTGACACCCTCATTTTTAGCGTTAAATAAACACGTATATTCTACAGAAAAACTGACAGGATATGTTTGTAATTTGTTCAACTAGATAAAACCTGTAATTTTAAAAACTTTTCTAAACCATTCACAAACATTTCCAAATGAAGGGTGCCAAAACCTGCAAATACTAACAAACTAATTTACATAACATTGCTAAAGTCGCGAGAATAAAGTGATACAAACCAACGTAAAAGAGGGAGACATATGTCCCTCCAAAATATAAACACAACCATATGTTTAAAGGTTTACTACAAAATATAACCAAACTAAGTCCAAGGTTCTTTTGCTCACTAGCTCGTCCGTGTACCCCATCTAATCATCATCAACCTGTCAATCGCATTTTATACAAACACGAAAGCCACAATTCAGTGGGGAGTAACTTCGAGTCCTCCCAGCCACGAAATGTCATATTTAATGTAACATGTAAACAATATCATAAGTAAACTAATTATCGAATATTCTAACACATGAACACTAAACTGACCAAATTAAACTATCATGTGAAACATATAACAAGCAGTAATCCAAACTTTATCAATTGTAACCGGCTTGCATCTCACCTATTACAATTCATAAAATCACCATACAAGAAAGGGCAATATATCAAAGACAGGCATAAGTTCTTAGCACGGTCAATAGTCACTCTGTAACTCGAGTCTATACCACGAGGTAGGGAAGGTAATCGAACCGGTATCTTGGCTCAGAGGTTCTATCAAAACATGGCCAAGACACAACACAACCCTAGTCCTAAATGCAACTTGAGACCTAGACATGCGGATACACACCACCGCACCCAAGACCCACAATTTTTTTAAAACAAAGTGAGTACCCTAAGGAGTCCACCAAAGGGTTGGCTAGTACTTAAGCTGACCACTTACCCTCAAAATAAGTAACGAGGTCATGCCCCAACTTGGATATAAACCCACCAAGTCAGGAACACAAAGGCTATTAAGCAGTGAACATATACTCGTCAAAGACTATAAAGACCTATCTATGACAAACACAACAACCTGCAAGAAGTATTCAATACCAATTCCATTTCAAGCAATATTAACAATATTAAAGGTTTCAGGGAATCTAAGGCCGTTTCTACAATATAAGAAACCATTCAATTCAACCAACAACTCATGTGAACTAAAAACTTAATAAATGGCCTAAAACAAGAATAAGGCCAATTATCCATTTTTCACAATAATTTTCATCCAACCGAATTTTTACCGCAACCCGATCTGCGGCAGCACGGGTTCAATCGGTGACCAATCACACAATTGGTCGACATCGATTGATCAAAGGGACTAAGGCTCGATTTTTCGGCATAATCATCCAAACATTACAATTATCGCTATAAAATTCATTTTAAGCCTATTCATTACAATTTCATATTATAACCTATCCTAACATGTGCCAACTACCAATATAAGCATAACTTTACCATCAACATTATATTTACTACTAACATTATTCATTTCATAAGACTACCCATATGTTACTTATACTAAATATAACATTAATACGCCCAAAACGACGAACAACGCATGAAAAACCGCGAAACAAGCAACGGGCCGACCGGGCCAACCAGGGCTGTCGTGGGCCCTGCGGGCCTGCTTTGGGCCGCCACCCCAACCCTCCGTTTCTCCAATTTTGTTCATTTTAACATCGTTTTAAGCATCAATTAATCATTCCCATTTCATTTCCATACTAATATGTGAACTTAAACATACAAAAGACATGAATTTAACACATATTTTCATGTGAAATAAACCACTCAAATAACATTCACAAAAGCATACAAAAAGCAAAGAATGTGACATTAATTCGTCGAGTAACTCGAAATATGTTACCTTTAGCAACAAAATGAGCAATTAGCACCTTGAACACCAACCCTAATATGCCAACTAGCCACTATCTTCAACTATATACGAGTCTCCAAACTCGTCTTCTAAATCTTCACCTAAATAAACAATAAAAACACAATTATAAGCACTAATAATCAAAACCCTAAAAATGGTGGACAAAATAAATTTAGGGCAAATGAATTTAATACATACTAGGATGTTGGAAATGAAGAGAGGATTCCAAATATGTAATCCTTATGAAATTTGGAGTAGAAATGAGTGAATTATGATGAAAATTACCTTAGAAAGCTTAGGTTCTAAGATGAAAATGGTGTTTTTAATTTAGAATAGTTTAGAATGTCCTAGGAAGATGTAGTTGGAAAAGAAAAATCAAAAGGAAAGGAGGAAGAGGGAGGTGAGCCGTGGGAAGGAGAAAGAGGAGCGGGATTTGGCGGAATTTCATTAGTCGGTTTTGGCTCGTTTCGACAATAATTAGAACATTTTGTCAAATGCAAATTCCGGCAATGCCAAAGTTCTTAAACGCGAGATTACAAGAAGATTGAGTACTCATATGCCCATTTCCAAAATCGTTTGCCCAATTTTCAAAAGAATTGCCATTTTTCCCGATATGCCCTTATTTCGAAATAAAAGATTTTTACATGGTTTAAACTATTTTTAAACATTTCGAAACTATCAAAATAAATACTTTACTTCAAAACATATTAGAATTATAATTCATTGAATTATTATTACTTCAAATACATTAATATTAAATTCTACTTGATTAATAAATTACTCTCGTAATATAATAACGGTCCGAAATTACTGGGTGTTACAATCACCCCTCCTTTTAAAAAGTTTCGCCCTCGAAACTTAGAAGGAGAAATTATAGTAAACAACATCTTATTAATATAATCATAAGAAAAAATATACGTATCTTTTCAATGAAACGGTGATACTCTTGTTGATCAGACAAGAACATCCACATTTCATATCAAAATATAAAAATATTTCTACACCAATAAATGAGAAAACCCATTATCGGGACGTCTCCAATAACGAGATTTAACACTCATTAATGTTAAAATCATTAAAAATCATAAAAGCATTTTTCAAAATTTTAGTTCAAAGTTCTATAATAAGAATAATATCTTTACTAATTATGATTAAATACGGCCTAGTAGCGCGGAAAAAGAGCAAGAAAAAGGAATGCCTTACGAGAATAATTCAGGATATTTAGCTAACATAGAAGCTTCAGTCTCCCAAGTCTCTTCTTCGACATTTCCACAACGCCAAAGAACACGGACTAGAGGTACAACTTTGCTCCTAAGTTGCTTGGTGGCTTTTTCGAGAATCCGGATTGGCCTTTCTTCAACTGCCAAGTTAGGCTCCAATTCAGGAATCTCTTCTTGGATGATATGGCTAGGGTCACTAATGTACTTCCTCAACTGAGAAACATGGAAGACATTGTGAACCTTGCTCATATTTGGGGGCAATTCTAAACGGTAAGCAGCAGGACCAATCTTTTCAATCACCCGGAAAGGTCCAATATATTTAGGGCTAAGCTTCCCTTTTACGCCAAACCATTTCACACCTTTCATAGGTGACACTTTAAGGAATACTTGATCATCAACCTCAAAAGAAAGTGGTCGACGACGGACATCAGCATATGATTTTTGACGGTCCTGAGCGGCTTTCATCCGCTCCCGAATGATTTTAACTTGTTCAATGGACTCGGTCACCAAATCAGGTCCTAACATTGGAACATTTTGGGTTTGATCCCAACAGACTGGAGTACGGCATTTTCTACCGTATAGAGCTTCATATGGTGCCATTTTAATGAAGGCTTGATAGCTGTTGTTGTAAGAGAACTCAACCAGAGGTAAACATTTCTCCCAGGAGGTTTGGAAATCTAAGGCACAGGCACGAAGAAGATCCTCTAAAGTTTGAATTGTTCTCTCGGTTTGACCATCAGTGGCGGCGTGAAAAGTAGTGCTCATCAATAGTTTACTACCCAAGGCCTCTGTAATGCGGTCGAAAACGAGAACAAAATCGAGGGTCCCGATCTGAAACTATATCTTTAGGAACCCCATGATAGCGCACTACCTCATCCACATAGACACGAGCTAGAACTTCTAATCTTCAGGTCTCTTTGATGGGAATAAACCGAGCACACTTAGTCAATCGGTCCACAACCACCTAAACACATTCTTCCCGGTGGAAGTCTGGGTAAAGCCATCACAAAATCCATGGAAATAGAAGTCTCATTCATGGAACGGAATTGCTCTTGTCGTGCACACAAGAACGCTAACTTTCCAAGTCGAAGACAAATTTAAAACAAAAACTATTCGCCGACAAGCGTAGAACAAGTTATCAAACGTCTCTAATAACTAGTTCTAACATCCGATCAACGTTAAAATCAAAATAAGAGAAAGGTAATCTACTCAAATTTTTCTTTTGCAAAAAGTCAAAATAGAAATAAAGGTTTCACTTTTAAACTCGAAAGGGAATCAAATTTCTGAAAATGTAATCTTAAACTTTGACAAAGAAATCATAAATAGATCAAGGTTAATAGAAATTGGATAAAATTTAAAGAAATATCGGGTTTAGCAATTAAAATCATGATAAATGAGTTTATACTAAAGGAACAATTATGGAATTAAATCAAATTTTCATTTTCCAAATTCTTATAATAGATAAGGTTTTACAAAAGTAACATAAACTTTTAACACCGAAACAAAAATGATAGTTTAAATTGTTTAGAAATTGTACGAATAGAAAAGTGACTTATTAGACATCATAGATACAAGTATGCTAAAAGGATTCAAACTTAACTAATCAAAAGAGCCACGATGAATTTCATAGGGTAAGAATTGAAGTAAGGTCAGCAAGGATGTCAAAGATAGAGTTTTTATAGGTCACTAGCATCAAACCTAAGGGAGGAGCAAGATGAAGCGAGGAAAGGAGGTATGAACGGTAACGCTTATGATCGAGGAGAAAGGGAATTTAGACAACATGGAAACTAAAGCAACATGTCAGGGTGTGAGACTAAAAGAGTCGAATAATAAAGATAACTAGTTAACAACCAGTAAGAGATATTAGAATTAGGGAGGTATTCAAGACAAGGAAATAACGAGTAAACTTTTATACTTAGAATCAAATCCAACCAAGGTATGAACGAAAGGGAGGAAAACGATTAATGGTATAAAAGAGGATTTTAAGGCTTAATCCATACGCTTCCTAAAACTTAAGGTTCTCTCTAACAAGGTCACGTCTATTAGGGTATTGTACCTTCATAACAAAACGACAAAATCCCAAAACAAGGGTCAAGGTAAAATAAACGCTCGCTTAAGGGGTGATAAATCGGTTAGATACTTCTTCCACCTATCTTATCACATATTAGGATTTCCCTAAAGCAAATCTACCACTCAAGTATAAAAGCATCTCTTTATCTCAAGCACTCGACACAACCTCAATGTTTTAAACACCAAAGAATGAATTGACAAAGATTTCTCAACAAAGTTCTCAAGGAACAACTAACATCAAATCACATCACCAATCTATACGGGATTGTTAACATCTAAAAATGGGTTTTCTTCCAAATTCATATCCTAAACTTATCTCATGTTTACTCCTAAGGCGACGACGCTCAACCCACTAAGCTTTCAAATCCCAAACATAAATAACAAAGCCAAGTTCTATAACTTTAATCACATAGGCAACTCATTCCTAACACAAAGAATCCACCAATCAATTATACTCACTTTGTCAAGGAACTAGGTATAAGAATCACTAAGTATGTCTCATCACCTTACCTAAGTCTTTCTAACATCACATCCTCTCAAAACCAGGATTAAGGGTCAAACACAAACTATCTCCTCAAAGGTCATAATTTCCAACCAAGGTCAACATTTCTCAAAAGAAATAGTGCTATCAAAAGGCGTTAAGTAAGGATAAGCAAGGAACAAAGGACAAGTTAGGAAATACAAGAGTGACTCACAAGGAGAAAGAAAAGAGGATTTAGAAGAAGAGATAAGCATTAAGAACTAAAGAACAGGGCAAGGTACACAAAGAATGAGAAACATCTTCGAGGAAGTAGAAGCATTCTTCAAAGTTGAACAAATCTTCAATTTCTGGCAATAGGCACCATGTCTTGATCTTCACGTTGATAAGTTCACAGTTATTGATCCAAGGGCACAACAATTATAAAATGACAATCAACAAACATGTTAGTACCTAACAAAGAGCATTCACAAAGAGACTACAACATAAGGTCTTAAGTCTACCCATCCTACCCATCTCTCAAGTTTGTTATTTTAAGGTCAAATTATTTATATTGGGGTGCACAAACGTGCGTCGGGAGCAAATATGCTCTGATACCAACTGTGACACCCTCATTTTTAGCGTTGAATAAACACGTATATTCTACAGAAAAACTGACAGGATATGTTTGTAATTTGTTCAACTAGATAAAACCTGTAATTTTAAAAACTTTTCTAAACCATTCACAAACATTTCCAAATGAAGGGTGCCAAAACCTGCAAATACTAACAAACTAATTTACATAACATTGCTAAAGTCGCGAGAATAAAGTGATACAAACCAACGTAAAAGAGGGAGACATATGTCCCTTCAAAATATAAACACAACCATATGTTTAAAGGTTTACTACAAAATATAACCAAACTAAGTCCAAGGTTCTTTTGCTCACTAGCTCGTCCGTGTACCCCATCTAATCATCATCAACCTGTCAATCGCATTTTATACAAACACGAAAGCCACAATTCAATGGGGAGTAACTTCGAGTCCTCCCAGCCACGAAATGTCATATTTAATGTAACATGTAAACAACATCATAAGTAAACTAATTATCGAATATTCTAACACATGAACACTAAACTGACCAAATTAAACTATCATGTGAAACATATAACAAGCAGTAATCCAAACTTTATCAATTGTAACCGGCTTGCATCTCACCTATTACAATTCATAAAATCACCATACAAGAAAGGGCAATATATCAAAGACAGGCATAAGTTCTTAGCACGGTCAATAGTCACTCTGTAACTCGAGTCTATACCACGAGGTAGGGAAGGTAATCGAACCGGTATCTTGGCTCAGAGGTTCTATCAAAACATGGCCAAGACACAACACAACCCTAGTCCTAAATCTGCGCAGACCTAGACATGCGGATACACACCACCGCACCCAAGACCCACAATTTTTTTTAAAACAAAGTGAGTACCCTAAGGAGTCCACCAAAGGGTTGGCTAGTACTTAAGCTGACCACTTACCCTCAAAATAAGTAACGAGGTCATGCCCCAACTTGGATATAAACCCACCAAGTCAGGAACACAAAGGCTATTAAGCAGTGAACATATACTCGTCAAAGACTATAAAGACCTATCTATGACAAACACAACAACCTGCAAGAAGTATTCAATACCAATTCCATTTCAAGCAATATTAACAATATTAAAGGTTTCAGGGAATCTAAGGCCGTTTCTACAATATAAGAAACCATTCAATTCAACCAACAACTCATGTGAACTAAAAACTTAATAAATGGCCTAAAACAAGAATAAGGCCAATTATCCATTTTTCACAATAATTTTCATCCAACCGAATTTTTACCCGCAACCCAGATCTGCGACAGTACGGGTTCAATCATGGTGACCAATCACACAATTGGTCGACATCGATTTGATCAAAGGGACTAAGGCTCGATTTTCGGCATAATCATCCAAACATTACAATAATCGCTATAAAATTCATTTTAAGCCTATTCATTACAATTTCATATTATAACCTATCCTAACATGTGCCAACTACCAATATAAGCATAACTTTACCATCAACATTATATTTACTACTAACATTATTCATTTCATAAGACTACCCATATGTTTCTTATACTAAATATAACATTAATACGCCCGAAACGACGAACAACGAATGAAAAACCGTGAAACAAGCAACGGGCCGACCCGGGCCAACCTGTATCGCTGCAGGTGGGCTCTTTGGGCCGCCACCCCAACCCTCCGTTTCTCCAATTTTGTTCATTTTAACATCGTTTTAAGCATCAATTAATCATTCCCATTTCATTTCCATACTAATATGTGAACTTAAACATACAAAAGACATGAATTTAACACATATTTTCATGTGAAATAAACCACTCAAATAACATTCACAAAAGCATACAAAAAGCAAAGAATGTGACATTAATTCGTCGAGTAACTCGAAATATGTTACCTTTAGCAACAAAATGAGCAATTAGCACCTTGAACACCAACCCTAATATGCCAACTAGCCACTATCTTCAACTATATACGAGTCTCCAAACTCGTCTTCTAAATCTTCACCTAAATAAACAATAAAAACACAATTATAAGCACTAATAATCAAAACCCTAAAAATGGTGGACAAAATAAATTTAGGGCAAATGAATTTAATACATACTAGGATGTTGGAAATGAAGAGAGGATTCCAAATATGTAATCCTTATGAAATTTGGAGTAGAAATGAGTGAATTATGATGAAAATTACCTTAGAAAGCTTAGGTTTTAAGATGAAAATGGTGTTTTTAATTTAGAATAGTTTAGAATGTCCTAGGAAGATGTAGTTGGAAAAGAAAAATCAAAAGGAAAGGAGGAAGAGGGAGGTGAGCCGTGGGAAGGTGAAAGAGGAGCGGGATTTGGCGGAATTTCATTAGTCGGTTTTGGCTCGTTTCGACAATAATTAGAACCGTTTGTCAAATGCAAATTCCGACAATGCCAAAGTTCTTAAACGCGAGATTACAAGAAGATTGAGTACTCATATGACCTATTTCCAAAATCGTTTGCCCAATTTTCAAAAGAATTGCCATTTTTTCCGATATGCCCTTATTTCGAAATAAAAGATTTTTACATAGTTTAAACTATTTTTAAACATTTCGAAACTATCAAAATAAATACTTTACTTCAAAACATATTAGAATTATATTTCATTGAATTATTATTACTTCAAATACATTAATATTAAATTCTACTTGATTAATAAATTACTCTCGTAATATAATAACGGTCCGAAATTACGGGGTGTTACACAAATTAATTAATTCCTTAAAATTGAACAATTTACATATATGAGTGAGAATATGAATCTTATTGTAATTCGATTAAATGAGATTCGTTTTAGTAATTAAAATGTTATATTACTAAAATTGTTTATGAAACAATTAAACTAAGAATGATTAGTTAATTATAATTACAATGTGTTATAGATTATATTAGCATGACCCATTTTATGAATTACTAGTCAATTGTTATATATAATTGAATTAATATATGTAGTGATATTTAATTGTTAAATATGCATTAATATTATTAATAACATGTTACATGTTACACATTATATGACAAAAATGACAATTGACAAAAATAAAATGGATTCCATATTACATATGGGGACCGGTTTTTTGTGGGTAATTAGGGTGAAATGGTTAATTGTTTTTTAATCATAGAAAACACAATGATTAACCTCTAAGATTAGACTACGCCCTAGTTTTATTTTGAGAAGAGCAATTGCAAAAGTAAAGGGCATGCATTGCACCGGTTTTCCTCCTCTCTAAAAGAATAAGCATTGTTCTTATTCTCTTAATTCATTCTTATGTTTTTGTTAGACAACTACTTCTCTCACTTTCTCTTATCTCTCTAAAATAAGTTTTAGAATACATATTGTTCAAAATTCTAATTCATTTAAGATTACTAAAAGTAGTAATAAGAAATATTATTAGATTAAATTTTAAGGTCTCTAATAATATATCTAGTTAATATACTATTAGATTTAAGGGGTAGTCTTGGTGCCATCAAGAGGAGAATCTCTACTATTGGGATTTTGGAGGGTCATCCATATACTTGTAGCTCAAGAACAAGTGGAAATGAGTCCTTACTTGTGCCTAAAAACCGATTTCTACAAATGTAAGGAACCTTGTTCTTACTTTTCTATTTATATTATGTTATGCATGCACTAGATCAACATCTAATTTTATGAGAAATTTAGATCAATAATTAAAGAGTTTAATTAGAGGGTTATTGAATCCTTTCAAGTGGTATTATGAGTTTAGGTTGTTGCATGCATAATCGGTTTATTGTTTTTCCGAGTTAAAAGTACAACATACTCCCTCCGATCCAGACAGATGTAAACATAGGCAAAAAGTTGTTATTTAAGAAAAGGTGGAAAAGTGAGGGGTAAAGTACGAAATATTGATTGGGGCACATGAGTTTAGGTGGATTAAATAAGTAGTTAGTGAGTGGTGAGTGGATGATAAAGTTGTAAATAGGTAGTGAATGTAAGGGTAATTTAGTTATTTTTCATGCCAAATATGGTATGTTACCATTGGTGTGGTTCATCCATTTTAGGTAAGTGTTACCATCTGTTTGGATCAGAGGGAGTATAAAACTAGAGATTTTGTAATTTATATTATAAAGTCACGAAATTTTTTTCATGTTATATATTCTGGTCCTAAAATATATTTATTTTATTTTGATGATTTATGGTAAGTTTTTGCTCATTTTAATGATTTTTAGTGATTTTATTACATTTTAATGAATAAAATGGTATTTAAAATGCTAAAAATAGTTAGACTTAGTTTCTGACCTTGAATTTTTTATATGACCTCACGTGTATATTTTACTTATTGTATGTAAAATTTCGTATAAATTTAATTTATTTTGCATGATTTATAATTTTTATGAGATAAAAATGGAATAAATTGAGGTAAAATGGTTAAAATTAGTTAAACATTGAAACAGGCCATGAAATTTTAATATATTGTCACATGCATATTTTACTCACTGTATGTAAAATTTTAGATGAACTTGATTCATTTTGCATGATTTATGAATTTTTAGTGTAAAAATGACATAACTAGTGACTCTTTTAGCAAAAATAGCTAAAACGAATTACATGGCATGATAAAATTATTTTAGGTTGCATTATTATCCCACATATCAGATCTAAAGTTGGAACATTGATTACATTAATTTTCATATGCTTTAGATGTTTTATTTGATAAAACCGATAAATTGCAACTATATTTTTCTCGAAATAAATTCGAAAATTTTAACCTTGATTTTTAACATTATGAGTGTCATGGACTTATTCCAGAATTTTTAAAAATTTAAAATTCAAATTTTGAAATGATTGTAATTAAATTTGGATTTATTTCATAAAAAGTTATGATTTTAAGGTCAAAAATGAGCATAAATGTTAAATCAAGTTGAATTATTGTCAAAAATTGAGTAATAACTAATTTTTGAGTCATAAAAGGTTAGGATAATTAACTTGGACTAAAATTTTATTTTAGTATTATTTTGTGATTTTAATAAGTTAAAGATCGCGAATATCCATAAAACAGGATTATATTTATGATATAAGTTTAAATAGGGCGATTTGGCACAAAATTTAGCATGTCAGTTATATATTATGATGCTGCATTTTTCATTGATGAATGTCATATTTTATTTATATAATTTTGAATTATGTAATTTTATCTTAGTATGGCCTTAGTTTTAATCGATATTACCCGTAATGTAACGGAATATTTATATAATTTGGTTGGACTCAACGGGATATGAAGACTAGTCTTATATTCTGGGGCTAGAGATGGAATTTATGAAATACATCGACCGAGAATTCTATAGTAGAATCAATTAAAGAGTTAATTCACCAAATTTATGCAAGTATGGGATGTATCGGGTTCCCGTGCCCTTTTATATAATTTAGGTGCGAGGTCATTATATAAATGCATAATTTATAAACCTTGTTAAAAATGTTTACAAATAAAAAGATAAATGTTAATTATTTCCTTCATTACCTTTTGTAGTCAATTTGATTAATTTTAAATGGCAACTCCGATTTCCTCCGCTTCAACTAGTGGAACCGCTCCACCACTCACCAATGCTTCTTGGCTCCGATCCTTTATGGATCGATGTAAACTTGAAAAGAATGGTACTAATTTTGCCGATTGGGAAGCACAACTCTGCTTGGCCGCGGAAGGTGACGACAAGCTTCGTTACCTTACCGAAGCCCTCCCGCTACACCTACTACTAAGTCATCCGCCATGGTTAGGGAGGCCATGAGGCTTACCTAAAAGAATCGGCCGCGATCAAAAATGTCTTGATCTTCTCTATGGAAGCCGATCTCCAAAGGAGTGCTACTAAGATAGGCACCGCCTATGAGATCTACACCAAACTTGTGACCATGTTTTCACAAGCTCCTAGGATCATCCAATATGAGGCGGCCTCCGCATTCTTTGAGCTCAACATCAAAGAGGGTCAAAAAGTTAGCCCTCATGTGCTCAAATTGATTGAGCATGTTGAGACGCTCAAATTACAAGGGGTTGAAATTCCCGAGCAACTCATTATTGATCGAGTGCTCCATTCCTTGAACCGCATAAAAGCATATGTTCAGTTTAGGGTAAACTACAATATGCAAAACATGAAAACCTCTCTTCATGAATTGCACAACTTGCTTGTGCAAGCCGAGAGAGACATGGGTCTCAATGTGAGTGTGACCAAGGATGTCAATATTAATAATAAGAGCAAAGGAAAACTCAAGAAAAGCGCTAGAAAGGGTAAGAAACCCACTCCCAACAAAGGCAAAGGGAAAGCTATTGGGAATAGCTTATCCAATCCCAAAAAGGGTGCTTCTTCCGAGGATAAGTGCCACTATTGTTGTGGTACGGGCCATTGAAAACGTAATTGCCCGAAGTATCTAGGAGATGTCAAAGCTGGACGTGTGACTCCAGTAGGTAATAAATTCTCTAAACTATTGTGTTATTGATATAAATCCCAACTTTGGTATTTAGATACAAGTGGTGATTCTCACCCCTTTTAAATGTAATTTAGGGCATGTGAGCAAAGACAAAGGCAAGGACAAGCAAGCTTGAGGAAGATCTTCAACAAAGGGATGCTAGGGTAGCCGCCCATAGTAGAAGACCTATGGAAGCTTCGCTTTTATTTTGTATTGTATTCTTTTATTATTGTATTTTGACTTGTTGTTTTAGAGCTCGTTTTGATTTCCGTGTTGGACATGAAAATTTGTTTTATTTTTATTTTGCAAAAAATGGCTGTATGAATTTTAATGACTTGGCTTTCAACCTAAGTCAGTCGGTTTATGGAATTTTCTTTGTTCTAAACACTTGTCATTTTACACTTTTTTCATCAACAACATAAATTGATTTGACTTAAATTGATCATAAAAGAATTACAACGATTTGATCATTGTAATGAGTTCATAAGCCATGAATTTTATTCCCTCTTATGCTTTTATAACTAAATATCACATCTTTTTTGGAATAAGAAAGAACGATTGTAATTTCAAATAGAGTTATTTGAACTCAACGTAGAGAATTTTACAAACCAATTGATAACACCACTTATAACTAATGACTTGTAACCACTTATAAGACTTCATACAAGTTATGGGAGGTCTTAAGACCCTAAAATTGTATAAGACATGGATATGAATCCAATCCTTTATCTTATAAAGGCTAGTCTATCTTACTACTAGATTACAATGTCATTACAAGAGGGTCATCTATTAAGGTTATAATGTGCAATATTTTCTTCCTTCACAAATTTTAAGTATCAAATTGTTTGTTGCTTATATAGTGTTGGGCCTGAAAATTCAAAGATATCCCAGGATGGCATTCAACCTCAACCTGACCATCAGGGTGTCAAGACGTCAAGCTGCCAGGACACAAGAAGACAGGCGCCAGGCCATGGAGAGGACAACGGTCAAAATATCAGGATGATATTCGACCAAGAGATCATATTATAGGCGAATATATGCGCAATAATTGGAGCATTAATTAGAAAGATTTAGCAATTAAGGACAACAATTAAGGGAGCAATAATGAGCATTATTCCGGGTAATTAAGACAGAATATCCAGCATTGATGAAGAAAGATCCAACAGCCGTTCAACATTGAACTATATAAAGAGCACTTAGATCATTTGCAAGGGACAAGAAAAATTCCTAGCAACATACTAGTAATACTCAAATGCGAGCTGAATTATAGATATTTGTGCAAATTATACAATATCATAGTGAAATCCTCTCCTGGCTTGGTTCCCGTGGTTTTTTCCCATTTAAGGGTTTTACACGTACAAAATTCTTTGTCTTACTATTGTTTATCTACCGTACTTTATTTTTCTAGTTTTATACCCTGTCATACTTACTCACGGATTAGTTAGAGCTAGTTAACCCTGCCTAGACCTACCCTGACCTGATTTCGCCTTGCGCAAAATCCACACAAAACAATTGGTGCCCACCGTGGGGCATCTAGCTCTGTAAAATCTTTTTTCCTTATCTCACAAAAATCCAGATAACCTACAAAAAATGGCCCAGCCTACCATTGAAGAACAATTAAATGCAGCCCTCCAACAAATAGCTGAGTTGGAAAGCTTGAAAGAAAAAGTAGCCCAAACTGAGGCTAAAATCCTTTAGTTAAGAGAATCTGAGTCAGCTCTGAAACAAAAATTGGAAAAAACCCAAGGAGCAGGCTCTAAATTCCAGCCGGTAACACCATTTGCATCAATTATTAAAAACATTGATTTCTCCAGCTTTGGGAGTCCAAGTGGCTCTAAATTTATCAATGTTGATTGCGATGGTGAGCCAAACAATAACAATGAAAAACCTGATGAATCTGCAGTAGCCATCATGATGGCGGTAGTCCATGAGATCAAGAAACTAAATAAAAATTCGAGAAAATACCTGGAGTCCCTGCCAGCTTGGAAGAAGCTGCCCCCGATAGCTATGTTGATTCGCCTTTTATAGACGAAATAGCAAAAGTGGATTTGCCTAAAAAGTTTGTGATTCCGTCTATGAAAATTTATGATGGAACCACAGATCCACAGAATCATGTAGCTCTCTATAAACAGAAAATGTTAGCTGCATCTATCCCCAACGAGATCAGTCAAGTCTGCATGTGTAAGGGATTCGGGACAACCTTGACCGGACCTGCTCTACAATGGTATATCAACCTGCCAACTGAGAGCATCCATTCTTTTGCGAACCTGATCAACAACTTCAACCAGCAGTTTGCAAGCAGCAGGGAGTTGGAGAAACGGTCCAGTGATCTTTACAGGATTACACATAAGCCAGAGGAAACTCTTAGGGTATTCCTCGCCAGGTTCAACAAGGAGAAAGTGTTTATTCCTAGGTCTGACGTTGGAACAACAGTGGAGTCATTCAGGCAGGGGTTACTACCTCATAGTGACTTGTACAATGAACTCACTAAGTATCCTTGCCATACCTTCGAACATGTCCAGGCCAAGACCCTTGCTTTTATCAAGCTGGAAGAAGATAAGAGCTACAAAGTCGGATCATTCAGGGGACCAAAGGATTATGAAAGAGCAATAGGAAAACCAACAAAGGGAACAATTATAGACCTACTCCATATTCCAGGCCAGACCATTCAGAAGTCAACCTGGCACGTGAGTATCAAGGTTAGGCTAAAGTTTTCCCGCATATTTCTGAGCATAACTTCAGTGTTGATATTGCAGGATTGATCC
The DNA here is from genome assembly GCF_048544455.1 of Silene latifolia. Lineage (NCBI taxonomy): Eukaryota > Viridiplantae > Streptophyta > Magnoliopsida > Caryophyllales > Caryophyllaceae > Silene > Silene latifolia. The sequence continues at coordinate 104,379,444 of NC_133526.1, read as the reverse complement.
AAAGGCTTGACAACATGGGACCAGTAGTCAGATAGCCCAGGAAGGTGGAAAATCCCAACCCAAGGAGAGACAACTCCAAATGGTACGAATTCCACATGGACATTGGACATACAACGGACGATTGCTTCACCCTGAGAAAAGAAGTGGCTTATCTGTTGAAATCAAGATATCTAAAGGACTTGATCAAGATGAAAGGCATAAATGCAGACCAGGGCAAAGAGAACCAGGAGCTTAAACAGGATCGCAGCCTTCCTCCACCACCCCCAATCTATGAAGTAAAATTCATATCTGGTGGATCTGAAATTTGCGGCCTAACTAGTTCAGCAGCAAAAAAGATTGCCAGGACGCCAAGGATTACATCACCTTATAAACCTGATCATGCTTGATGTACTGAAAGCCATGAAAATTGATGAAGATCAAATCACCAAAAAATCCAGCGTTTTGGTAGGGTTCAGCGGAGAAACCAGAAGCACTTTAGGAGAAATTCATCTTCCAACTTATGTTGAATGTGTCTCATCCTATGATAAATTTGGAGTCCTGGATTGCTTGTCATCATACAATGCAATCTTGGGTAGACCCTGGATCCACAATGTTAAAGTTGTACCATCAACCCACCATCATTGTATCAAAGTACCAGCAGATTGGGGCATAGCCACAATCAAAGGAGAACACAAGACAGCCCAAGAGTGCTATACAGCAGCCTTGAAACCTTCCAAGGCAGGTAAGTCTCTCGCATAGCAATTACCGTACCCTGTCATGAGTACTTATGTAGCACCTCCCAAGATGGAAATAGATCAGGTAATCCTAGACCTTGAGTATCCTGACAGGTACGTTCTAGTAGGATCTGACGCCCCAGATTGTGTCAGGCCAGAATTGGTAAAATTCCTTAAGAATAAATCATCTTGGTTTACTTGGTCTCATTTTGATATGACTGGAATTAGTGCTGATATAATTACACACAAACTTAACATTGATCAATCTTTTAAGCCTGTGCAACAGAAAAGACGAAAATTTGCAGCTGAAAGAAATGCAATAGTCAACGAGGAAGTGGAAAAACTTATGGATATGGGAATGATCAGGGAAGTAATGTACCCTGAATGGCTTGCTAACGTGGTTGTTGTGCAGAAAAAGAACGGTAAATAGAGAGTTTGTGTAGATTACACTGACCTGAACAAAGCATGCCCCAAATATCCGTTTTCCCTGCCACATACTGATGCCATGGTAGACGCAACAGCAGGACATGAAATGCTGACATTCATGGATGCCTCCAGTGGATTCAATCAGATAAAAATGCACCCTGCTGACCAGGAGAGCACTGCATTCATTACAGACCGAGGCATATACTGTTATACAGCCATGCCTTTTGGCCTGAAAAATGCAAGGGCAACGTACTAGCGCCTGGTCAACATGATGTTCAAGGATCAAATAGGTGATATCATGGAAGTCTATATAGATGACATGGTAGTAAAATCTAAAAATGCTAAAGATCACGTGAAGCATTTGGAAATAGCATTCCAAATATTGGAAGAATACAACATGAAACTCAACCCTGCAAAGTGCCACTTCGGAGTCTCTGCAGGTAAATTCCCTGGTTAATTGGTTACAAAAAGAGGCATAGAAGCCAGCCCAGAACAGATAAAAGCTATCCTGGAGCTTCAGTCACCCAAGTCTGTCAAAGATATTCAAAAATTGACAGGCCGAGTAGCTGCCCTGAACCAGTTTATATCTAGATCCTCTGAAAGTTGTAAGACATTTTACAACCTGCTCAGAAAAAATAAACAGTTCCATTGGACACCTGAGCATGAAGCAGCCTTTCAGGACTTGAAATCGTACCTGTCATCTCCACCTTTACTGGCTAAACCAGAGAAAGGGAAACCTCTGTCAGTGTACTTATCCGTCACTGACACAGCAGTCAACGCAGTCCTAGTAAAAGAACAGGAAGGCCAACAACATCCTGTCTATTATGTAAGTAAAAGCCTGCTGGATGCCGAAATGAGGTATGAATTACTTGAAAAATATGTCTTAACTTTAATTATGTCATGTGCTAAATTACGTCCTTATTTTGAGTGTCACCCCATCATAGTCAGGACCAACTTACCCATAAAAGCTGTCCTACACAAGCCTAAATTGTCAGGTAGGATGGCCAAATGGTCGGTTCAACTCAGTACATATGATATTTTCCTTTGAACCTAGAACAGCGATTAAATCGCACGCCTTAGCAGACTTTGTGGCTGATTTCAGCCCTAACCTATAACCTGACCTGAAAAAAGAGGTTAACCAATTAGAAAATAAAACCCCAGACCAAGAATGGACTTTGTTCATATATGGGGCATCCAATGCCGGGGGACAGGTTTAGGATTAGTACTTAATTCGCCACAGGGAGACGTGATAGCTCAGGCTATAAGCTGTGAATTCAAAGCTACCAACAATGAAGCAGAATATGAAGCCCTGATAGCAGGCTTAATGGTATGTCTAGACCTCGGTATTCAAAATCTAAAGGTAAAAACTGATTCACTTCTAATTGCTAATCAAATAAAAGGAATTTATACGGCTAAAGATGCAAAAATGATTTCGTATTTAGAATATGCAAAAAACCTTACCGCTAAATTTGCTTTATTTGATATAGATCAAATACCAAGAGACCTGAACACGCAGGCTGATGCCTTGTACAGCTTAGGTTCAAATTTTACCCCTGCAATTTTCCACAATATACCAATTGTTTATTTATTAGAGCTAGCTATCAGTAAAACCGAACAGGTTAACCCTGTCAATCAAGATAATAATTCTTGGACCAAACCTTATTCTGATTGGTTCCTCCAAGGAATATTACCTTAGGGAAGGCATGAAGCGAGGGCTTTTAAGATCAGAGCTTCAACCTATGCTATTATCAATAACACTTTATTTAAGAGATCGCAGGCCGGACCATATTTGAGATGTTTAGAACCTAATGAAGCTAAACAAGTACTCCAAGAAATACACGATGGACACTGTGGCAACCATAAAGGAGGAAAGAGCCTGGCAAGTAAAGTACTAAGGACAGGATACTACTGGCCAACACTGAGGGCTGATTGCTTGGAATACTGTTCAAAATGCGAAGCCTGTCAAGTTCATGCACCAATAATACATCAGCCATCCGAACTTCTTCACTCAATTTCTGCACCCTGGCCATTCATGAAGTGGGGCATGGATATTGTAGGGAAGCTGCCTGTAGCTCCAGGACAGAAAGTATTCATGTTGGCTATGACTGATTACTTTTCCAAATGGATCGAAGCTAACTCTTTCAGGCAGGTAACCGAAAAAGAACTAATATCTTTCATCAGGACGAATATTATTTGCAGATATAGAGTCCCATCAGAGATAGTATGTGACAACGGAACCCAATTTGTGGGGAAAAAGACTAAAGTATTTTGACAAGAGTGAAATATTAACCTGGTCACATCAACCCCTGGATATCCAAAAGCTAATGGCAGGTTGAATCTAGTAACAAGGTAGTCATAAGCTGCCTAAAGAAGAAACTGAAGAGAAGACGAGGCAGATGGGCTGAAGAACTTCTATTAGTACAATGGGCATATAGGACAACTCTAAAGACATCAACAAGCCAAACACCCTACTCCTTGGTGTATGGCTGCGAAGCTGTCATCCCTGCAGAGGTCCGGGTACCAACATCAAGATATAGCATGAACAATGTCGAAGCAAACAGCAGCCTAATGCAAGATAACCTGGTCCTGATAGAAGAACTAAGAGACGCTGCCAAAATTAGGATGGCATCATATCAACAAGCAGTAGCCAGAACTTACAACAAAAACGTCAAGATTAGAGTCTTCAGGGAAGGAGACCTTGTCCTACGAAACGTTTTTCCAAATAAAAAAGACAAATCAGCGGGCAAGCTTGCCCCTACCTGGGAAGGCCCTTACTTAATTGACTCAATCGTCGAACAAGGAGCATACAGGATCCAAACACTAGAAGGAGAAATGATCCCAAGATCTTGGAATGTAACACATTTGAAATTATTCCATGTATAAATTCTATGTTAGGCCCAATCAGGTAAAAAAACTATATCTTTACTATCAGTGATTCAACCTGACGTGCTATTTAAATAATTACGTGTTTCATATGTTCTATGTGCAATCCATGTCTATATATGCAACTAACCCAATTTCTCTTATTTTTGAAATCCTGAATAATTATACATGATAAATGTTTATATGCATAAGTATTCAAGATTAAGGGCTACTCTACTGAACAGTACTTTCTAAAAAGAAAAAAAAAATCTTTTTGCACTTAACTGTGCCTAACGAGTTGGTAACCATCACAAGATAAAGTAAATAGCAGGACCAATCAGGCATGAAATAATTGCCTGACCTGACTAAATTTGCTGCACACATCTGCAACCGGCTGGACGCAGCAAGACGGTACAAGGGTGTTTTATCCCGACCATCAGTCTAAAAAGCCCTCCTGTAAGGCCGAGTACCAAGCCCTCCAGTCAGGCAGGGGACATAAGCCCTCCTGTCAGGCCGGTTTTCCCACCCTTTCAATCATTATGGCAAAAATCATACATGGTTGAATTACTTACGATGGCTTCAATCGCAAGACACGTTCAAAAAATCTAACAGGTTAACAAAGTCAAAATTTTATCAGGTTGACAGGACTAGAAGGGCAAGGCTCACAGGTTCAAAGAAAATCAAAAAATAACAAAGCATCAGGAAATAAGCAAAATAAGCCAGCAAAGGCCATTACCATAAAAAGCCTTTACCCCCTGGGGCAAAGGCACCAAAATAGTCGACTTAATCCTCCCTACTCAACTATATGCATGGTCTAATGAGACTCGAGTTGGTTTATGTCTTACAAGTCTCATTGAAACGGTAAGTGATGGGTAAAAAATGCAAGGATTCATAGACTCGCATTTCATCAAACATAACATGTGCATAAGTTGAGATCACAACAAGCAAGCAAATAAACTATGAAAACATATTAAATTAGGCATGAATCATTCCCCATCTTGGTTTCCCCTAATTACCCATTAACCCTAGTTAGGGAAACTACTCACTCATTATCAAGTCTAGCATGTTAACAAGGTTGTCAATCACATTAACAAAGTAAGACATGATGAATAAATGAAAATGATTAACAATAATTAAAAAGGGATTAAGAGAATTATACCTACTAATGATTCCAATAATAAAGCAAAGAATAATATAAGTACTTGATGATTGATTGGAAGGTTGTCAATCTCCCAATAATAACCCAAATAATCTTCAATTACCCAAAATGAAAGATGAACAAAAGAGAGATTAAGGAAATGAGATTTGTATTCAGACTTGATTAAAAGTTGATTACAAGATTAAAGAGAGATTAGATTGATATAAACTACACTAAAGATTGATAAGAAGAACATGATTATCTAATTAGACTAATGGGGTATTTATAGTGGGGATTAGGTACAAAAATTAGGGTTTACTAAGGGCTTAAATGATGATTAAGTCCTTGAGGAATCGCTCCTCTCAAAAGAGATGCAGGTCTCCTTTTTGCCGGTCTTTCATAAATATGCGCATCTTTCATGGAGCATGAAGAAAGGACGTGTGGGGCTATAAGGGAATCTGAGTGTCCAAGGTGTCGGGACGAGCGGATTGCCTGGCTGCTGGACCCAGCGGATTCTCAAGCTGGACGGGCGGATTGTTGGGTTGCTGGACGGGCGTCCCTTCCACAAAGACGCTCGGATTCTGCCCGTGTTGGACGGGCGGATTGTCTTACAGCTTCCTTTTCTTCTTTTCTTCTTCCAATAATCCTCCGGGATTTAGTCGGGGATGCAAGGATTTCTTCATCATTGCCCATCTACTATAATATGTACAAAGGCCTTCTAGTCTTGTCTTCTCTTTGATGCTTGGTCATTAGATTCGATCAATTTAGCTCTATTTTGCCATGAAAATGCAAGGTTTGCACTCCTCTCCTACCAAGGAAACAAAACCTCAAAGAATATGCAAAACAAAGGACTAAAGATAGTAAATGACCCAATTATGCACTAAAAAGCATAGGAACGAGGCTAATTTGGGGACTAAATATGCTCAAATAATGGTCACATCAGCTGGTCATCGTTAATCGGTAATGATTGGCTGACTAGAGTTTGACATTACTGTCATCTGACGGCGGTGATCAGCTGATCCCTTTAGGTCACACCTATAGGATAATGCCCAAATGGAAGAACTAATTATTTGTATGAGATACAAATTAATTAAATCTTTGTGTTTATTGACTTTTAAGAAGTCAAGTTAATATATTATTTGATGACGGGTTACGAACTCCGGATGTTAGGCCCAATTTAGACTGGTCTGACTTCAGTCTAGCCTGACTTAATTAGGCTGATTAGGGCAACCAGAGGCCGGGCAATTAAAGTTATTATTTAACAGGGAAGCTACTCAAAAGGCCTGGTAGACATCTCTTGCAGGCTAATAAATCGGCAAATCAGCAGGATAATTATGCACAAGCCCTATTTCTGCGGAAGACCAAATCAAACTATAAGAACGTGAACATCTCCGCATACTGCAACGTGCAAAAAGGAAGAAGGGGAAGTTGTTAAACAAGAATGAGTCAACCGGATTAATAGGGAATGTGCCCTATTAATCAGGAAGTGGTTTCCAACGGTTAGGAAGTGTGTGAAGATCAAATGTAAACGTTAGAATAGAGAGGCTATAAATAGATGGGAGAAAAATTTGTAAGATATACGAAACAATACACAAAAATCTTATATAATTAAACGTGGTATTCTGATTCCACTGTGTTCTTTCTTTCATTATTGTCAGTCAACTGATCCAGCAACATAAACATTGTTATTCCCTTATAAATTATTCCATCCATCATTTTACATCTTTCCAACAATATTAGAACTAGATACCTACACTACTAAATCTTCAGGCCGGATCCTTTCAGGAGAATTCAGGCTAAAACAATTGGCGCCCACTGTGGGGCATCTAGTTCATTAATAAAAAAATCTTCCTCATCACTTTTTCATTCAATACTTATACATAAAAATGGTAGAACTCACCCCAGAACAACAATTGGCAGCCGCCTTGGCTAAGATCAAAGAATTGGAAACAATTCAAGAGAAGGCGGCTCAAGCAGAGGCTGAGATCACAAGGCTTAAAGAATCTGAGTCTAACTTGAGAAAGAAATTGGAAAGTCAGGCTTCAGGCTCCAAAACCAGATTCGAGCCAGGAACCCCATTCTCATCCATCATCAAGCACATTGACTTCTCCAATTTTGGAACTCCGGAGAAGGACACCCCATCCGGTCCACAGATCATTCCTGACAAAGAAACAGATAAAACTGAGGCAGCAATAATGATGGCTATGCTTCAGGAAATTCAGAAACTCCATAACAAGATAGAAAATATACCCGGAGTGCCAGATCCTGTGGCTGAGGTGGAAATTGACAGCTTCGCTTACTCACCCTTTGCAGATGAAATTGCAAAGATTGATCTCCCCAAGAAATTCACCGTCCCATCCATGAGAACTTATGATGGAACCTCTAATTCACAAAACCACATTGCTATATTCAAACAGAAGATGTTAGCCGCCTCAATACCCAGTGAACTCAGGCAAGTTTGCATGTGTAAAGGTTTTGGCACAACCCTGACTGGAGCAGCGTTGCAATGGTTCATCAATCTCCCAAATGGAAGTATCAAGAACTTTGTAGACCTGGTCAATGCCTTTAATCAACAATTTGCAAGCAGCAGAGACATGGCTAAGAGACCCAGTAACTTGTTCAGGGTAAAGCAGCTCCCTGAAGAATCTCTCAAAGAATTCCTGGCCAGATTTGTCAAAGAGAAGGTAGCCATTCTCAGGTGTGACAAAGAGACATCGGTAGAAGCTTTCAGGCAAGGAGTCCTGCTTGACAGTGACTTCTACGCAGACTTAACCAAAAAAGCCTGTCCAACCTTTGCCACTGTTCAATTCATCGCCTTAGAACATGTCAGACTGGAAGAAGATCTAAACGTCAGAACAAACTCATCCGGAGGAAAGCAAAGCTACGGACACACTAACAGGAAAAGCTCCTACCATAAAGGAGGTAACCCCAGATCAGCACCCTATTCCAGGCCTGAACGATCTGAAGTCAACATGGCACAGGAACATAAAGGTAACCTTTCTAGCTTACCAACTATTCCTGAATATAACTTTTCTATAAATACTGCAGGATTTATCAAACGCCTGGAAAGCTTGGGAGATACGGTTAGATTGCCCAAGAAATCTGACAACCCCAGGAAAGACCCAACAAGATGGTGTGACTTTCATCAGGATATCGGACACACCACAGAAGAATGCATTCAACTCAGGAAACAGGTGGCGAACCTCCTAAAGAAGGGCTATCTGAAAGACTTAATCCAGCAGCCCAAGAACAAAGAGGAAGGACCGGGCAAGAGAGATCCAAGAAACAGCAGAGATCCTCCTGGGAGAAATTAGCGGAGAAAATCATCAAAAAATCCTCCTAGTCGGATTCGCTGAATCTAGTGCCCTAGTCGGATTCAGCGGAGAAAATCCTCCTAGTCGGATCCTGATAGATGAAGAGAAAATCATCAAAAAATCCAGTGTCCTAGTCGGATTCAGCGGAGAAACAAAGAACACCCTGGGAGAAATTAGCCTGCCAACCTATGTGGAAGGAGTAGCTTCCTATGAAAGATTCGGGGTAATGGATTGCCTATCCTCGTATAACGTAATCCTGGGCAGACCATGGATCCACAACGTCAAAGCAATCACGTCAACATATCATCAATGTGTGAAGATACCAATTGAATGGGGGATAACCTATTGGAATTCATTGATCTCATTAATTTACATATTCATATATGGATTAAATTTATTTAGTCATAAAATAAAAGCTAGATCTTATGCATGCAAACTTGAATAACAAGAGATAAGAAAATCGTTTTCTCACCATCAAAAATTCGGCCAAATGGGCACAAATGAAGGTCTCCTACCTTCATTTGTTCTTGAGCTAGAAAATACATTAGGATGATCATCCATGACTTCAAAATAGAAGCCCTCCAATAAGTAGCACCCAAGACTATCCCAAAATCCCAAAAAATAATATGTACTAGATATTTGTAATGTGGTTTACCTTAAAATCGATTACTAATACTCATATACTACTACTAGTATTATTAGTGATTGATTTGTACAAATTAGATTCATAAAAATAATTTTTATGAAGAACAAGAGAGAGAGTGTTGTGTTTTTCATAAAACATGAGAGAGAATAAAAATTAAGAAAAATCTCTCAATATTGTTGCTAAAAACCGGTGGGTGAGGGAGATTTTAAGACCCTTTTCTTTTTCCTTTTTATCTTCACAAGACTAATTAATGTAAGCCTTTGTTATAGTCAAGTCACAATCAAATGTCATAGACAAATGAACAAGACAAATGAATAAGACAAAACTTCTAAAATTGCCCACCAATTTTTCGGTTAATATGTGTAATATTGAGTCCATTTTATTTTTGTCAATTGTACAATTGTATGTCATGTGACATGTGACATGTCTAATGTCATGTTTTAATTTGAAATGCATATTTAACAAATTAAATATCATTTACAAATTAAATAAATCACATTTAACAAATTGACTAGTAGTTCAAAATTACTTTCACATAAAATGGTCATTTAAATACTAGTTAGTATAATTCACAACATCTTGTAATTATAACTAACTTATCATTCTCATCTCGCGTGTTTCGCAAACACCGATTAATTTTAGTAATATAACTTCTTAAATTACTAAATAAAATCTTATTTAATCACATTATAATAAGATGTCATTTTCTCTCTTATGATAATAATTTGTTCAATTTTAAGGAATTAATTAATCTGTATCGACATACAATTGATTAACCTTTTTCAATTAAGGGAATCGTCCTTTAGGTGTGACCTCAAGGGATCAACTGATCACCACCGTTTCACGATAGTAATGTCAAACTCTAGCCAGCCAATCATTACCGATATGTGTGGACCAGTTGACTATATATATAATGTATCATCCCTTTCGTATTCTTGTTATGAGATTTAAATATGTGATCAATATGATCGACAATTGTGATCGCATTATTGTCGGAGGACACATATTCCAACAATCTCCCACTTGTCCTCGACAAGTGTGCGTCACCAATTCTCTTGTCCTATTACTATATCCCACTCAAAGCAAGGTGTCTTTCAGGTCGTACTTGCAAGTGATCATATCGAGAGTGGTTTCCTCGATCTGGAGAATAACTGGTTGACCGGAGTTATCTACCATAGTTACCTTCCGAGCGTAGCCACGTATTTCCAGTTCATTACTCCTCGAGTGGCCCTGAGATATTGTTTTAACCCTGACAAAGGGGTGGACAATTCCTATCGCACTATTCCCTTCGACTAGCCACATCCATCATAATCCAAAATATGCCCATTTGACCCCATTTACGAAGGTCGTAGTAACATAAATCAAAGCTAATCTGAAACTGTGCCATCTTAGGCGAACAGTCTTTAGTCAAAAGAATCGACTAATTAGAATACTATAGTAGCTCTCGCCACGACCATGCTATATAAATTTGCCAGAACTCTATAAGCGGTCACTGCCCGACAAAGTGTTCTTAACAGTCTGCCTATGTGATCGACTAGTCATCTCACATGACTGTATGGCACTGAACTTGCCATCAATCGCATCACACTCTAGTCACTTCGAGACGTCACCTCATACAAGTGACTATGGGCGAATACTATGTTAATCCGAGTTCACTTTAACGGGGTTCAATATCGTCATACAACCCGTTTGGATGTAACAAAGTATAATAAAAGAGTTTTTAAAGTAAAACTCGAACGACAAATGCGATTATCACATATGAGTAGTCAATGCCTGATTATAATTTCATATTCTATAATCTAATTTGATCTTGTATGTAGTTGTTCATCTCAATCCAATTGAAATGACATGACTCATCATGTTAAGCCTATGAATTGGCATTGTAAGTAGGTCTTAGCAACTCCCTGCTCAACCTTGCTACATACTTGTTTTCCTTTCGTAATGTATACATTTGCATTACAAAACTTTCTGAGTACATGTCTAGATCCAATCTAGACATAGACTTTCTTGCCTTAAAATAGCTCCCACTGTTTTCACAGTGTGCGGGACTCATCCCTCTTGCACATCCCATGATCGCAAGTGTACTCTATTTCCGTTGTAAATATTTCTCATTGTTCTTTATTGCCTAGAATGATTCTAGAAAATCTATTTCTTAAATAACATAGCCACAATGGTATCTTAACCATCCTAATGTGTTTTGATTATGGTTTTGTCGGAAACCATGCGCAATCTCAATTGTCAATTGTCATTTGTGTAACACCCTTACACAAAATTGCATCAAAAAACACTTTGCTTTACATCCTTAATCCTTCTGCAAGCACTTAAGAGTAATCTTTATGGCTTACTTGGTAACTATTACTTAAATTCGATTTTGAAACAATTCATCATACTCAAAGTATATGAAGTGTTATACATCATTACTCATTTAATTGATTCGGCAGCGGAAGCAAATGGAATCAATCAAATATGTTCAACTTGATTGAACTAGTCATGAATATTATCAACGTAAGACTTCTTATTTGACGCTAATATCATGTGGATTTATCTCCATAAATCCGGATATTAAAGATGTATTATATTACTCCAAGTCTTAAATCATTCCCAATGATCAATGTGTCATCCATATATTAGACTAATTAAAATTACCGTAACTCCCACTAAACTCCATGTATAAACACAACTTCTCGACTTATCGGGAAATTTTTTATACCATGATCAAATCATTGATTCCAACTCATTGATGTCCTACTTAAGACCCTCTCTTAAGTTTCACATTATCTTAGGATTGCGAGAATCTACAAAACTCAAGACATGTATTGAATATATTCCTTCTAATTGAAGAAGTGGGTTTTAGATTCACTTGCTATATGTATATCATCATAATGAAACACAATCCCTAAGAAGATCCGAATAGTGCAAAACACTTTGCAACTAATCAAGCTTTGATATTTCTCTTTGATATCCAACAATTCCACTCGGAATTTATTTTGGATTTTCATGGCTCTAAGCCTTGTATTGAGTTGTGAATTAAACACTCTCATGTAAGTCATATATTCATTACTTTCCAGAAGTAACTTGAATCAAACAAGTTCTTTGTAAGTTGCAAGCTCTTTACTTTCTAAAAGTAACACTAATTCATCATCTTCAACAAGTGATGACTTTAACCTCCTAGGTTTTGAAGAAACAACGTCTTACACAAAACGTCTCATGTAGCCAAGAAAGACCAGTTTCTTGCGACATAACATTCTTTGTGGCTCTTGAATAATTTCTCCCACTCTGTCTTCTAGAAATAAACTTGTATTCTAGAAAGACAGCTTCACGAGCCACAAACCCGTTGTACTCGTGATTATAGTAAGAAAAATAAACCGTTTTGTAATTTAATAGATTTATTTTTATTTTAATTACAAATGTATAATAAGAATTGTCCACCCCCTTGTCAGGGTTAAAACAATATCTCAGGGCCACTCGAGGAGTAATGAACTGGAAATGCGTGGCCACGCTCGGAAGGTATCTATGGTAGATAATTCCGGTCAAATCAGTTATTCTCCAGATCGAGGAAACCACTCTCGATATGATCACTTGCTAGTACGACCTGAAAGACACCTTGCATTGAGTGGGAGATAGTAATAGGACAAGAGAATTGGTGACGCACACTTGTCGAGGACAAGTGGGAGATTGTTGGAGTGTCCTCGACAATAACGCGATCACAATTATTACAACCGAATTAACATGTCACATATGTCACAATTGACAAATGACAAAATAAAATGGACCTTCCATTTTATTTTGTATGTGCCGAAAATATGGAGGGAGTATAAGGTTTATATTGTGGTTTTATTTAAGTGGAAAACACAATGATGAAAACCAACTAGTAGCCATGCAAGCCTACACTTCTTGGGAAGAAAGTTGGATCCATGCATTGGCTCCCCAATAAGCTCCTCCAACCGGTTTTCCAAGAGGAAATATAGAGTTTTTCCTCTACATTTTTTCATTCACAACTTCAACTCATTTTTTCCTAGTGTAAGAAAAATAATTCTCTCTACTATTTGTGAGAATCTTAGAGAAATAAAACCACAAAAATTACTCCCTCTTGGACCGATTTATTCAAGAGCAATTACAAATATCTTTGTGTCAATTTTATAGCAAGACTTATATTATTACTAGATCACAATAATATTAGTTATTAAGAGGGTTCCTTGGGTATATGCTTTTGGGAGAGATTCTAAACTTGAATCTTGTTCATCCATTGTTGGAAAGCTCAAGAACTAACAAGAAGGAGATCTTGTTGGTGCCCAAAATGGCCGAAAATAAGGTAGTGAGAAATCGATTTTTCATCTCCTTTTTATTAAGTTTGCATGCATAAGATCTTCCATTTATTTTATGACTAAATAAATTTGAACATATATGAATATGTTAATTAATGAGATTAATAATGTCTAACAAGTGGTCTTTTACACTACCATTCCATATCTCATATGAATAGTTTAGATTTAGTGGAAAAACACCTTAGACAAAATGATAATATCCCCAAAAAAGATCAAGTAACTCAAAGTAACTTGATTGAAGTCCAAACTATATCGAATAGCGTTTGATTTCTTATCTAACCACATATTATCCCATAATGTGTGTTAAGAGAGATTAACTTGTGATACTATATCACATTTCATTTGGCTTATATCGAAGTCTTCACTTTGATAATCCTATCACGACTAAATCGTGATTCCTTGAACTCTTTGAACTTCTTCAAAGATTTCTCTATTTACCTTGTTAAGCGAACACGTTAGTGTCAACTCAAATCGTTGGTAAAATAAAATGATCTACCTATTTTTGATCAATGATTTACATTCTCGATCTCCTTTTCAACCAAAGGCACGAGACATCTTGCTTTGAATACAAGATACGCATATACCATAAGATTAACAATCTAACGGTTCTAAGAGTACTCGATAACTCTTGGCGTTCATCATTCCAGAATTTATAGTTTAATCTTGGGTTACCAATTTGAGTCATGCATCATCTACATGATATATCATTCTAGTTTGGTTTAGAATATAATCACCTTGATAATGGGCTCGCCATACATCAAATCATGGTGTATAGGGTCACAAAAGTGAAACCTCATTTGTATCTTAACAAGTTTATATTCTTATTTAGAGTTTATGCACTTAATAGTCACAATTAAGTACAACTCTAAACCCAAAAACTAGATTGAGTACACAATGACTCTATCTCTCAACATCATTGTTGCTAGTCGTCATATTCTAATCATCCTATTTATCAAATACAATGATGAAAACCACCACCGGTTTCTAATATTGACGAAAGTACTAGCAAAATTTATGTCAATCAAATAAACATTTAAAGAAGAAGGTCCCATTAGATGTCCCACAACTAACTTGTTGATTCTTCAATAATTTGGGGTAGTTTCCTTTCTAGCGTCCAACAATTAAGACAATGGAAACTTTATTGGTCGGGATTGATAGGTTTAGTATTGTTATTCTCAATAACGTTACTTTTAACATTACCTTGTATCAATTCCATTCTAATTTTACTTCTTTGAACCTCGTCCTTTTCCTAAAGGTTTAAGAGAATGCTCCCATTCATTTCAATGAGTCTTTGCTAAGAGAAGCAAAATTGAATTTCATGAAGACTACTCTTCAATTCATCCGTTTAGTCTTAAAACTTTCATTGAAGTGGTTGCGGTATTTTGGTCAATTTTGATTTCCTACAAATCTAGTTACCAAAATGATTTAACGTTTCAAAGTACTTAATTCAATTAAGCATATGAGAAACAATTCATCGTAAGTAGATATGTTAGTCAAGAATCAAAAACCCTTTTGATCATGAATAACTTTTATCTATACTTTTCACAAAAGATCTTTAGCAATGGTTCATATGAGGTTTTAGAAGCAAATTCATATTTGTCTTTAGTTACGATGTTTTAATGGAGATTTGAATCAAAAATCGAAATGATATCTTATATGAATTGTGGTAAAGAAATAGAACAATATGATAACGGAATAGTGGAAAACTTAACATTTATCGTTTTAATAATACTTGTAAATAACAAGTAAAGCATTTACATAGTGACCTCTAGCCAACTATGATAAATGATTCCAAGATCCAAATTCATATTAACTTGGGCATCGGTAAAGCCGAATACAACCCTCATTAATATAACTCGGTGGATTAACTCTTTAATTGATTCTACTTTTAGAACTCTTGGTCGATAAAATTACATTAATATTTATCTTTAGCCCGAAACACATCCGGCAACCGTCGAGAATACTTTCGTTGAGTTCAACCCGAATTTCGAATAAATGTGTCCATGATCCAAATTTACATCAACTTGGGCATCGGTAAAGCCGAATACATCCCTTATCTTTATAAATTCGGTGGGTAGACATTTATCACCCACTTCCCCTACGTAACAAGGTTTGTACCCCGGTAGGGCCGAGTGCACTCCCTCGTGAAATAGGTTTTCATGGTTTCTACTTTTTCGTAAGGCTAAGTCTCAGTTGTTTATTTTAGCGAGAGGTCATGTCAATTTATTATCTATCTCGTTTTAAGTGAACTAAAGCGGTGAACTACGATAATTGTAATTGACTCCTTTGGTCCCTTGAATTTCCGTCTTGGCACGCATTTTAAGGCAACACTATCTTTGATGGATCGCCTTCTCGAGTGGCACCGTCTTCAAGGTACTCCGGAATAAATAAATTACAAAATGAATTACATAATTTCCTATTATACATTTGTAATTAAAATAAAAATAAATCTATTAAATTACAAAACGGTGATACGAGATCACAATAATTACAACCGAATCGATATTCCCATACATTTCGGGTAATACCAATTAAAACTAAAGCCATACTAAGTAAAATTACATAATTTAAAAAATTACATAAAATTAAAATATGACAATCATAAATAAAATGCAGCATTATAATATGTATGAACATGCCCAATTTTATGCTAAATCGCCTTTAAAGAGCCAATATCGTATATTAATCGGTTTTTACGGATTTGCGTGATTTAACCTTTTAAAAATCACAATAATTACATAAAATCATATTTATGTACAAGTTAATTACCCTAACCATCTTAAGACTCAAAATTATTCTCCACTAACATTTGACAATAATTAACCTAGATTTCTTAATATTGTTCATAAATGGACCTAAAAAGCAAAATTATGACATAAACTTCAAAATAAATCATAAAAATTTCAAATAATTTCAAAATTTGAAAATTTGAAATTTAAACTCATGAACATTCTGGAAAAATACCATGCCACTCATAATATTCAAAACTTAGGTTAAAAGTTTCGAAAATTTATCGAGAAAAACAATGTTGCGGTTTATCGGTTTTAACAATTATGACCCTAAAAATATGAGAAAAAGTATATTCATCAACTTTTCATTTTTAGATCTGAAATATATGATAAAATGCAACATGTGACGTTTTTCCTTAGTCATGAAGTATGTTTTAGCATTTTTACTAATTAAAGTCACTATTTATGTGATTTTTCATCAAAAATTCATAAATCACGCATAAAGACTTCATTATAGCCAAATATTTTACACACATCTTGTAAAATTGCATGTGACAACATACTAAATTTCCATGACCAGTTTCAAAATATAACTCATATTAACCTATTTACCCATTTAAATACGATTTTAACTTGAAAAATCCATATTTCGAGCAAAACAACTCATTTTATCATGAAAATTTACAGGTAATACAGTAGATAATATATATGAAAACATATCCAAAAACCACTGAAAAAAATCGAAGTTTAGCTATTTTTCGTCCAAAAATGACATTTTTATCATAAAAATCACAATTTAATGCCAATGTTATATAAAATGAACAATAAAATCCATAAATAAACCAAAATGTCCTAAAAATCACTTAGGACCAGAAAATTTTAACATGCAAATTTATTTTAAGGTTTATCTTCATAAAACAAATTTAATTAGTTTTGTATGTTAATCATATAACTCGGAAAAACTATACACCGATTTGCATGCAAACAACCTAAGGCTCTCTGATACCGCTTGTTGGAATTCATTGATCTCATTAATTTACATATTCATATATGGATTAAATTTATTTAGTCATAAAATAAAAGCTAGATCTTATGCATGCAAACTTGAATAACAAGAGATAAGAAAATCGTTTTCTCACCATCAAAAATTCGGCCAAATGGGCACAAATGAAGGTCTCCTACCTTCATTTGTTCTTGAGCTAGAAAATACATTAGGATGATCATCCATGACTTCAAAATAGAAGCCCTCCAATAAGTAGCACCCAAGACTATCCCAAAATCCCACAAAATAATATGTACTAGATATTTGTAATGTGGTTTACCTTAAAATCGATTACTAATACTCATATACTACTACTAGTATTATTAGTAATTAATTTGTACAAATTAGATTCATAAAACAAATTTTTATGAAGAACAAGAGAGAGAGAGTGTTGTGTTTTTCATAAAACATGAGAGAGAATAAAAATTGAGAAAAATCTCTCAATATTGTTGATAAAAACCGGTGGGTGAGGGAGATTTTAGGACCCTTTTCTTTTTCCTTTTTGTCTTCACAAGACTAATTAATGTAAGCCTTTGTCATAGTCAAGTCACTATCAAATGTCATAGACAAATGAATAAGACAAATGAATAAGACAAAACTTCTAAAATTGCCGACCAATTTTTCGGTTAATATGTGTAATATTGAGTCCATTTTATTTTTGTCAATTGTACAATTGTATGTCATGTGACATGTGACATGTCTACTGTCATGTTTTAATTTAAAATGCATATTTAACAAATTAAATATCATTTACAAATTAAATAAATCACATTTAACAAATTGACTAGTAATTCAAAATTACTTTCATATAAAATGGTCATTTAAATACTAGTTAGTATAATTCACAACATCTTGTAATTATAACTAACTTATCATTCTCATCTCGCGTGTTTCACAAACACCGATTAATTTTAGTAATATAACTTCTTAAATTACTAAATAAAATCTTATTTAATCACATTATAATAAGATGTCATTTTCTCTCTTATGATAATAATTTGTTCAATTTTAAGGAATTAATTTATCTGTATCGACATACAATTGATTAACCTTTTTCAATTAAGGGATTCGTCCTTTAGGTGTGACCTTAAGGGATCAACTGATCACCACCGTCGCACGACAGTAATGTCAAACTCTAGCCAGCCAATCATTACCGATATGTGTGGACCAGTTGACTATATATATAATGTATCATCCCTTTCGTATTCTTGTTATGTGATCAATATGATCGACAATTGTGATCGCATTATTGTCGGAGGACACATATTCCTACATAACCACCATCAGGGGAGAACAGAAGACGGCCCAGGAATGTTACACTCAGGCTTTGAAACCCTCAAAGTCAGGTAAGTCCCTTGCATAGCAATTAAAGTCCCCTGTCAGGAAAGAATATATCGCACAATCACAAATGGAAACAGGAGAGGTCATTCTGGACCCAGAATTCCCTGACAGGAAGGTACTTGTAGGGTCAGACGCACCTGACTCGGTCAGGCCCAATCTGGTCAGCTTCCTTAAAACTAAAATGTCTTGTTTTGCTTGGTCATATTTTAATATGACTGGTATAGATGTTGATATTATAACCCATAAGTTAAATATTGACAAATCTTTTAAGCCTGTACAACAAAAGAGGAGGAAATTTGCTGCAGAAAGAAATGAAATTATCAATCAAGAAATCGACAAGCTACTGGACATGGGAATGATCAGGGAAGTGATGTACCCTGACTGGCTTGCAAATGTAGTAGTTGTCCAGAAGAAGAATGGCAAGTGGAGAGTCTGTGTGGACTACACTGACCTGAACAAGGCCTGCCCAAAAGATCCATTTCCCCTGCCACATATTGATGCAATGGTGGACGCCACTGCAGGCCACGAAATGTTGACATTCATGGATGCCTCCAATGGATTCAACCAAATAAAGATGCACCCTACGGATCAGGAAAGCACAGCCTTCATTACTGAAAGAGGAGTATATTGTTATACTGCCATGCCCTTTGGATTAAAAAATGCAGGTGCAACTTATCAAAGATTAGTCAACATAATGTTCAAAGATCAAATTGGAGACACCATGGAAGTCTACATCGACGACATGGTAGTCAAGTAAAAAAAGGCATAAGACCACATCGATGACGTGGAAGTAGCATTCCAAATACTGGAGAAATTCAACATGAAGCTAAATCCGCAAAAATGCCATTTCGGAGTCTCAGCAGGCAAATTCTTGGGCTACATGGTGACAAAAAGTGGAATAGAAGCCAGCCCTGAACAGATCAAAGCCATCATGGAGCTAGAACCACCAAAAATAGTCAAAGACATACAAAAGCTGACAGGAAGAATAGAAGCCCTGAACAGGTTCATTTCAAGGTCATCAGAGAGGTGCAAATCATTTTACAACCTGCTCAGGAAAAATAAAGACTTCCAATGGACCCCTGACCACCAAGCTGCCTTTGAAGATTTGAAAGCATACCTATTAGTCGAGACTAAATCTTTCGGTAACTTGTCGTTAGGAGCACCTAGACCAAAACACAATTTATAGCTTCACAAACAACTCTACAATTAGTAAAGAGGCAAGTAAAGGTCGGATCCCAAGGGACGGGAATTGAGATGAGATTTCTATTGCAACTAGTGGTGTCTTAGGGGTGTCACAATTTGGGTTGATGTAGAAGGTCACTAAACTAAATAGCAATGAAAATAAACAAGCAAGATGAATTAAAAGGGTTGTAAACAATTGATAAAAAGCACTAGGGTGTCATGGGGTCATAGGGGAATCATGGGAATTGATCATACAAACATGTTCTCAAATTATAAGCAAGAAATTATTGTTGTGATGGATTGAGTTAGGTTATATCTTACAATCCTAGGAAAGTTTGGGTCCCGGAGCCGAATCGATTAGATTGTACAACACCTACAAGTCGACTTAGTCTTCCCTACTCAACAACATGCATGGTCTAATGAGACTCGAGTTGGTTTATGTCTTACAAGTCTCATTGAAAAGATAGGTGATGGGTAAAAAAATGCAAGGATTCATAGGCTCGCATTTCATCAAACATAACATGTGCATGAGTTGAGATCAAAACAAGCAAGCAAATAAACCATGAAAGCATATTAATTTAAGCATGAATCATTCCCCATGTTGGTTTCCCCTAATTACCCATTAACCCTAGCTAGGTGACTACTCACTCATTATCATGTTGATCATTCTAGCAAGGTTGTCAATCATACTAACAAAGTGAAACATGATGAATAAATGAAAGTAATTAACAAAAATTAAAAAGGGATTAAGAGAATTATACCTACTAAAGATTCCAATAAAAAAGCAAGAATAAAAGAAGTACTTGATGCTTGATTGAGAGGTTGTCAATCTCCCAATAATAACCCAAATAATCTTCAATTACCCAAAATAAAGGATGAACAAAAGAGAGATTAAGGAAATAAAACTTGTATTAAAACTTGATTAATTGTTGATTACAAAACTAAAGAGAGATTTGATTGATATTAACTACACTAGAGATTGCTAAGAAGAACATGCTCTTCCAACTAGACTAATGGGGTATTTATAGTGGGGATTAGGTGTAGGAATTAGGGTTAACTAAGGGCTTAAATGACGATTAAGTCCCTACTTAAGGAAACGCCGGTATTTTTAGAAGGATGGGCATCTTTCTTGAAGCTTAAAGAAACGAAATTGTGCTGTCTTGGAATCCGTGCGTCTTAGGCACGGGACGTGCGGATTCGTGAGTCTCTGCCCGGGCGTCTTTGGGAGAAGACGAGCGTCTTCTGGTAGCTGCTGCCCGGGCGTCTTGTATGGAAGACGCACGGATTGTGGTGCTGGGGACGGGCGTCTTCAGGACAATCCGCACGGATTGCTGCTTAGTCTTGTTTCTTCTTCTTTTCTTCCCTTTTCTTCATAAAATCCTTGGTGATTTCCTCGGGGATGCAAGGATCTTTTCTCATCATTGCCCATCTACTATAATATGTACAAAGGCCTTCTAATCTTGTCTCTCATTGATGCTTGGTCATTAAATTCAATCAATTTAGTCTCATTTTGCCATGAAAATGCAAGGTTTGCACTCCTTTCCTACCAAGGACACAAAACCTCAAAGAATATGCAAAACAAAGAACTAAAGACAATAAATGACCCAAATATGCACTAAAAAGCATGGGAACAAGGCTAATTTGGGGACTAAATAAGCTCTAATTATGGTCACATCAAATATCCCCAAACCGAACCTTTGCTCGTCCCGAGTAAAGAGGTGACAAAGACTAGGACCATTATTTAAACTAACCTAATAACATAGCCGATATGAGACAATTAGCGGGTCTCACTCCGCCCCTTCAACTCACAACAAGACAACCATGAGGTTGGATGCCTTCTTGCAAGGCAAGGTGGGTCTTGCCAAAATGGCGACACATCCAAACATTAAGCACACAAAATTAAATAATGGATGCATGTACAAAAGAATAGCCACTTTCCTCATCTAAGTGGTGGAAATTATCTACAAGGGAAGCAATTCAAGGGTACACACTCCTTCATAGATGCAATTTCTTCAAACTACTAAGCCTAGAAGGATACCAATAAATCACCTCCAAATTGTGTCAAGCTAGGGTACCTTTGTCCTCAATCGTTAAATGCTTTTGTCAAGAATAGACTCCCTATAGTGTTAGAAACACTGGAGGATCGCGGAATTCCCCCTCTTGCCTAGACAAGAAGAAGGGTCGTCCCCTCTCTACCATGCACAAAAATGGATACGATGGATAAAGGGATCAATAGACATTTGAGTTTCACCTTGGGAGTTTGCTTTCATTTTTGTTTTTCCCCCCAATTTCATGTGGCATATAACATTTGAGAACACTTTCTTTTGCCATTTCTTTTTGATTTTTGGCATTTCAACACTTGACAACTTTCAATTTTTCTTTGCATTTCTTTTGAACATTTTCAAAGTCACCCCATATGTAGTGAGGGTGGCTTATATTTGAAGCATAGGAGTTCTATTTTTGCTCCTCTTTTCTTTTGATGCATTTTGCAAACTTTCTTTCACTTTTCATTTCATTGAACTCAAATCAATTTCTTTTTTTGTGTCCATTCCCCTTTGATGACAAAAATGTGGTAGAACATGGATGATGGATGGATGCATGGTTTCAAGGGTCACCTTGGAATAAACGGTAGCCAAGGAGTTATCACACCACAAGGTACTCTTGACTAGGCCTTAATCCATGGGTCAAAGGATACTAGCATGACACATCCTAGGGTGTTTTACAAGCATTTTAACAAGCAAAGTCTTAAGAACAAAAAGCATCTACTAGGGCCTATATACACTTGTCAAGCTTCCGAAGTAGACGGTTTCGCAAAATTAATCTAACATGCAACTACATGCCATGATGCAACTATCATATATACATCCTAATGCAAATGATTCTACCAACTAATATGACATATACACTAAATGCAAGTCCTAAGTTCACATTGTTATACCGCATCAATCAAAATAAAGCCACATAGTCATTAACATAAAGAGGAAAAAGGAGATTGGAAAGATCATACCATGCGGTCTTCAATATCCTCATGTCTCGGATGTGGCGTAGTCGATTAATGTGAACAAGGATAGAACAAACACAATATATACAACAATATATACAAGACTACACTACAAAGGAAATGAACATGTTTTTGGATTTTTCGATTTTTCAAATTTTTATGGTTTTTCGAAATTTTTCAATTTTTTTGGATTTTTGAATAAGAGTTAAGTTAGAATTCCCCATCCCCACACTAATATGGGAATTGTCCTCAATGGCCAAAATGATGGAAAATTATGCAAACATGATGCATGAATTCTACACTAAATGCAAGCTACACTAATCTACACTACATGATGCATGGTTTTTTTGTTTATGACGGAGAGGATAATTTAGATTACCTCCCGTTGTGTATGCATGTACTTCCCCAAACCAAGTTAGATATTATTGCTAATGTCCTAAGGTTGGGTGTAGTTCATGCACACACGATGCAATGCATGAAACTAAATTTGTCATTTTGGATTTTCAAAAGGTGGGAACAATAAAATAAGAACACCTCAATAGGGCCGAGGTGTTAGTCCTCTATGGTGCTAGGACTAATCCAACAATGATCAAGATTAATAAAATACAAGTTAACAAAACACAAACTTCTTTTCATGAAACTTGAAAATTAAAGAGAGGAGATGAGGAAACTTCACTTAAACTTAGATGGGTGCCGCACGCCCGCTCCACCTAGCCATGAAGTGATCCTCTAGAGATCGCCGTCATCTCCCTCTAGATCGCTATCCCATATCTCCTTTGATGTATCACTCATACTCGGGTCCATGAACTCGTCCTCTTCACTTTCAAGCTCCACCGTGTCCCCTCCGCAAGAATTGTTGCTCCCCTCCTCTTGTCTCCCGTTTGCCCCTTCATTTGCCCTCTCCGAATTGGGGAAGAGTAAGTCCATTTGAGCCCATGAGGAAAATGCTCCTTCCTCACTAATCTTTCCCCTTCGAACCATATCGTGGTATTGAGGATAGAGTGCATAGTAATTGTCCACGGAGGTCTCGTATTGTCGGTAGTGCAAATCTTGTAGGATTCCCGTGACAAAGTCATCACGGAGAAGGATGAAGGGGTTGGGATGGTTGTACGGTTGATAAGGAAATGGGTAAGGAGGCACTTTTATCTTCTCATCTTGAGATTGTTGCTCTTGTTGTTGTTGTTGTTGTGGATTCGGAGGTGGTGGTGCTTGCCTTGCTTGATTCGGGATGAGGTAGGATGGGATTGGAGCTAAAGGTCCTCTTCTTGGGGAGATACGTGGTAGGCCGGTCATTGGAAGATAAATCGGATCGCTTCCTTTCGTTAACCACTTGATCCGCTTATCAACCCCCTCAAGGGTTATCCAATGATGATGAATAAGAAGAAGATCTTCGTTTATCCTCGTGTTTCCCAAAAGAGGAGCATACGCATTATTTTCATTGAATCTCGGATTGAAATGCTTCGCAAGCCTAGTAATGAGTCCTCCATTCACAATGTGTTTCATCCCATCGTCGTCACCATTCCTAAACTTTGCCCATTTTTCGAGTAGCACAAGAGGTGCATTGAAGTGGTACACATTCCTTCCTTGAATATTGAGGTAGGATTCCATGAACACAAGGTCAAGTTGATTCACTATGGCCGGATCTCGGCGAGCAAGTAGAGTGCCGGAAAGGAATCGATAAGTTAGTCTCAAGATAGGATTTTGAATATGAAAAGCGAGACATTCCTTGGTGTGTATGAAATCCCGGCTGGTCATGCCCCTCCACAAAGGTTCAACACTATATTTCTTTGGCTTCGATGTCCGGGTAGGCGAAACATCGAGACCAAGCACATTTGCGAATTCTACAAGGGTCATCGTTCTAGAAACATTCTCCAACCTAAATTCTATGCATATTGTTTTGTTCAAGGTTGTAATCTTCAAAAAGCTCAAAAATTCAAGCACAAGAGATCGGTAAGTTTGTTCATACATGCGGAAAAGGGTAGAGAGACCAAATACTTCAAAGAGAGCTTCCACTTGGTGATAAATCCCAAGTTTCCTCAAGGTAGCATGACATAAAAACTTAGTGGGGAGAATGTTCTTACTTAGAAGCCGGTGGAAGACTAATCTTTGCACATCATTCACAAATTCCACATTTGCGAAGTCATCAAGCCTTGTAAGATCTACAATCTCTTCATGCTCCCTTCTTAATGTGTTGACATGGGAGGTAGAAGAACTTCCCCTCATCCTTAGTCTCCTCCCATTCCTAAAAGAAGATCTCCTTGGTGCCATTCCTTGATTATTGAGCTGGAATTTCTTGATTTGTTAAAGAATAAAGATATTCCTTGTGGATTGAGTGTTGCCTTTGAAACCCTAGAAATTTGGGGCTTTTTGATTTTGTGGGTTAAAAGAGTGATTGGGATATGCTTTGGAGTCATAAGGAGGTGGGTTTTTATAATGCAAGTGGAAGGAAGGGTGATGTGTCACTAAATGTGTGGTGGGGTGTAATTTAATTAAGAAAGGTCGGGCCAAATCACCGCAGGAAGACGGGCGGATTCGAGCAGAAGACGCTCGGATTCTGTCTTATCGGGACGGGCGGATTCTGGGTAAGACGCCCGGATTCTGTCACAGCTAACTTTCCAAAAATATGACGCCACAAAGTTGGGCATCCCGACCCTAAGACGCTCGGATTCTTCTGAAAGGAGACGGGCGTCTTTTCACTAAGACGGACGGATTCTGAGACAGTGAAATTTCTTGAAATGCACAGGCAAAAAGACGGGCGTCTTTCTGCAAAGACGGCCGGATTCTCTGGCACGAGCGTCTTCCTTCCTGAGACGCTCGGATTCTTCTACAGTCCCAAATCTTTTAATTTCACAGCTTAGCAGGACGGACGGATTCTTCCCTATATGCCCGGATTCCAGCAGGACGGGCGGATTCCAATGAAGCCGCTCGGGTTCAATGTGCGAATCCTTCCTTTGATTTCCTTTCCGCTTATAAATGCTTCCCCACACTTGAAAATTGGTTCCTTCCTTCATTCAAAATTCGTTAGTAACCCTCCCTCACTTACTCTCATGAAAAGAGTTCATGTTTATTATTAAAGAAATGCAATAAAATAATAAATACAAGTTAAAGGGTTAGTATATTTACAAGTGGTGGTTTAGGGAGTACTCCACCAAACTCTCCCTTTTGATGATTCTTTCAAGGATGAGGAGGCCCGAGGTAGGTGACCTCGACCTCTCCAATAAACGCTTCTTCATAGTATGGCTTCAATCTTTGACCATTGACCTTGAACTTGCTCCCATCTTCCGCCTTGAGTTCGAAATCTCCATATTTTCCAACTTCGGTTATCACATAGGGACCCATCCATCTAGAGTTCAAATTTCCCGGAAAAAGTCGGTAGCGGGAATTGAATAGAAGGACTTTGTCCCCTTTGTGCAAGGCCTTTTGTCTAATTCTCTTGTCATGGAGCAATTTCGTTCTTTCTTTGTAAATCTTCGCATTCTCATAGGATTGTAGTCGGAATTCCTCCAACTCTTGAATTTGAATCATCCTCTTTTGACCACTCAATTTGAGATCAAGATTAAGTGCTCGGATTGCCCAAAAAGCTTTGTACTCCAATTCGATTGGCAAATGACATGCTTTTCCATAGACAAGCTTGTAAGGGGAGGCTCCTATGGGATTCTTATAGGCCGTCCTATAAGCCCAAAGAGCATCATCAAGCTTTGTGCTCCAATCTTTTCGGGTTTTGTTCACAACTTTCTCAAGAATTTGCTTGATCTCTCTATTTGAAACTTCAACTTGACCGCTTGTTTGAGGATGATATCCCAAGCCGGTTCTATGTTGGACACCATATTTGGTCAAAAGAGATGCAAGTTTCTTCTCATGAAAATGCGTTCCTCCATCACTTATAATTGCTCTAGGAACTCCAAATCTTGGGAAGATTATCTTCTTGAAGAGCTTGGTGACCGTTTTAGCATCATCATTTGGAGTGGCAATTGCCTCCACCCATTTTGAGACGTAGTCTATGGCCACAAGGATGTACTTATTCCCATTGGATGTCACAAAGGGACCTTGGTAGTCGATCCCCCAAACATCGAAGATCTCCACCTCTAGAATTCCCCTTTGTGGCATTTCGTTCCTCCAAGAGATATTCCCCGTCCTTTGACAAGCATCGCAATGAATGATGAATTCTCTTGTGTCTTGAAACATTGTAGGCCAATAGAAGCCCGATTGAAGAATTTTTGCAATGGTCCTCCTTACTCCATGGTGCCCACCGTAGGGTGATGAGTGACACCCTTCCAAGATTCCTTGGACTTCCCATTGAGGGATGCATCTCCGGTAGAGCCCATCACTACAATCCTTGTAGAGGTTTGGGTCATCCCAAAAATACCTCTTTACTTCGAATAGGAGCCTCTTTCTTTGGTTGTGGTTCAAATTTGGAGGGAGTACCTTTCCAACGATATAGTTAGCATAATCGGCAAACCATGGGGTGATGTGCCTTTCAAGTTGTGTTTGACTGGCCATCAAGATATCGTCGGGAAATGAGTCATTGATCGGGGTTTCTCCATGTTCATCATGAAACCGGATCCTTGACAAGTGATCCGCCACTACATTTTCGGCTCCTTTCTTGTCTCTTATTTCTAAGTCAAATTCTTGAAGAAGCAAAATCCATCTCAACAACCTTGGTTTTGCCTCCTTCTTTATCAAGAGATGTCGGAGAGCACGGTGATCCGAAAAGACAATCACTTTGAATCCAAGTAAGTAGGAACGGAACTTGTCCAAAGCATAGACAATGGCAAGAAGCTCTTTCTCAGTGGTATCATAATTCACTTGGGAGGGATCAAGAGTCTTGCTTATATAATAGATGGCATGAAGAGCTCTTCCTACCCGTTGGCCAAGAACTGCTCCAAAGGCGTAGTTACTAGCATCACACATAATCTCGAACGGTAATTCCCAATTTGGAGGTTGAATGATCAGTGCCGAGATTAGTGCTTCCTTGATTCTATTAAAGGCTTCAACACACTCATCAGTGAAAAGGAATTGGGCATCTTTAAGCAAGAGTTGAGTGAGGGGTTTCGCTATTTTTGAAAAATCCTTTATGAAACG
Organism: Silene latifolia; assembly: GCF_048544455.1. Lineage (NCBI taxonomy): Eukaryota > Viridiplantae > Streptophyta > Magnoliopsida > Caryophyllales > Caryophyllaceae > Silene > Silene latifolia. Next base: position 104,351,643 of record NC_133526.1, on the reverse strand, counting down.
GCGATAGAAACCCGCGTGACCGAGAAAACTTCTCACCCCTCTAACATTCACGGGAGGTGGGAGTTTCTCTATCACCTCAACTTTAGCTTTATCGACCTTGATGCCCTTTTCCGAGATTAAATGACCCAAAACAATTCCTTCATTGACCATGAAGTGACACTTTTCCCAATTTAAAACAAGACTAACATCTTCACATTTTTGCAACACAAGAGAAAGATTATGCAAACATGAGTCAATGTCCTTTCCATAAACACTAAAATCATCCATAAAAACTTCCATTATGGTCTCTAAGTAATCGGAGAAGACACTCATCATGCATCTTTGGAAAGTGGCGAGGGCATTACATAAACCAAAAGGCATCCTCCTATATGCAAAAGTACCATAAGGGCATGTGAAGGTGGTCTTATGTTGGTCATCCGGGTGTATAGGGATCTGGAAGAATCCCGAATACCCGTCAAGGTAACAAAAGAATTTGTTGGAGGCTAACCTCTCAAGCATTTGGTCAATGAATAATAGGGGAAATGATCCTTTCTTATTGCGGAATTCAATTTTCGATAGTCAATGCACATACGCCAACCGGTGATCATCCTTGTGGGTATTAGCTCATTCTTCTCATTTGTCACCACCGTGGTACCTCCTTTCTTAGGTACCACTTGAACGGGGCTAACCCACAAAGAGTCCGATATGGGATATATGATTCCCGCATCAAGTAATTTCATAACCTCTCCTTTGACAACTTCTTGCATGTGGGGGTTCAATCTTCTTTGAGGTTGAATGGTAGGTCTATGGTCTTCCTCTAGATGAATTCTATGCATGCAAAAGTTGGGTCTTATCCCCTTAAGGTCATCTAGAGTATAACCTATAGCCTTCTCATGTTTTTTTAACACATCAAGCAATTTTCCCAATTGGTTCTCATCAAGTCTATCATTCACAATCACGGGTTTGGTCTTTGATTCATCAAGGTAAGCATATTTCAAATTTAAGGGAAGGGGTTTTAAAGTAGGAGTTTGTACCACACTTTGCTCCTTTGGAGTTTCATTGAGAATTTGCTCCATCTCCATTAGACATTCCATTCTCATAGCATATTCAACTTGTTCTTCATTCTCATCAATCTCGTCACATTTAAGTTCCATGATAGATTCCTCTTGCTCTTGAGCTTGTAAAATATCTTCTAGGATGGATTGCCCATCCTCTATAGGTTGACATGCTTCCACAAGGATGTTATGCACTAATTCGGATTGTGCATGAGTAAGTTCTTTGTTAGCTAGAGCGGCCTCAAAAAGATCTACCTCCAATTCCAAATACATATTTTTAGCCTCACTTGCTTCCAAGGCTTCCAATGCTTGCATGGGATCTTTGAAGAAAGGTATACTTAAGTGGTCCTCTACAAAACAATCTATAAGGTCCATCTTGCAAAATATCAAACAACTTGAAAACAATTAGAACAAACCTTGAGGAGTTTTACTTCCCCAAGGCAAAGAAAGACACAACTAATAACAATATAAGAGAATCTAAATCAAGTTAACACCATCCCCGGCAACGGCGCCATTTTTTGGTCGGGACTAAATCTTTCGGTAACTTGTCGTTAGGAGCACCAAGACCAAAACACAATTTATAGCTTCACAAACAACTCTACAATTAGTAAAGAGGCAAGGAAAGGTCGGATCCCAAAGGACGGGAATTGAGATGAGATTTCTATTGCAACTAGTGGTGTCTTAGGGGTGTCACAATTTGGGTTGATGTAGAAGGTCACTAAACTAAATAGCAATGAAAATAAACAAGTAAGATGAATTAAAAGGGTTGTAAACAATTGATAAAAAGCACTAGGGTGTCATGGGGTCATAGGGGAATCATGGGAATTGATCATACAAACATGTTCTCAAATTATAAGCAAGCAATTATTGTTGTGATGGATTGAGTTGGGTTATATCTTACAATCCTAGGAAAGTTTGGGTCCCGGAGCCGAATCGATTAGATTGTACAACACCTACAAGTCGACTTAGTCTTCCCTACTCAACAACATGCATGGTCTAATGATACTCGAGTTGGTTTATGTCTTACAAGTCTCATTGAAAAGATAGGTAATGGTTAAAAAAATGCAAGGATTCATAGGCTCGCATTTCATCAAACATAACATGTGTATGAGTTGAGATCAAAACAAGCAAGCAAATAAACCATGAAAGCATATTAATTTAAGCATGAATCATTCCCCATGTTGGTTTCCCCTAATTACCCATTAACCCTAGCTAGGTGACTACTCACTCATTATCATGTTGATCATGCTAGCAAGGTTGTCAATCATACTAACAAAGTGAAACATGATGAATAAATGAAAGTAATTAACAATAATTAAAAAGGGATTAAGAGAATTATACCTACTAATGATTCCAATAATAAAGCAAGAATAAAAGAAGTACTTGATGCTTGATTGAGAGGTTGTCAATCTCCCAATAATAACCCAAATAATCTTCAATTACCCAAAATAAAGGATGAACAAAAGAGAGATTAAGGAAATAAAACTTGTATTAAAACTTGATTAATTGTTGATTACAAAACTAAAGAGAGATTTGATTGATATTAACTACACTAGAGATTGCTAAGAAGAACATGCTCTTCCAACTAGACTAATGGGGTATTTATAGTGGGGATTAGGTGTAGGAATTAGGGTTAACTAAGGACTTAAATGACGATTAAGTCCCTACTTAAGGAAACGCCGGTATTTTTAGAAGGATGGGCATCTTTCTTGAAGCTTAAAGAAACGAAATTGTGCTGTCTTGGAATCCGTGCGTCTTAGGCACGGGACGTGCGGATTCGTGAGTCTCTGCCCGGGCGTCTTTGGGAGAAGACGAGCGTCTTCTGGTAGCTGCTGCCCGGGCGTCTTGTATGGAAGACGCACGGATTGTGGTTTGGGACGGGCGTCTTGGGACAATCCGCACGGATTCTTTCGCTCGATCTTGTTTCTTCTTCTTTTCTTCCCTTTTCTTCATAAAATCCTTGGGGATTTCCTCGGGGATGCAAGGATCTTTTCTCATCATTGCCCATCTACTATAATATGTACAAAGGCCTTCTAATATTGTCTCTCCTTGATGCTTGGTCATTGAATTCAATCAATTTAGTCTCATTTTGCCATGAAAATGCAAGGTTTGCACTCCTTTCCTACCAAGGACACAAAACCTCAAAGAATATGCAAAACAAAGAACTAAAGACAATAAATGACCCAAATATGCACTAAAAAGCATGGGAACAAGGCTAATTTGGAGACTAAATATGCTCTAATTATGGTCACATCACCTATCCTCTCCACCCTTGTTGGCAAAACCAATTAAAGACAAACCCGTGATAGTATACCTGTCAGTCACGGAGACTGCTGTCAGCGCAGTCCTGGTCAAAGAAGTAGACGGACAGCAACACCCTGTCTATTATGTAAGTAAAAGTCTACTAGATGTAGAAATCAGGTATGGCCTACTTGAAAAATATGTTTTAGCTTTAATTATGAGTTGTACCAATTTAAGACCGTACTTCGAAAGTCACCCTATAATAGTCAGAACCAATCTTCCTATTATGTCTGTACTCAGGAACCTGAACTATCCGGACGAATGTGCAAATGGTGAGTCCGGCTAAGCACCTACAACATAACCTTTGAACCAAGAACAGCAATTAAGTCACAAGCACTAGCAGACTTTGTGGCTGATTTTATTCCAGCCCTAGAGCCAGACCTATTAAAAGAAGTAAACAGACTGACCAATAACCAGACAGACCTAGAATGGACCCTGTTCGTCGACGGTGCAGCTAATATGAGGGGTACCGGCCTAGGGGTAGTACTAAAATAGCCACAGGGGGATAAGATAGTACAGGCTATAAGTTGTGCATTCGAAGCTACCAACAATGAGGCACAATATGAAGCCCTAATAGCTGGATTAAAGGTATGTATTGACCTTGGTGTACAAAACTTAAAGGTACGCACTGATTCCCTTCTTATTGAAAACCAAGTAAATGGAGTCTATACTGAAAAAGACTCAAAAATGATGCTCTATTTAGAAGTTGTCCAAAATCTAAAAAGAAAATTTCGTAATTTTAATATTGATCAAATACCTAGGGACTTGAATACCCAGGCCGATGCCCTAGCCGGCCTAGGATCCAACTTCAGCCCCCCTGATTTTGATAAAATCCCCATCGCACATTTATTAGAACCTGCAATAAATAAACAAGATGAAAGTTTCCCAATATATATTGCCCATTCATGGACAAAACCTTACTACGATTGGCTCCAACAGGGAATCCTTCCCCTGAATAAACAAGATGCCAGAGCACTTAAGATCAAAGCTGCTTCTTATACTATTATTAACAATGTGCTTTTTAAGAAATCGCAGGCAGGACCATACCTCAGATGCCTGGAACCACAAGAACCTGAACAGATACTATCAGAAATCCATGGAGCATACTGTGGAAATCATAAAGGCGGAAGGAGCCTGGCAAGCAAAGTACTCAGAACAGGCTACTTCTGGCCTACCCTGAGGGCCGATTGCTTGGAATTCAGCTCTAAATGTGAAGCCTGCCAAATTCATGGACCATATATCCACCAACCATCTGAGGAGCTACATTCCATATCCGCTCCCTGGCCATTTATAAAATGGGGCATGGATATAGTAGGAAAACTACCTCAAGCACCCGGGCAAAACGTTTGCATGCTAGCAATGACCGACTGCTTCTCCAAATGGATAGAAGCTGATTCATACAAGCAAGTCAAAGAAAAGGATATCATAGCATTCATCAAACGTAAAATCTGTGCAGATATGGCATACCCTCTGAAATAGTATGTGACAACGGCACGCAATTCGTGGGAAAAAGAACAGCAGCTTTTTGTGCTCAATGGAACATCAACCTGATGACCTCCACACCAGGTTATTCTAAAGCCAACGGCCAGGCAGAATCCAGCAACAAAGTAATAATCAGTTGCCTGAAGAAGAAGCTAGAAAAAAGGAAAGGTAGATGGGCTGAAGAACTTCCCTTGGTCCTTTGGGCTGACCGGACCACGCCTAAAACATCCACAGGCCAAACCCCCTACTCCTTGGTCTATGGGTGTGAAGCGATAATCCCCAGAGGTCGACATCCCATCACCAGTGCGGCTGAATACAACAACAAGCAATACACCCCTAATGGAGGATAGCCTGGACTTAACAGAAGAACTGAGAGATGCAGCCAGCATTAGAATGGCAGCCTATCAGCAAACAGTGGCCAAAAGCTACAACAAGACTGTTAAAGACAGAGTATTCAGGATAAGAGACCTCTTCCTCAGAAATTTTTTTCAAAACACAAAGGAGAAAAACGCAGGCAATTTGGCCCCAACCTGGGAAGGTCCCTACGTGATTGACTCAATAGTCGGTCAGGGCGCTTACAGGCTACAAACCCTGGATGGCGAAATGATCCCCAGAGCTTGGAATGTTGCACATTTAAAATTATTTCACATTTAAAATATATCCCCCAGCCCAGGTATAATCTTTACCTTACCACTTTCTGCCTGACCTGATATGCAACTAAATGTATGATACTTGCCATTATATAAATAAATGTCTTATATGATTCTTTTCATTATGTGCCTAAATACTTGCTAATATTCTAGTCGTTCTCTTTATCAAGTAGAATCTTCAATATTTGTTTAAAATAATGTACCTTACTTAAAACAAATTTTTAAGATTGAGGGCCACTCCACTAATATACAGACTACTCGTGTACAAAAAATATCCAACTTTCAGTTGCAAAAATAGGCCTTAAAATATTGAGCTCAATTTAAATATACAAACTTGGGAAAACTTTTTCTGGATTGTATGTCGTAAATGGGTCATAAACCCTCCAGACAGGCAGAGACATAAGCCCTCCAGACAGGCAATAACCCCCACCCATGACACAAAGAACTGGCCAGATCCAGCGCAAGGAAACCTTGCCCGATCCAGTCGAATAACTGGCCAGATCCAGTACACATCTAACACTACAAATATGCCTCATCAAAACCCAAAGAGAACCCATCAAAGATCAATTATTTGAAAACCGAGACAAGATGTTCATTCCAAAAATACCAGCCCTACAAACCACACACCTAAAAATTAACAAGTATCCATTCCAGGAACATCCCCCCTGGATGGGCCAAAACAAAAAACAAAAACACAAGTCTAAACAGGTTTCGAATCAGAAACCGACCCACAACCTTCCACCATTTCCTGGTCAGCAGATTTCTCCTAGGAAGGAGGAGAATCCACTTCTTCTTCATGACCCATATTGGCCAAATCAGGATACTGGGTGTCCAGAGCTGCCTCATCCCTATCCAGATCCCACTTAGCCCGGTTAGATTCCGGATCCCTCACAGCATCAACCCGGCCTTTCCCAAAGAAGTACTGAGCAGCATCAGCAAGCCGCGCCTCCACCAGCTCCTTCTCACCACCAAGATCTTCATTTTTCCTCAACTGATCCTGCATTGCCAGCTTCTCGGCAGCCAACTCTCTCTTGACGGCTTCAAGCTCTTCCCTTACAGCTTCGAGTTCTTGCCTGGCTACTTTCTTAGCATTTTTTGCAGCCACCTTGCAAACCAAAGCAGCCCTAGATGCCTCCCTGGCCGACCCCAGCTGAGACTGAAGTACTACCTCATTACCCCTGGACGTGTGTAAATCATGGTTAACCTTATCCAATTTCTCTTCCAAGCCAGTAATTCTAGCCCGGGCGTTCTTAAGCTGACAAGCAGCAACCAACCCAGCATCCAAGCCCTATAGAAGAATGAAAGGAAACCAATTAACCAAACCTAAGGGAAAAAAGGTAATACAAGAATACATAATAATAAAAAAACTCTTTGCAACTAACCTCCTTAGCTTGAGAAGCAAGAGCGGCAGCCTTTGTCACAAGAGAAGACAAGAGAGACACGACTTTAGTAGAAAACTCAAGGGGATTATCATACAAGAACTGGCCGCCCATATTGGCAGAAAAATCATTTATCTGCGCCCGAGCAGCATCCATATCATCCAACCGAGTAGGCACTTCCCTGATGCTCCAGATTGGCTGGGCCTGAATAAGCTCTTTCTCTTTCCCCTCTTCCTCAGGAATGCCAGCTTCTCTTCTCCTCTTGGAAGGCTGAACAACCTCTAGGGACACAAGCCTGGGCGGCTCCTTCTGAGGCTGAACATCAAAAACCAAAATGTCAAGAGTCTTGTCGCTCCCACTACCAGTAGCCTCTTGACACTTGGACTGCTCAGCATTCCTAGCAACCCCAGCCTTCAAGTCGGCAGCACTGAAGCTAGCCAATCTAGCAGAAGATCTATATACTGAATATATAAAATATATATATATAAATAAGTATCAGGAAAGAAATTGCAAAAAGATGGCAGTCAACACAAAAACATAAAGAAGACATACAGGAAAGAGCAGTGGAACTAGGCTTGCCTTTAGGTACTCTGACTACACTCATCTTAGGCTTCATATACCGGAGCAACAAATCCCTGCCCAGACTACCAGGCCAAGTCCTCTCTTCCTCAGGAAGAGCAAGAAAGGCCTCTATCCTTGAAACGGATTCCTCATCAAAAGGATCAAAGTTCCAGTCAGGAGCTGCAAACATCCCCAAAATACACAGGTAAAACATAAATATTCCAAATTCGTACAATGTAAAATGCAAATAGGAATACAGGAAACCTACCACTCTCCAGAGGAGGATATCTCAGATAATCCAGACCTGATAAACAGGTAAGTCTTCGCCCAGCCTTTATCATCTCCAGAATCCAGGTTAATAATTAATGGAGACATTTTTGAGTTAATTCTCAAATTGAAACGACCAGTAGAGGGATTTTTCAGATGATATATTGCCTTGATGTCATTAATAGTAATCACAAGTTTATGTTTAGCACATAAATTTTCAATAGAGTGGACAAGTTTCCAAACCATTGGCATAATTTGGAAAGGTGATACTTCCATGGCACGAATAGTATTAATCATTAAAGGAGTAAAAGGCAACTTACAACCAGCTTTGAATGCCCACTCGTAGATGCAAAACCAACCAGGTGACACCCAGTTGGCTCTGACTGGACAAGATTCAGGGATCCAAACTTCAGCTGAATCAGGGATCAATTTTTTCTCCCTTAAAACCCCATCATAGTTCGTTTTCAACAGATTTTCTTCAGGGAAAGAAGATTCAAGAGATAGGAGAGAAGAGAAAACAGAATCCTAGTATTTAAACGCTATAGCACGAGCAAGAGGATCAATTTCAAGCACCTCCTCCTCATGAGTGTCTGTTGGTTCAGGTTCAGCCGCAGCCTTCTGAGAAGCAGGACGTTTTTTGGCTCCCATATCCTTTATTGTTTTATTAATTTTTGTGGTAGATTAATAAGATTAATTGAAAAATTACAAGTAGCAGACTTAAATTCCTGGGAAATAGGAAAGATTTTCAGAGAGAATATAGCAAGAAAATAGAAGAAATTTGGTAAAGAATAAACTCATCATCATTACCGTATTTATAGGGGAAGTATAACGGTGCAAAAACCCTAGAAAACGCAAAACTGTCAGCATGACATCACGTAGCTAGCCCTTGCAGTGTTCAACGGTCACTAGAAGTCTAAGAGTCATTGAGCAGTTGTGATTCTTTTTTTTAATTTTCTGTGCCCGGTAAATTGACATCTCACCCTTGGCCTGATCCAGCACGGGTAAAATGTCAAGGGGCAATTGTTAGGCCCAATTTAGCCTGGTCTGACTTCAGTCTAGCCTGACTTAATTAGGCTGATTGGGGCAACCAGAGACCGGACAATTACAGTTATTATTTAACAGGGAAGCTACTCAAAAGGCCTGGTACAAATCCCTTACAGGCTAATCAATCGGCAAATCAACAGGATAATTATGCACAAGCCCTATTTCTGTGGAAGACCGAATTAAACTATAAGAACGTGAACATCTCCGCATACTGCAACGTGCAAAAAGGAAGAAGGGGAAGTTGTTAAACAAGAATGAGTCAACCAGATTAATAGTGAATGTGCCCTATTAATCAGGAAGTGGTTTCCAACGGTTAGGTAGTGTGTGAAGATCAAATGTAAACGTTAGAATAGAGAGGCTATAAATAGATGGGAGAAACATTTGTAAGATATACGAAACAATACACAAAAATCTTATATAATTAAACTTGTTATTCTTATTCCACTGTGTTCTTTCTTTCATTATTGTCAGTCAACTGATCCAGTAACATAAACATTGTTATTCTCTTATAAATTATTCCATCCATCATTTTACATCTTTCCAACAATATTAGAACTAGATACCTACACTACTAAATCTTCAGGTCGGATCCTTTCAGGAGAATTCAGGCTACAACACCGGACAAGGAGATTTGTTATTTATTTATGTGATATTTAAATAATAAATTAGAATTTATTAATTAATTGTTAATTAATTAATTTTATACGATATGTGAATATGTTTTGAGGTGGAGTTAATTAGCTATTTAATTTTTACAAGAGGTTGTAAAATTAGCTAAATGGGATAATATTGACACATTGGATGTTGATAAAATGGTCTTATGATTACTTAATAGTTAAGTAGTCATTGGTAGTTAATTTGAATTATTAAAGTGTTAAATAATTAAATTAATATTTAATTATATAAGATAATTAAATATAAGACTTATAAGCATTTATGGGGTAAATGTCGAAAATCGAAGTGGACCCAATGTAGTCCACTAATTCCGGTTTTTTTGAGGAGGCACCATGTGTCCATTAAGTGGATTTTTCCACTTCTTTTTGTTTCCATTCTTGCCTATAAATACCCATTAATTACCACCATTTCATATGTTGAAAAATTTGAAGAAAATCTTGGTCATTTTGGTGCTCCTTCAACCGGTTTTTATACACCATTTATAAACCAAGTTTTGCTTCTTATTTTTGTTCAACTTTAACATCTTAAATCACATATAAATATTAACTAATAATATTATCAAAGTAATAATATTAATTAGTACATCAAATATACAAATTACAAGGTTACTAATTCTGTTAACTAGTTATTAATTTTAGTAGTATTTTGGGTTGAATCTTGGGTGCCACCTTAGGAGATTACCTATTTTGGTAATTAAGGTGTTGGAGGATCATCCTTATTGTATAAGCTCAAGAACAACATCCTTGAGTTGTGCCCAATTTTTACAATCAATAATGTAAGGACATTTTGTCTTAAGATGGTTTTATACCATCTCTTTTATATATTTTCTATGCATGCATGTAGATTTAGACCACCCAAAATTAATTTGTAATTTTGTAATCATAAGATGAGTATTAATTTGGTCTAAATAACTAACAAGTGGTATCAGAGCTTTGTTACATACATGCATGTTGTCTTAAGACGATTTTAGTAATTTATGAGATAAATTAATAAAATTGATATTATGTTACTAAAATTAGTTTTATCATATAATATGTTCTTGCATGTAAATAATCTGGTCTTAGATTGATATGGGACAAAAATTTGATTTTTGTTATATTTTTCCACTTTTTATAACTTAAAATGGCATAAAATTAGATAAAAATGCATTAAAATTAATTAAGAGTTAATTAAATTGGGTTCCATGTTAATTTTATGAATATTTATTTAGAAATAACCACATGCATGTTATATTTATGAGATAAGTAGATACTTTAAGTTAATGTGATTAATTTAGATAGTTTATTGATTTTTATTTGATAAAAATTGGTAAATAATGGTTATTTTACAAACAAATATTGATTTAATTTTTGGGCTCGAAATTTTTGAATTTTTAGCTTCTAGAAATTCTTCCAAAATGTACAAAATTTTATTTTAAGTTATTTCAATTTTTATGGTTTGGTTTAGAGTTAAATCGTAAAAATTGTCGTTTTACCGACTAAATTGTAAAATCGTTTTAAATAAATTTTAAAACCAAAAATTTTCACTTGCATGTCATTTTTGGTGTAAGACCAGAATATTCATGGCCTTGAAATTTAATTTTCCATAAATTTTGTAATTAAATGGAATTTGTTTTTCATAATAATTGTGAATTATTATGTCTTTTTGTCATAATTTGTGTTTTAATCCCGTATAAATTCAAGATAATTAGTGAGAATAATTATTTTGATATTAGACCAGATTAGTATCATTAGCATATCTTAAAATTATTTTAAGAATTGATTATGAATTTTTATTGATAAAATTTCCGTTAAAGCAAGCTCAAATGATCGTTGTTGGTAAGTTAGACGATTTGGCATGACATATTTTTATAATGCAATTTTTTTTATTCATTTAGATGAATGGTTTTTAGCTTTATAATTATGTAATTTTTCCTAATATGGCCATAGGTAGAAGTTGGTACTTCCCGTAATGTAAGGGAATATCGACTTGTTTTGTAATTAATTGCGATTTCGTATCGCCTAATTTAAAATTAATTAATAGTTTTTATTTTAAATTTATTTCAAATTTTATAATAGGGTATTGTTATGTAATTTAATTATTAGTAATTAAATGAAGCATCTAAAGACGGAGTTTTTCATGAAGACGGTGTTTTCAGAAATGCGTTCTGAAATCCTAAAGAAAGAGGCCATTTTTATGAAGATTCTAGGGACCAAGGAGTTGGTTTCCAAAGTGTAATAATTTTATTTAATTAGATTAACTAGGTGGCCATATTATGACTTGTTTGTTTAATTATGCTTTCATGCTAAATCGTCACTACATGTTTTTATTTTTTGTTGTTATCGATTTAATTGTCTAGCATTCACCAATTTCGTTCACTTAAAAGTGATAGACAATTAAATTGATAAGATCTCTCACATCTGTTTAAAATTGAGATTAAGCCTTACCAAATAATACCACCTATGAATCCCTTGTTCATTAGAGGTAGGTTCGGATCACCGAGGTACACTCTTTTTACGTTGGATAAGTAGGGTAATAAAAGTTATTACGCGTGAAAATTGGTTGGACTCAACGGAATAAATATGGGTTGAATCGGTCCACCGTGCCCGTATTTATTTATGGGGCTAAAAGATAGATTTTAAGAAAATCCGTCAACCAAGAGTTCTAGTAGTAGAATCAGTCAAAATGTTGACTCACCAAATTTATATAAATATGGGTTGAATCGGTCCACGGTGCCCGTGTTTATATAAAATTGGATCTTGGAATCATTTATATAATTCAGTGGGAGATCATTATATAAATGAGAACTTGTTAAAAAGGTTTCACAAGTTATATATTTAAGACGATAAATGTTAATCTTTCCTTTTATTTCCTTTGTAGTAATCACGATGGCTTCGAATAGTCAAACTGTCACTATAGCTAGAGATTCATGGCTACGTTCTTTTATGGACAAATATGTTTTAAAAGCCGGCGGTAGTAATTTTAAAGATTGGGAGGAACAACTTCAATTAGATGCCGCTGGTGATGGCAAATTACGCTACCTTGTCGATCCTTCTCCCCCTTCGCCTAGTACTAGGGCCACTGCCGATGTAAGGGAGGCTTTTTCAAATTATCAAAAGGAATCCGCTGCAATTAAAAATGTTTTTGATTTTTTTAAATGGATCCTGCTTTACAAAGGCAATGGGTCAAGTTTCGTGATGCACATGAAGTATTCTCGAGGCTTTCAACTATGTTTTCTCAAGCCCCGAGAATAATTAAATATGACACCGCAGTTCGTTTCTTTGAGGCTAACCTCAAAGATGGTCAACCTGTATGTTCACACGTACTTAAAATGATTGAGTACGTGGAAACTTTAGAGGGGTTGGGATGCAAGATCCCCGACGAACTTGTGGTGGACCGAGTGCTCCACTCTCTCTCGCACGTCAAAGGATTTACCCAATTTAGGGTAAATTATAATATGACGAACATGAGAAAGAGTTTACATGTGCTCCATTCTCTGCTTGTGCAAGCAGACATGGACATGGGATTGAGTGGGACTACAAGGAAAGAAGTGCTTGCAATTAAGGTGAAGGGGAAGAAGCAGTTTAAGAGGAACGCAGGTAAGAAGGCCGTACAGGTAGAGGGCAAAGGTAAAGCAATTGCAAGTTGCTCTACCAAGCCTAAACCTAAAAAGGGTAATCATGTTAAAGATACTTGTAATTACTTTAATGGCAAGGGACATTGGAGGCGTAATTGCACAAAATACCTAGATGACATTAAAGCTGGCATTGTGAAGCCAACATATAATTTCTCAACCGAATATTTTATGATAGACATAAATTATGCTTCAAATACAACTTGGGTATTAGATACTAGTTGTGGTTCTCACTTGTGCAATCATTTGCAGGGCCTAAAAAGCATAAGAAAACTAAACAAGGTTGATGTTGATCTCCGAATGGGTAACCGGTCTAAGGTAGCCGCCGTCTCAGTAGGAACTTATGTACTTAGTTTAGCTTCGGGGTTGCAGTTGTATCTTAATAATTGTTATTTTGTGCCAACATTGTCTAGAAATATAATATCAGTATCTATGTTAGACACAGAAGGTTTTTCCTTTGTAATTAAAGACAAGTGTTGTACTTTTTCCCTAAATGGGATTGTATATAGCCAAGCTATTTCGAGCAATGGTATTTATATTCTAAACACTTGCAACGATGTTTATCATTTAGATAATAAAAGACTCAAAACTGGTGATACAGATCTATCTTATTTATGGCATTGTCGATTAGGACACATCAACGAGAAGCGCATTAAAAGACTAGTGTCGACTGGTGTAATTAAACCTTTTGATTTCGAATCATTTGGTACATACGAATCTTGTCTACTTGGCAAGATGACTCATTCACCTTTTCAAGGAAAAGGATCTCGAGCTAGTGAGTTGTTGGGTTTATTACACACCGATGTGTGTGGTCCAATGACAGTCACTGCAAGAGGTAATTATGACTATTTCATTACTTTTACCGATCACATGAGTAGATATGGGTATATCTACTTAATGAGGTATAAAAGTGAAGCTTTTGATAAGTTTAAAGAGTTTCAGAATGAAGTAGAAAACCAACTAATAAGAAGAAATGATAGCTCATCTTTTCTATGATTGTATCTACAGCTGCAGAATCAGGGAAGCTCTTGTTGTCTGGCTGGGGAGATCCTTTCCTAGTCTTACTGAGCTTCAGAATGGTAGGAAAAACAGTATACAATGGAAAGCAATGACTATGTTGTTCAATGTCTACCTATACACTATCTGGCACCAGAGAAACAATACAAGACTTCAGCAATCAGTTTTGAGACCTGAACTTGTAGCAGCTCAGATTGAGGATATTGCAGGAAGGAGAGGGTGTAGTAAAGCTGGCCCTGGACTGTATCACAGAACCAATGGTTGGTTAAGTTGCTTTGATTTGAAATGATGTTTGGTTATGTTAGCTTTGGTTGGTCGTCTGTTTTTTTTTAGCATACCGGGGTTTGAACCCCAAACCTTGTACATGGACTGGTTGTCTTTTTGATATAATATATATACTCACATTTCAGCTAAAAAAATAAATAAATAAGAAGATTAAAACATTACGATCACATCGTGGTGGGGAATATTTAAGTAATGACTTTAAAGACCACCTTATAAACTGCGGTATTGTATCTCAGTTAACTCCTCCTGGCACACCACAATTAAATGGTGTGGCTGAAAGGAAGAATCAAACTTTATTAGATATGGTCTAATCAATGATGAGTCAAACAAAGTTACCTAAGTCATTCTGGGGTTTTGCCATTTTATCTTTTGTACGATCACTTAGTAAAAGTCCCACTAAAGCCACTGACAAAACTCCATATGAGATATGGAAAGGGAAGGTCCCGAATTTGCGATACATGAAAGTATGGGGTTGTGATGCTTATGTCAAGAGCAAGTCTGACGATAAGCTTGCACCTTGTTCTGAAAAATGTATTTTTATAGGCTACCCTAAATAAACTTGTGGATATTACTTCTACAATAGTAACGAGAACAAAGTGTTTGTGGCTCGTGAAGCTGTCTTTCTAGAAAATGAGTTTATTTCTAGAAGACAGAGTGGGAGAAAATTTGAACTTGACGAAGTTCAAGAGCCACAAACAGATGTGACAGTACAGAAAGATGTTCCTTCTACGTCTGAATCAGTTATTATTCCTTCTGAACCTAGGAGGTCAGAGAGGGTTAGTCGTCAGCCTGATAGATACCTTGGTGTTATCGAGGAAGATGGTGACTATGAGGTTTTACTTTTGGAAAGTGATGAACCCAAGACCTACAAAGCAGCTATTACGAGTTCTGACTCTAAGCTATGGCTCGAGGCCATGCAATCCGAAATGGATTCCATGTACGATAATCAGGTATGGGACCTGGTTGACTTACCTAAAGATGTTCGACCTCTTCAGTGTAAGTGGATATTCAAGATTAAAATCGGTATAGATGGACATAAAGATGTCTAAAAGGCTAGATTGGTGGCAAAAGGTTTCACCCAGGTTCATGGTTTACACTATGATGAAACTTTTGAACCAGTTGTTATGCTTACATCTATTCGAATAATGTTAGCGATTGCTGCATTTCATGATTATGAGATATGACAAATAGATGTCAAAACCGCTTTCCTGAACGGGTTTCTGGAAGAGGAAGTGTTCATGACACAACCTGAGGGTTTTGTGGATCCTAAAAATCCTAACAAAGTATGCAAAGTCAAGAGATTCATTTATGGTCTTAAGCAAGTGTCAAGGAGTTGGAATCATAGTTTTGATCTTGTTATTAAACAGAATGGTTTTTCTTGAAGTGTTGAGGAACCATGTTTATACATGAAGTTTAGTGGGAGTAAAGTTGTTTTCTTACTTCTTTATGTGGACGACATATTACTCATTGGGAATGACCTAGATATGCTTGCTTCTGTCAAGACGTGGTTAAGAAATCACTTCCAAATGAAAGATTTGGGAGAAGCTCATCACATCTTGGGTATCCGGATCTATAGGGATAGATCCAAAAGGATATTAGCATTAAGTCAAGAAGCCTATATCGATAAGATTCTTGACCGATTCAATATGAAAAACTCCAAGAGAGGTTTTCTACCTATGGGCAGTGGGATCACTTTGAGTAAGTCACAGTGTCCTACTGAACCTAAGGATATTGAACACATGAAATCGATTTCCTATGCTTCCGTTGTTGGATCGATCATGTATGCTATGATGTGTTCTCGTCCAGATGTCTCGTATGCTTTGAGTATGACGAGTCGTTTTCATAAAACTCTAGGTGAAAGTCACTGGATAGCCGTCAAGAATATTCTAAAGTATTTGAGAAGGACTAAAGATTCATTCTTAGTGTTTGGAGGAGAATCTGAATTACGTATAGAAGGTTATACGGATGCCAGTTTCGAAACCGATATGGATGATTTGAAATCCCAAGATGGTTTTGATTTTTTGTTGAACGGAGGGGCGGTTTGCTGGAGAAGTTTTAAAGAGTCTGTGACTGCTGATTCTACAACGGAAGCTGAGTACATTGCAACCTCTGAAGCTGCAAAGAAAGCTGTTTGGATTAGGAAATTTTTAGAGGGACTGAAAGTAGTTCCGACAGCCAAGGATCCTATCACTTTGTATTGTGATAACAGTGGGGCTATTTTTCAAGCAAAAGAGCCCAAGTCTAGTAACAAGTTTATACACGTACTTAGGAAATTTCATGTAATTAGAGATTTAATCGAAAGGAAAGAAATTACAGTTTGTAAGGTTGGGACAGCTGACAACATCGCTGATCCTTTAACCAAGCCTTTGTCTCAAGCCAAACATGATAGTCATGTAGTTTCGATGGGATTGAGACGAATGCCAGAACTATTGTAAATTATATGATATGTAATAATTAAGATATTGTATTTATTATTTCATATATGATAATTACATTTATCATTGCATTCAGTTTTATATCTGAATTTTATATACTTTGTTTTTATCCAAATAGGTTGTAGTGAAAATGTCGAACCCTATTAAAGTGGACTGGATTAACATTGTATTTTGTCCCTAGTTACTTAATAAGGTGACGTCTTGGAGTAACTAGATTGTAAGGCGATAGATGACAAGTTCGACGGTCATATGGTCATAGTGATGGATGATCGATTACATAGGCAGATTGTAAGCCAATTTGTCGGACAGTGACCGTTTATAGAGTCCTTTTGTTGCTAGGTCGTGGTGAGGATTTCTATTTATTCCTTCGAGTCAATTCTTTAGACTGGTGACTATTTGTCTGAGTTGGTGCGGTTTTCCGATCGCTTTGGTTTTTGTTCTAGGTCGCGCCGTAAAAGGAGGCCGATGAACATTTACTGGGTCATTGTGATCTGTATCGAACGAAGAAGATAGGTCAACGGGATTGTCCATTTATGTCATATTTTATCTCAAGGCCACTCGAGTAGAGGTGACTGGAAATGCGTGGCCACGCTCGGATGAGATCTATAGTAGATTATCTGGTCAGACAGTCATTCTCCTGATCGAGAAAACCACTTTATGATATGATCACGTGCAAGAACGACCTGAAAGACATCGTGCATTGAGTGGGAGATATTATTGGACAAGAGAATTGGTAACGCACACTTGTATCAGACAAGTGGGAGATTGTTGGAGTAGTGTCCTCCACAATAAGTGCGTTTACATATTAAATATCGTTAAAGGAATATCCGGGATTTATTTATTTTTTGTCAGCTGGTCATCGTTAATCGGTAATGATTGGCTGACTAGAGTTTGACATTACTGTCATGTGACGGCGGTGATCAGCTGATCCCTTTAGGTCACACCTATAGGATAATGCCCAAATGGAAGAACTAATTATTTGTATGAGATACAAATTAATTAAATTTTTGTGATTATTGACTTTTAAGAAGTCAAGTTAATGTATTATTTGATGACGGGTTACGAACTCGGGACAAGGAGATTTGTTATTTAATTATGTGATATTTAAATAATAAATCATAATTTATTAATTAATTGTTAATTTATTAATTTTATACGAAATGTGAATATGTTTTGAGATGGAGTTAATTAGCTATTTAATTTTTACAAGAGGTTGGAAAATTAGCTAAATGGGATAATATTGACACATTGTATGTTGACAAAATGGTCTTATGATTACTTAATAGTTAAGTAATCATTGGTAGTTAATTTGAATTATTTAAGTGTTAAATAATTAAATTAATATTTAATTATATAAGATAATTAAATATAAGACTTATAAGCATTTGTGGGGCAAATGTCGAAAATCGAAATGGACCCAATGTAGTCCACTAATTCCGGTTTTTTGAGGAGGCACCATGTGTCCATTAAGTGGAGTTTTCCACTTCTTTTTGTTCCCCATTCTTGCCTATAAATACCCACTAATTACCACCATTTCATATGTTGAAAAATTTGAAGAAAATCTTGGTCATTTTGGTGCTCCTTCAACCGGTTTTTATACACCATTTATAGACCAAGTTTTTCTTCTTATTTTTCTTCAACTTTAACATCTTAAATCACATATAAATATTAACTAATAAAATTATCAAAGTAATAATATTAATTAGTACATCAAATATACTTACAAGGTTACTACTTCTATTAACTAGTTATTAATTTTAGTAGTATTTTGGGTTGAATCTTGGGTGTCACCTTAGGATATTACCTATTTTAGTAATTAAGGTGTTGGAGGATCATCCTTATTGTATAAGCTCAAGAACAACATCAAGGAAAGAGTCCTTGAGTTGTGCCCAATTTTTACCATCAACAATGTAAGGACATTTTGTCTTCAGATGGTTTTATACCATCTCTTTTATATATTTTCTATGCATGCATGTAGATTTAGACCACCTAAAATTAATTTGTAATTTTGATATCATAAGATGAGTATTAATTTGGTCTAAATAACTAACACCCTTATCCCGATGTCGACAAACGCCTGAATAGTTGCCTTCTTAATTTTGAGATGAATTGATGTTTTGACATTAGAGGAAAAACATTAGAGAGAGAGAGAGAGAGAGAGAGAGAGAGAGAGAGAGAGAGAGAGGGGGTTAAAGAGGGAAAATGAGAGGGGTAAAATTGTCAATAGTGTATTGTGTTGAGTAAATTGTGTACTACGAAAATCAGGACCCTGATAATATAATATTAGTAATAATAATAATAATAATAATAATATTAATAATAATAATAATAATAATAATAATAATAATAATAATAATAATAATAATAATAATAATAATAATAATAATAATAATAATAATAATAATAATAATAATAATAATAATAATAATATACGATACATGTATATACTACCATACAAACAACCCATATATATGCACCCACCTTATCCCTTATCTACCCATCTTATCCATTCACCTCACCACAAAATCTCAACACAATCCACACAAATAAGAGGAGAGAAAAAAGGGAGATTTCAAGGAAGATTTTGTCCCTTCGCCTCGAGATCGTAAGGTAAGACCGTCTTACACTAGTTGTATCAACCCGGATTATAAAACAAAGGAAAAACTTACATTAAAAGAATTATCAGATTATAACAATGATAAAAGGGTCAAGGTGGCGGAAACACCTGACAGATCCGGTTTGCTACTAAATTCAAAACCAAACTAATACATTATTCAAGGTTCTCAAAACATGAAAACAAACTCCTAATTTATTATTAAGCTCGCTTCGCATATTCCCCAAGCAAGCATCAACCAGTCAGCAACAATCTGAACAACCTCAGAATGGGGGTCGACAATCAGTCGGGAGTAACTAGATGCTCTCCCAGTCATGTTTACAACAATTGATTATAACCAACAATCAATAACAATTGAAATGCAAAATCAGTAAAACATGTGAGACCATGTATACTCATTAAGACACAACACCAACTTACCATCAAACAATGACATATTAGGACAACCACCTAACTAGTAACTCCAAATTAAACCACATGAGACGACACATGACAACAACCCATGTTACGACAACATGTAGAAACTTAGGACAATCAAACTCGATGTAACCACAGCCAAACCAAACAGCCCTTAGAGCGTATAACGAACTGCCTCTAACTAATGGAGCGCATAACGAACTGCCTCTAGCTACCAACATAATGTATAGAATGAACGACATTAGAGCGTATAACGAACTGCCTCTAACCACTAGAGCGTATAACGAACTTCCTCTAGATATGAAGCGTATAAAGAACTGCCTCCATAGTCGGTATGGACCGTATAACGAACTGCATCCACTGTGGACCGTATAACGAACTGCATCCACACTATGCGTAGAGTATAACCCTTGCCTACATGCCTAAGACCTGGCCAAGCCTCTCGGTGAAACACAGAGCGTATAATGAACTGCATCTACTACACCGAACGACACTCGGGAAACAGAGCGTATAACAAACTACCGCTACCTCCCCCCGCGACCATAGACCATAAGAATCCCCGAAGGATAGCGTTTGTTCATTCCGATAGTATATAACTGATACTATCGTCATCTGTACAACCAACCAAATAACAAGTACACAGTATAACTGACAGCACCAACAATGCATGAACAAACACCACGACTCAAACCGTAGAACAGTGTAATCGGCTGTACTACTTATTGATGCGTGTCATTTATATGATGTTTTACACCTCATTTTACACGCATTTCAGAACTCATTTATGTAGTTTATGCTACTATTCTCCCTATTTCCGTCTACTTTCGTGTTTTTGTACATTATTGCAAAAATGTGAAGAATCCAGCGGAAATCAAGCTAAATCCGTCCCTGAGTATCTTGCATTGCATTTGACATGAAGTATTTACACAAGGAACGAGCTTGGTGCGCATTTCGAGGCCCGAAAGACAAATCCACGAGAATTTAGAAGTCAAGTACCAGCTACTTCGGTCGATCGACCGCCGCCCTTAGTCGATCGACCAGAGCACGAGTTACAAAAGCCACTGTTCAGAGCTTACCGGTCGATCGACCGGCTTCAGTGGTCGATCGACCACATCGCTAATCTGCGTAAAGAAATAGAACGAGAATTAGAAAGCCCATAGTAGTTAGGTTTTGGAAATAAGAACTACGTTGTATTCTATATAACGTAACTTAGGTTTTCAGAATAATCATCAAGTTCTTAATCTAGTTTAGTTCATCATAAATAATTAGGGTTCTCAATATTGTCTCACATTCAATACAAGTTACTTTTTGCATTCGGTTTTTGGGTTCTTTCTCTGCAATTTCCGATCGGTATTCTCTTGCTCTTATTTCAGTTTCATTGCTTATATTTCGTTCATAGTATAGAATTGCTAGTTAGTAATCCCAAAAGCCAATTATCGTTTATTGTTATTATTTAACTATTTCAAGCATGAATTCAGTAGTTTATTTCGTTAATATTGTTGTTGTTTTTATCAATATCACGAGTAGCTAAATTATTCATCGGCATCTTCGTTTTTCTTCAGATGATTTTGATTCTGACCTGCAATCGATTATAGAGGAGGAGGAGCTTGAAGTAGTTGAAGAAGTGGCACCACAACAGGACGTGGAGAAGACGCCGCCGGTTAAACCTGTACTCCGATTAACGTCTGAGGATGTTGCTGGTGAGCTGAAATTCTGGTCTACCTCTGTTGTGTGTTACATATTAGGTGCAAATCCACCTAGCTCTGTACTCAATGGTTATGTTAAGCGGGTTTGACAGGGGTTTGGTGTGGATAAAATAGCTTTTATGCCTAATGGATTGTTTTTGGTACGCTTTAAAACTAAGGAAAAGCAACAAATTGTGTTAAATAATGGTCATCTCATCTTTGACAACAAGCCGGTAATTGTGAAAGCTTGGGAACCTGATATGGAACTCGTAAAACATGATGTTAAGCGTGTTCCTATTTGGATTAAATTGTATGGCTTGGATGTTAAGTTTTGGGGGACTGATTGTCTCAGGAAAATCAGTGGAATTGTGGGGGCTTACATTAAAAGTGATGAAGCCACACAGAATAGGGATTTTCTGGGATATGCTAGAACAATGGTTGAAGTAAATGTTGATCAGGAATTTCCCACTGAAATTGGATTTTTTGATGAGAATGGCAAACAACATTATCTTAGAGTTATGTATGATTGGCTTCCTATTACATGTGGTAAATGTAAGGGGATGGGTCATGAGACTGCTAAGTGTCGAAGAGGAGAAGGGAAACCTGCAACAAAGGTGTGGAAACCCAAACAAGGGAATGCTGCTGCTGTTGCAGGTCCTGGGAAGAAGAATGTTAAGAAAGGTCTTGTGCAGCAGGTGAATGTTCCAGTGCAGAAGGTGACAACTCCAATTCAGCAGAGAGCTGCTACTGCTGAGAGGGGCATTGTTACTCCTGTGATTGTGTCTAAACCAGTGGTTGAACAGTCCATGCCTAGAAGACTCCTTACAAGGATGATGAGACAGGAGTCTGGGGAGAAGAGAGTTTTTATACCGGGAGGCTTGAGCTTCATGGAAGCCTTGAGTCACTCTATTCAGAAGACAAGAGATAGGATTGTTGAAAAGGGTGAAAGCAGTAGGGTCCTTGTTGACAATGGGTAGTTGTGGTTTTTGAAATGTGCGAGGCCTGAATAGTATTAATAAACAGCTTGAAATAAAGCATTTTCTTAATATGAATAATGTAGGTTTGTTTGGATTAGTAGAAACTAAGATAAAAAGCCATAGTTGGAATAAAGTAAGGAATACTTTGTGTGAGACTTGGTCCATATGCACTAATTCTAGCCTACACAGTGGGGGTAGAGTTTGGTTATTATGGGACCCTTCTATGTTTGATGTTAATGTGAAGGATGTGACTGCCCAGGCCATACATTCTGAGGTGTATGATCAATTCAGGAGGAAAACTTTCTGGTTTACTTTGGTGTATGGTTTCAATAAGGCTGCAGAGAGGGAGAGTCTTTGGAATAGCATTAGAGCTTACCATAGAGGCATCAATGGTCCTTGGATGGTTTGTGGGGACTTCAATGCTATTTTGGACTTTAATGAAAGGATTGGTGGGGCACCTGTTTCTTATGCTGATGTTCTTCCCTTGGCCCAGGTTACTCAGGATTGCAATTTGGCTGATCTGAAAGCGACTGGTGCTTTTTTTACGTGGAATAATAAGCATGAAACTGGTGATAAAGTGTATAGTAGAATTGACAGGGTAATGATAAATGATGATTGGATCACTACCTTCCCTGACAGTGTGGCAAATTTCCTCCCTGAGGGGTTATTTGATAATTGCCCCTGTCTCATTTCCTTGGAATGTTCACATCAGCAACGTACTAAGTCTTTTAAGTACTTTAATATGTGGGCACTTTCTAAGGAGTTTGATTCTGCTGTCAGGAATTGTTTGAATATAGTAGTTTAGGGGACACCAATGTTTAGAGTGGTCCAGAAATTGAAGTTATTGAAAAAAGCTTTCAGGAACCTGAATAGGGAGCAATTCAGTGATATTGAGAACTTAACTAATGTCGCTGAGTTAGCACTTGAAGATATTCAGGTGAAGCTGGTTCAGGATCCTTTGAATTCTGAGCTCTGTCATACTGAGAAAGTGTGTGCTGCAGAATTGGGGGAACTACTCAAAGCTAGAAACATGTTCCTTAGTCAAAAAGCTAAAGCAGCCTGGATTGCTGAGGGAGATGAGAACTCTTCTTATTTTCATTCAGTGATCAAAAAACGCAGAAGCCATAATAGGGTGTACAAAGTGAAGGATATTAGGCAAAAGGAATGTTGTTCTACTGGTGACATTAAGAATGCTTTTGAAGAATTTTATATGTCACTCCTTGGTGAGTCTAAGCCTGTGACTCCTATTAACCAGGCTATTGTCAAGATGGGGCCATGTCTAACAGCTGATCATAGAGCTTCTCTGCTAGCTCCCCTTTCTGATAATGAAATTAAGAGGGCAATGTTTGATATCCCTGGTAACAAAGCACCAGGCCCTGATGGCTTTGGGAGCCAATTTTCAAAGATGCATGGCACATTGTTGGCCCTGAGGTGTCTGCTGCTGTTAGGGATGTATTTACCAAGGGAAAACTGTTGAAGCAATGCTATCACACTGTGATTACCTTGATACCTAAAGTTGCTATTCCTGAGAATGTCAAGCAATTTAGGCCCATTGCTTGCTGTAACACTGTCTACAAATGCCTTTCCAAAGTAATTTGTAACATATTGAGAGATATCTTGCCTGATATTATAAGTCCTTCTCAGAGTTCTTTCATTAAAGGGAGGGACATAGTGGGGAACATACTTATTTGCCAAGATCTAATTAGATTGTACAAGAGGAAAGCCTGTTCTCCCAGATTGTTGATGAAATTAGATCTACAAAAAGCGTATGATTCTGTTGAGTGGGATTTTGTGCATGATATGCTGTCTGCTTTGGCATTCCCTCCTCAAACTATTGAGTTGCTTATGCAATGTGTAACTACTACTTCCTACTCTATTGCTCTTAATGGTGAGACCTTTGGCTTCTTCCAAGGAAAGAGCGGTTTGAGACAAGGAGACCCATTGTCTCCCCTCCTCTTCACCATTTGCATTGAATACCTCAGT
This sequence comes from Silene latifolia, assembly GCF_048544455.1. Lineage (NCBI taxonomy): Eukaryota > Viridiplantae > Streptophyta > Magnoliopsida > Caryophyllales > Caryophyllaceae > Silene > Silene latifolia. Next base: position 104,327,224 of record NC_133526.1, on the reverse strand, counting down.
AGGATTTTGGGGGTGGTTCAGAGGCACAGGCAGTTCAGGCACCATCCTCTATGCAAACACATTGGACTGACCCATCTTTGTTTTGCAGACGATCTGATTATGTTCTGTAAGGGGGATAGGAAGAGTATTGAGCTATTACTAAATGCTTTTGGCTATTTCTCTAAGGCTTTAGGTCTAAAAATGAACAAGGAGAAATCTAACTTTTACTGTAATGGTATGACTGATCAGCTGATTAAAGAGATTGAATCTGAGACTGGAATGAAACCTGATAAGGTTCCTTTTAAATATTTGGGGATCAATGTTTCTCCTAAAAGACTGTCAGTCTTGGAATGTCATTGTTTGGTAGAGAAAGTTGTTGAGAGAATCAGGGGATTAGGGGCTAGAAAGTTGGCTTACTCTGGCAGACTGGTTCTTGTGCAATCTGTGCTTAGTTCCCTGCATTCATATTGGGCAAGGATTTTTATAATTCCCAAAACTGTTATTGCCAAGATTGAAGCAGTGTGTAGACGATTTCTTTGGCATGGTACTGAGCAACATGAAGGTCCTGCTCTGGTGGCCTGGGATGCTATCTGTCGTCCATTCAACCAAGGAGGGCTTGGGATAAAGAAACTGTCTGATTGGAACATTGCAGCATTGGGGAAATACATTTGGTGGATTAAACAGAAAGCAGACCATTTGTGGGTCAAATGGGTGCATTCCATTTATATCAAAAGCTGTACCTGGAAGGAGTATGAACCATCAATCAATAGTAGTTGGGCTTGGCGTAAAATTTGTCAAGTGAAGACTATTTTTTATCAACTCTTTTATGGTAATGTGGGACAACTGAAGGGGCAGTATACCATTAAGCAAGGATACAACTTCCTTCGACCTGATATTGAGAAAGTCAGGTGGGCAGCATTGGTGACAATTCGATGGATGTTGCCCAGACATAGGTTCTGTGTGTGGCTCATAGCTCAGGAGAGACTACTCACACAAGATAGGCTCAAGAAGATGCAGATCATTCCTGATAACCTATGCTTCCTGTGTGGACTAGTTGAGGAGGACCATGAGCACCTCTTTTTCAGGTGTGAGTACAGTAGAAAGTGCAGGGATTTGGTTCACAGGTGGTGTCCTTTTCAGATGCCTGCAGAGCATTGTTGTGACTGGTGGATTAAATGGAGATCACGCTGTTTGGCGAGGAAAAAAGTGCTTGCAGTTGTTTTGGCAGCCTTGATGAATAATATATGGTGGTGCAGGAACAAATGCAGGGTGGATATGATTCTCCTTAGACCTGAAAGCTTAGTCAGACAGATTCACAATGAAGTTAGGCTAAGGTTGAATAGTATTAGAATTGGAAGTAAGAATAGTAAAGCATTGCATTGGATTGACATAATATGTAAGAATTAGGATAAGCATAGTGCTTATCTTACCAAATTGTTGTAATGGGCTTGGTTAATTATTTAATGATAAGCTTACCTTTCCCAAAAAAAAAAAAAAAAAATTATTCGTGCTAGGATGTAGGGAATCTGTAGGTTAGGCGGCATTAAAATTGGTACGACCTAAATCGCACGCCGGTCGATCGACTGGGTTCCCTGGTCGATCGACTGGCCACGTGAGTTGTGTTTCGTTTTAATTGTTTTAATTGTTATATTTGACGAATCGAATGCATGCGACTAGTTGAATACTTAGTATATGACCGACCCATAGATCGAAAGATAGGGAAGGTTGTTAGTTCACCAATTAAAATGACTAAACTATGCTGAGATCGAAAGATAGGTAAAGTTTAGGTTTTTAGTCACTTTTCAGGACGAGAGTCAGTACTAGTGATATTAGGGACCCGTAGCGAGATCGAAAGATGCTACTTGTTAAGAGTGGACCGAGAGGACTTCTTATTTTCCCGTCTCACGTGACTTGTTTTGGACTTACTTAGCTGCTGCCGCCGAAACTACAGTGAACCGACCATCCTAGTACCCTTTTATTATCTGTTTTCATACATTTCCTTAGTTTACTTTTAATTCATTTGTTATTAGTTATAGACCAATTCAAAACAACCCCCACACACTGTTACCTTAAGACTAAAATCAGACAGCTAATCATTACATTCGCCTCTCTGTGGTTCGACCCTGCTACCGCTATCTATGGTTGTAGTTAGGAATTATAAATATTATTTTTGACACCTTACGACGGGTATCAAATTTTGGCGCCGTTGCCGGGGAGGCAATTGTTCTTATTTTTAGTTGTTTTATTTTAGTCTGTTTCTTAGTTTAAGGGACATTCATTCCTTAAACTATTCTCATATTCTTTTTGTAGTTTCTTCTTATGCGCAGGTCACAGGGTGGTGAATTACTACCGTTCAATCCTGAGATTGAGAAGACTTTGCGCGAGTTGAGGCGATCATCTAGGGTATTGCCAACAGAGGAAGAGCTGAGTACTCTGTCTAGTTACTACGAGAACGCTCTATTTGAGGAGGATCCACCTTCATCTCCTGTTTCCACTTCTTCATTCGAGACCGTCACATCTCCAGATTTTCCAGTCATGGCTGAAGAAGCGAGTATAGCCAGTCATTCTGAGCCGACAGCTGCAAATCTATATAAGGGGTTCGAATTACCTGGAGCCGATAGAAAATTCGAACCGAAGCCTTCTTATATCAACTTGGTTAAGAGGAACCAATTCGGGGGAGCCACAAATGAAGATGCAGCCAAGCATATGGAGATATTTATTGACTATTGTTGCTCTATAGCCCCGCCGACCGGTGTGACCCAGGACCAGGTGAAGGATACAATGTTTATATTCTCACTCCGTGATGCTGCAAGGGAGTGGTACAGAGACCTGGATCGAGCTGCTAATGGGATCACTGACTGGAATTCTTTGGCCCTAGCATTCTACAAGAAGTACTTCTCTGCCTCGAAGACGAATGCCATTAGAGCTCAGATCACGAGCTTTAAACAGGGCCTTGATGAGAACTTTCATAAGGCGTGGGTCCGTTTCATGAAGTTGGTGCGATCTATTTCGCACCATGGGTTTGAGAAATGGAGCCTATGCAATCAATTCTATAATGGGCTTTATGACGATCAGAGAGCTATCCTGGATGCGGCAGCTAGTGGCAGATTCCAGGAGAATATGGGAGAGACTAAGGGGTGGAAAATTATTGATGATTTGGCCACCCATAAAGTTGAGTATGGGAATTCCAGGGGAAATCAAAGGAGAGCTGCTGAATCCCCTTCTTTAGCTGCATTAGAAGCTCTCACGGAGAGGTTTGATAAGTACGAGTTGGGAGGAGCTTCGAAAGGAGGGATCTATCATGTAAATGTTGTTTCAGACGGTCCTTTCGTCTGTAAAAGATGTGGAGCTGAGGGACATGTTTCAGACAATTGTCCTAGTCCCTTTGAGTCTTGTGCTGCCTTTCAACATTATAGGCAGACAAACACATACTATGAGTCGAATGTCCATCCAAACTTGAGGTGGAGCAGCCAAAATGTCTTGAATCCGACTCAACCTCCACAGCAGCAGCAGAATTATGTGCCCCCTCATAAGCAACAACAGTTCCAAAAGCCTCCATATGTTCCTCAGCAGCAGCAGCAATCCCAAGGTTCCGAATTTACCGAGTTGAAGAATTTGTTGCTGAAGGAGTCTCAAGCTAGAGAGGCCGGGATGAAGATGTTGGAAAGCCAAATTGCTCAATTAGCTAGCAAGAATACAACTCGAGCTCCGGGACATTTACCGACACAGACTGATCAAAAGGAGACCCTTAATGCCATTACTTTTAGGAGTGGGTCTACCCTTGATGGGCCCGCTATGGTCGAGGACATTGCTGAAAAAGATGAGGCGGAACCGAGTCAAAAGAAAGCTGGAATGAGCAAAGGAAAGAAAAAGACGATCAGCAGGTATGTCAGTCGATCGACTGACATACCCAGTCGATCGACCAGTCCAGGCAAAGAGACAGCTTCTGGTCCTGTAGAAGAAGGTCGATCGCTTGCCCAACCTGGTCGATCGACTGACAGCGCTGCTGAAGGTGATTCTTTTCGTCCTCCAATGCCCGATAACTTGAGGGACCACTTGTTTCGGGGTACGACGACCCCGAAAATATTGAGGCAAGACCCAAATGCTGATGGGTCAGCCCCGGTTCCGAAATACGACCCGACGACGATTAATGGTTCATTTTTTAGACGGTCTGAAGAGGGGTCAAGCTACAACAAAGAGAAGGTAGTGGATTTTCAGCCTAAATCCACTAACGCCGGCATGAGAGATTTAGAGGAGAGGGCTAAGTTACTTCTTACAGCCCTCTATCCGGAGAGATTGGTGCCGATGAAGGAACATGTATCGTTTAATAAATTTGAAAATGTTATTCGTAGCTTAAACGTACAAGTTCCTTTTCTTGAGTTAGTCAATCAAGTGCCTGCTTACATGAAGTTCATGAAACAACTTTTGTCCAAAAAGAAGTCACTTGAAACTGTGCATACTGTCGCACTAACAGAAGAGTCATGCTCTTATTTGACCCATACTGCACCACATAAATTAGCTGACCCAGGTAGCTTCTTCGTTCCTTGTAATATTTGTACCTTCTTAATTGAGAAGGCATTATGTGACCTAGGAGCTAGCATTAGCGTTATGCCTTTGAGTCTTGCTAGAAAGCTGAAATTGACTAGGTTTGCAGTCACCGACATGACAGTACAGATGGCTGATCGATCTGCGGTCCAGCCAATAGGAGTCTTAGAGGACATTCCTGTGCAAATAGGAAAGTTTTTCTTCCCTGTTGACTTCGTTGTACTAGATATGCCCGAGGATGCTCATATTCCTATCATATTGGGTAGACCATTTATGCACACTGCTGGTGCAGTTATTGATGTTGGTTCAGGAACTTTGACCTTCAAAGTAAAGAAACACTCCATTGTCTTTGCCCAAACGGCTAAGAAGAAAGACCCCATGTGGCCAATCACTTGTAATACGGTTTCCGAAAAGAAATCATATTTTGTGCTTCCTGATATACCTGCCTCTACACTTATTCCTGTTATAACACCTCCGCCCCAGATTGGGAGCAGTGTGGAGGACGATTCTTCTGTTTTAGACATTGCAGGAGCTGGTTTGGGGAAGGAAGAGCCGCATGTTGCTCCAGTTGTGAGGGAGCCAATCATTTCAAGAGGCGGTTTAGGATGTCTTAGCTATGGCAGTGATGAGGAGCTTGAAGATGAGCCAGTCAAAGTGAGAGAGTCCGACTTGGACTTTGATGAGCCGGATGAGGTCATTGATTGGGGAGATGCTGGAGCCGTAAATCCGTTGAGTCCCGCGGATGTTGGAGTTGAGAAGAGTGCAGCTGAGAAGATGAGCACTGTTGAGGCTACTTCTTGTAGCCAAAAGCCGACCAAGTGGGCCATTCCATGGCCGTTCTTGATCAACTATTAGTTGATCACATGCTTTACGAACATTTTATTGCTTTTTAAGACTATTTATCGTTTTTCGTGTGCGCGAGACTTCGCATTTTAATAAGTTTGCTTAGGATTCTATACACTTTAGATGGTTACTTTGGGTTTTGCGCAATTTTGGGCGCGTTATTATGTGCTTTTACAGGTATATAGACCATATTAGCTCAAGTTATTGAGCTAATTCGAAGAAATCAGAAAGTTACAGCAGCTATCCCAGTCGATCGACTGGTCTGTATGGTCGATCGACTGAGGTGCGATTTCCAGAAGCTTCTATTTCTGTTCAGCCTGGTGAATAGACTGGGTGATGTGGTCGATCGACCGCCGAATGCTGTTGTACCTGTTTCACGACCTTTCCCCTGCTGTGTTGGGTCGTTTTGCGGAATTGAGGGAGTTTTTCCTCCACTCTATTCGTTGATTTATTTCTGATCTCTTCCATTTTTCTTAACTTTGCACATAATTTTCCCGTCCCAATTATTGCTTTCTCGGTTTTACGCGTGGTATTGTTTGTCTTTTCAGGTACTTTATGGTAGCACTGCTGGCTACTGAAACCTCTTAGCTCACGCTGGTTTGGGGAGGTTTTCTTTTGCTGCGCTTAAAGTCTTGTGAGTTTCCGAGTCTTTACTTCATGTCTTCTTTAGTCATTTATCGCAAAATCCCATTTCCTTTTGCTTCTTTATACATGATTTTGTACAATGGGGACATTGTGTTATTTGGTTTGGGGAAGGGTTTTGCGTTGCATTTCATTTGCTTGCATTCACGTTTACATTTTGTCTTGCATTGCTGTTTAATTTCTCCATATATACAGAAAATCCAAAAAAAAAAAAAATTGAAAAATTACAAAAATTCAAAAAAAATGCACGTTTATTTTAGCATGTAGGTCGAGTCGGAACGGTAGTATTTCAATGATGACATTGCATTTGCATCTGTTTATGCCTAAGCCTTGCTAATTGATATGTTATTAGTAGAATCATATATGCATAGTCTACGAGTTTTCGTTAAATTTCTCGCTGAATCTTGAGACTTGACTTTGATTTTTGGCAAACTACATTATACTCTGTGGTTTAGAACCTATAATTGGTGACATCTATGACCGGTTTATCTAGGAATGTGAGTAGTTACTCCTTATGAGACGTGTTATATCAATGTGCATAAATATGAACTTAATCTGCTTAATACCTGTATGCATTCGGTTTGTGGTTTGTTGACACATGTGGTAGAGGTTTTCCTTTATTCATTTTACCCATAAGCTCCACACTGCCAAAAATAGCCTTTTTTGTCCCGTTAACTACATCCTACCATTAGCCTGCCCTTGTCAAGCTAGTAGTTTATGTTTTTGGGATTGTTACTACGTTTTTGGTAGCATTTGCTCATTTTGAGATGATGATTGGGAAGATGAAAAAGGAATGAAAGAAAGAAAGAAAAAATAGAAGTGAAAAAAAATGATTCGAAAAAAAAGAGATGATGTACTGTAGAGTGCGGTCGATCGACTACCCATCTTGGTCGATCGACTACAGCTCGAGAAAGAAAGAGAAAAAAAAATCAATTCGCATGATTCAAAGTCTTTATTTAATTGGCGATTTTTGCTCCCATGTTACATTTATATCTTATGGGGAGTTGATTGATTAATCATTATGGAGAATGCGAGATTTGTGCTTCCAATTAGCACCCGGTTTTATTGTTGATTTTGAGCAAGAAGTTGGATGTTGTCGTATGGTTCTGTTTAGGTACTAGCTTGGCCGCCTATACCTCCACATTCCCATAATTGTTTTGCCTCTTCTTACCCATTGCCTCACATATCCACATATATACCTCGGCATGTGTCATGGTCATTTGTTTGGTTGGAATGCATATGTACGGTTGTAGAGATGACTTTCATATTAGACTGCAGGCATGTTCTTATAGGTCGTAGTTAGGTGAGTGTCATTACAAAATGAATTCTTTCTATCTTTATATATTTTCACCTTGTGCTTATTTGAGTGATTTGAGCGACCCGTGAGAGTCCAATAGGATAAGTCTCTACAGTTGACGGTTCAGCAGTTTTTTTTTGACGACTTCATAACTCGTTTGCATGATTCATATTGCTAGTTGATTGTTAGTTATTGCATTAAAATGGTTTAGGGTAATCGGTTTGCATTTCGCTCTGAGATTGAACTCGTTCCATTAGGTTTGAGGACCGATCTAGTTCTTGCTTGGGGACAAGCAAAGGTTTGGTTTGGGGAAGTTTGATGCGTGTCATTTATAAGATGTTTTACACCTCATTTTACACGCATTTCAGAGCTCATTTATGTAATTTATGCTACTATTCTCCCTATTTCCGTCTACTTTCGTGTTTTTGTACATTATTGCAGAAATGTGAAGAATCCAGCGGAAATCAAGCTAAATCCGTCCCCGAGTATCTTGCATTGCATTTGACATGAAGTATTTACACAAGGAACGAGCTTGGTGCGCATTTCGAGGCCTGAAAGACAAATCCACGAGAATTTAGAAGTCAAGTACCAGCTACTTCGGTCGATCGACCGCCGCCCTTAGTCGATCGACCAGAGCACGAGTTATAGAAGCCACTGTTCAGAGCTTACCGGTCGATCGACCGGCTTCAGTGGTCGATCGACCATATCGCTAATCTACAAAAAGAAATAGAACGAGAATTAGAAAGCCCATAGTAGTTAGGTTTTGGAAATAAGAACTACGTTGTATTCTATATAACGTAACTTAGGTTTTCAGAATAATCATCAAGTTCTTAATCTAGTTTAGTTCATCATAAATAATTAGGGTTCTCAATATTGTCTCACATTCAATACAAGTTACTTTTTGCATTCGGTTTTTGGGTTCTTTCTCTGCAATTTCCGATCAGTATTCTCTTGCTCTTATTTCAGTTTCATTGCTTATATTTCGTTCATAGTATAGAATTGCTAGTTAGTAATCCCAAAAGCCAATTATCGTTTATTGTTATTATTTAACTATTTCAAGCATGAATTCAGTTGTTTATTTCGTTAATATTGTTGTTGTTTTTATCAATATCATGAGTAGCTAAATTATTCGTGCTAGGATGTAGGGAATCTGTAGGTTAGGCGGCATTAAAATTGGTACGACCTAAATCGCACGCCGGTCGATCGACTGGGTTCCCTGGTCGATCGACTGGCCACGTGAGTTGTGTTTCGTTTTAATTGTTTTAATTGTTATATTTGACGAATCGAATGCATGCGACTAGTTGAATACTTAGTATATGACCGACCCATAGATCGAAAGATAGGGAAGGTTGTTAGACCACCAATTAAAATGACTAAACTATGCTGAGATCGAAAGATAGGTAAAGTTTAGGTTTTTAGTCACTTTTCAGGACGAGAGTCAGTACTAGTGATATTAGGGACCCGTAGCGAGATCGAAAGATGCTACTTGTTAAGAGTGGACCGAGAGGACTTCTTATTTTCCCATCTCACATGACTTGTTTTGGACTTACTTAGCTGCTGCCGCCGAAACTACAGTGAACCGACCATCCTAGTACCCTTTTAATATCTGTTTTCATACATTTCCTTAGTTTACTTTTAATTCATTTGTTATTAGTTATATACCAATTCAAAACAACCTCCACACACTGTTACCTTAAGACTAAAATCAGACAGCTAATCATTACATTCGCCTCTCTGTGGTTCAACCCTGCTACCGCTATCTATAGTTGTAGTTAGGAATTATAAATATTATTTTTGACACCTTACGACGGGTATCACTTATCATATAAGTAGAGTAAACAAAGACATAAGCAAACACAATGTTATACTACAACAAGGTATAACTCTATATATAAAACAAATACTAATGATCAATGTTATAGTAACCATAACCATAACATGAACTCTAAACGTGAGGTTATACTAGCCTCAACTATAACGTCAATATATATCTCTGAAGTTATAGTAACCTCAACCATAACCTTGACACGAAACTCAAAGTTATACTAGCATCAACCATAACCTTGAGCCATAATCCCAGGGTTATGTTAGTCTCAGCTATAACCTTAACTCGTAGTCCAAAGTTATAGTAGCTCCAGCTATAACTTTGAATCATATTTCCAAGGTTATACCTCAAACAGCCATAACTAGAGTAACGACCCATAGTTGTACTAACTTCAGCCATAACACTCGAATCATCATCAAGGTTATACTAGCTTTAGCTATTACTTTAGAGAGCACTCTTGGCCACCTATCATGCCGCCATTAGGGTTCATTCGTAAACACTAATTACGCTCATGATACCCATATTTAACGCATAAGCAACATATGATATATAATTAATGTATAAAAACACATACAAATATGCGAAACATATTTAATCATGATAACAAATAATCAAACATGTACTAATCATGGAAAACAATCATTATATCATATTCATTACATCAATTGGCATAAACACAATTAAAAGAGAAACACCTCGTTACCTTTTTAGCGAGTTAAACCCTAGAGATCGTCTCTCACGTTATAGATGGCTTCTCCAGGTGCAGTCTCCACGCCTTTATCGAATCACACACGTGCCAAAGGGAAATGTTCCCAATTAAAATACTAAACGATAAATATAAAATTATAAAAACTATAAAACTATTCGAAAACATTAAACTTACGACGAGGATAGATAGATCCAAAGAGTAGGATCAATCTAGGCACGAAATATGATGAAGAGACCGATGAAGGAGGCGCATGAAACCCTAGGCGTAAGGAAAAAAGTGCGGCACAAGGGAGGGAAAAGAAGGAGAGAATTTAGGTTTAGGGTTTTGTGAGAAGTATGAGAAAAGAAAAACAAGGGTTTGGTTTCCCTTCTTATTTATAGAAAAGCTCATGCGTTTATTCCAAGCTTAGGCCCAAAACTCACCCATGTTGCTCCATAAGCACGTGAAACCCAAGGAAAGGGCGGGTCTTCACCGTTTTTGAACCCAACGAGCTAAAAAGATAAGAGACGGATATTTTCCCAGAAAATAAAATATGAAATATGAGAAAATAAAATTAAATAAATATATTACGGAAATTAGGGGTGTTACAATCCACCCCTTTAAAAAGAAGTTTCGTCCTCAAAACTTGATAAGAGAACTACCTCACTCGAAAAGATGAGGATGCTTCTCTCGCATAGACGCTTCGGTTTCCTAAGTCTCTTGATCGAACTTCTGCCTCCTCCACAGAACCCGAACCAAAGGTATCACCTTATTCCTTAGCCTCTTTTCCTGACGTTCCAAAATGCGAACAGGTCGTTCCTTATAAGTCAGGTTAGGCTTAACCTCGATAACATCAACCTGTAGAACATGGGAAGGATCACTGCGATAACGACGCAACTGCGACACATGGAACACATCGTGAACCTTTGACAAGTTCGGAGGTAAAGCCAACCTATAGGCTACTTCGCCAACTCTCTCGAGCACCTCATAAGGTCCAGTATACTTAGGACTAAGCTTGACCGTAATCCCAAATCTCTTAACACCTTTCATCGGCGAAACCTTAAGAAAAACCTTATCGCCAACCTCAAACTCAATCGGCCTATACCGCAAGTATGCAAACGTCCTCTGTCGATCCTGGGCTGCCTTAAGCTTCTCACATATCAACCTCACTTGCTCAATCGATTCTTGAACCAACTCTGGACCAAGAACGAAATCCTCACTAGAATCGTCCAAACACAAAGGGCTACGACACTTCCTTCCATAAAGTGCCTCAAACGGAGCCATCTGAATACTAGCTTGGTAAATGTTGTTGTAGAACTCCACAAGTGGCAAACTCTTCTCCCAACTAACTTGGAACTCCAAAGCACAAGCTCGCAAAATATCCTTAAGCGTCTGAATCGTACGCTCAGTCTGACCATCAGTTGCAGCGTGAAAAGTCGTACTCATCTTAAGCTCACTGCCCAAAGCCAACTGAAGCTTCTTCCAAAACTGAGAACAAAACCTCGGATCACGTCGGAGATGATATCCTTAGGAACCTTATGAAGACGAATGATCTCTCGCTGATAAGTATTCGCTAGTTCCTCGAGACTCCAAGTCTCCTTCATCGGAATGAAATGCGTGACCTTAGTCAAATGATCAACCACGACCTAAATCACATTCATTCCTCTCGGCGACCTCGGCAAACCCATGACGAAATCCATCGAAATCGAATCCCATTTCCATGTGGGAATCTCTAACGGTTGCAGTAGACCACCAGGTCTCTGATGTTTGAACTTGACCTTCTGATAAACCAGGCAATGGCTCACAAACTCAGCGATCCCTTTTTTCATACCCGGCCACCAAAACCGTAGCTTCAGATCCTTGTACATCTTATCACCACCAGGATGAACCGAATAGGGAGTACTATGAGTCTCCTTGAGAATCTTATATTTTACGACCTCACTCCTAGGTACACACCAATAACCTTGGAATCGCAGACCATCATTAGGTCTAACGTCAAATCCTTTGGCGCGACCTTCGCTTATAGCGACTCGAACTCCTTCTAAGAACTCATCCTCTCTTTGCTTAACTCGGATCTCATGAATGACCTCGTGTTCAACAACCCTTGCACTCAAATCCAAAGTACCAGGAAGAAATACCTCAAGGCTCATCTTCTGGAACTCTCGACTCAAGTCATCAGGTGACACCATCACGGATCTCATAGCATGACATACCTTACGACTCAAAGCATCGGCAACCACGTTTGGCTTACCCTCGTGATACTGCAGCTCAACCTTGTAGTCATTAAGCAGCTCCAACCAACGTCTCTGCCTCATGTTAAGATCTCGATGAGTGGAGATATACTTCAAGCTCTTATGATCCGTATAAATGTTGCAAGAGACTCCATACAAGTAGTGCCACTAAAGCTTAAGTGCATACACCACTTCTGCTAACTCAAGATCGTGAGTCGGATAGTTCATCTCGTGAACTTTTAACTGACGAGAAGCATAAGCCACAACTTTACCCTTCTGCATTAAGACACAACCCAAACCAGACTTTGACACATCGCAGAAGATATCGAACTCAACGCCCTCTTCTGGTAGAGTCAACACAAGAGCGGTAGTCAACCTTTTCTTCAACTCCTGGAAAGCAGCTTCACAAGCTTCAGTCCAAATGAATTTGGATTCCTTCCTCATTAATTGAGTCATCAGTCTCGCGATGTTAGAAAAGTCATGCACAAACCAACGGTAATACCCAGCAAGACCAAGAAAACTCCGAACCTCGTTCACATTCTTTGGACTCTCTCACTCGACCACAGCTCGAATCTTCGATGGATCCACCATAACTCCATCGCCAGATATCACATGAACCAAGAAGGTAACTTCCCTTAGCCAAAACTCGCACTTCGAGAACTTAACATACCACTTCTGCTTACGTAGAGTCTCCAAGATAACATGAAGATGACTCTCGTGTTTAGTCTCATCTCTCGAGTATATCAGTATGTCGTCTATGAAAACCACGACACACTTATCCAAATACTCGCTGAAAGTGCGGTTCATCTGGTCCATGAAAACATCAAGTGCATTCGTCAACCTAAACGGCATCACCACGAACTCATAGTGACCATACCTCGAGCGAAAAGCAGTCTTAGGAATATCCTCTTTCCTAACCAGAATCTGATGGTAACCAGACCTCAGATCGATCTTCGAGAACACACTAGCACCACCGAGCTGATCAAACAAGTCCTCGATCCTCGGCAAAGGATAATTATTCTTGATAGCAACCTTGTTCAGCTCACGATAGTCGATGCACAACCGCATACTACCATCCTTCTTCTTGACGAACAAAACATGAGCACCCCACGGCGAAGCACTCGGTCGGATAAAACCCTTATCGATCATCTCCTCACGTTGCTTCTTAAGTTCCTGCAACTCAGCTGGTGCCATACGATAAGGAGCTTTCGAAATGGAACTTGTTCCAGGCAACAACTCAATCGAGAACTCCACGTCTCGCTCAGGAGGAATACAAGGTAGATCCTCAGAAAATACATCGGGAAACTCCTTAACCACAGGGATATCCTCTAACTTCAACTCTGGTGAAACATCTCGAACACTGCACAAATAGATCTGATGACCCTTTCTACCCATGCTAGCCATCTTCAAAGCAGAAACCCACTTAACAGTAGGTGTAACTCTAACACCCTGGTAAGAAACCCTTGAGCCTGTAGGACTCTTAAGCACGATCTTCTGATCACGACATAGGAACCTAGCACCATAGCGAGTTAACCAGTTCATGCCCAAAATCACGTCAAACTCTCCTAGTTTAAATTGGACAAGATCGGCAAGAAGGATCGCCCCTGCAATACTGACCGGTACGTCCTTGAACAGAATGGAGCAAGAAACAATCTCACCCATAGGAAGGGATATAGAGGTATCAACAGGTGATGAAGAACTGAGTCCAGCACGGACGGAAAAGGATTCGGATACAAAAGACATCAACGCACCAGTATCAAAAAGAACAAAAGCAGATAAAGAGTGAATGAGAAAGGTACCCGTAACCACATCTAGATTAGCATCTGCCTCAGCACGACTCATGACGAACACACGACCAGTCTTCGGAGCATCAACCTTCGGTGCTTCCGTCTTTGGTTTCTGGGGACAATCCACAGACTTGTGTCCCGACACCTTGTAGGTAAAGCAAGTGATCGGGGCACCAGTAGCACAGGTTGTACTCGGGCGGTACGCCTTCCCACACTTTTAGCAAGTCAGATCCCTCTTCGCTTGACATTGATCACGCGGAGCATACGGACGAGCCTCATACGTCTGTTTCTTCTGGGAAGTACTGGGAGCAACATAAGGCCTCTTCAAGAACTTATTCTTCGCACCCTCCTTAGCCTAGGTAGCAAGGACAGAATCATAGATACTGAGAGCACGATCATAAGCTTGCTGGAAAGAAGTTGAAGGAATACCAGACATAGCAGTCCGAACCTTAGGAGCCAGATTCTTCTCATAACGACGAGTCCTACACACCTCGTCCATTGTTAGGTTTATTTACCTCTTATTAGACTCCTCTAATAGTGAACTAATTAACTTCTTAATGATATGTACTTTAGATCTAGTGCATGCATAACAAAATAAGAGATTTATAAGAAAAAAAACAATGTCCCTTGCATTGTAGGTTGGTTCGAAAATATGGGCACAAGTAAGGTCACCTTCCTTCACTTGTTCATGAGCTTAATATGTTGGATGATCCTCCAAATTCCCAAAGTAGAGACTCTCCTTTGATTGCACCCAAGACTTATCCCTTAATACACTAGTATCCTTAAAATTAATTCTAATAATATACTTATTACTACACTAGTAATCCTATATTGTGTTTAGAATTATGATGAACAATTTATGAGGATTCTAAGACCTTTTAGAGAGATGTGAAATTAGTGAAGATTTTTGCACGCATGAATGAAATAATGGTAGTGTTTTGTATTATAAGAGAACAAAACACTCTTAAAAGAGTGTAGAGGAGCCGGTGGAGGCAAGAGGAAGGAGCCAAAATTGGCATCTTGCTTTTCACTTTTACTCTTCACAATACTATAGGTGTGTAAGGTAGTCTTTACTAGCCATGATGATGTCTAATTTTACTAATAAAATAACATCATCCTAACACCCTATACTACCAATATTTCGGTCCATTTATCATAAAATGGACTACCATTTTATTTTGTCAATTGTCACACAATATGTCACATGTAGTATGTTACATAATATTAATTAATTTAATGCATATTTATCACATAAATATCATTTTATAAATTAATTAAATTACATACAATAAATTGACTAGTGATACTTGATCATATAAATAAAATGGGTCATATAATTATAATTCACAACGTCTTGTAATTATAATTAACCATTCATTCTTATCTCTATTGTTTCTCAAACAATAAGCAATTTTATTAATAAAATATTTCAATTACTAAAATGAATCTTATTTAATCCCATTACAATAAGATATCAACATCCTCTCTCACAAATGATTTATTCAATTTTAAGGAATTGATCACCTTGTATCGCCATACAATTAATCAATTTCTCTATTAAGGGAATTGTCCTTTAGATGCGACCTTAAGGGATCAACTGATCACCACCGTCATACGACAGTAATGTCAAACTCTAGTTAGCCAATCATTACCGATTAATGACGCTCAGTTGACTATATAATGAATCATCCCTTACGTATTCTTAATATGAGATTTAAACATGTGATCGCACTATTGTTGAGGACACATACTCCAACAATCTCCCACTTGTCCGAGACAAGTGTGCGTCACCAATTCTCTTGTCCTATTACAATATCTCACTCAATGCAAGGTGTCTTGCAGGTCGTACTTGCACTTGATCATATCTTGAGTGGTTTCCTCGATCTGGAGTGTAACTGTCTGACCGGAATTATCTACCATAGATACCTTCCGAGCGTGGCCACGCATTTCCAGTTCACTACTCCTCGAGTGGCCTTGAGATTTCAAACAACCCTGACAAGGGGGTGGGCAATTCCTGTCGCAATATTCCCTTTGTTCAGCCACAATTCATCTTAACCCAAAATATATCCATTTGACCTCATTTACGACAGTCGTAGAGCATAAATCAAAGGTAATCAGAAATTTGTGCCAACTTGGGCGAACACTCTCTAGTCAAAAGAATTGACTCATAAGAATACTATAACAGCTCTTACCACGACCAGGCTTTATGAATTACAAGAACTCTATAAGCGGTCACTGCCCGACAGAGTATCCCATACAGTCTGCCTATGTGATCGACTAGTCATCCTGTATGACTCTATGGCACTTGAACTTGCCATCAATCGCATCACACTCTAGTCACTTCGAGATGTCACCTCATATAAGTAACCACGGGCGAATACCATGTTAATCCAGTTCACTTTAATGGGGTTCAATTTGTCTCTACAACCCATTTGGATACAACAAAGTAATTAATAAACGAGTTTGTACAAATAAACTCAAACAACAAATGCGATTATCATATATGAACCAAAACCAAAGGTTTTTATTTTTATATCTTATAATCTAATACAAATTTGGCATACGCCTTAGACCCATGGATAAAACATGATGGTCATGCTTTGCCTGCGATAAAGGTTTGGTCAAAGGATTAGCTATGTTGTCATCTGTTCCAACCTTACAAATCGCTACTTCCTTTCTTTCAATGAAATCCCTAATTACATGAAATTTTTTAAGTACGTGTTTAGACTTGTTGCTAGACTTGGGCTCTTTAGCTTGAAAGATTGCCCCACTATTGTCACAGAAGATCGTGATAGGAGCTTTGGCGGTGGGAACTACCCTTAGCCCCTCCAAGAATTGCCTAATCCACATAGCTTCCTTAGCAGCTTCTGATGCTGCAATGTACTCAGCCTCCGTAGTAGAATTTGCAATCACAGCTTCCTTGAAGCTTCTCCAGCTTACGGCACCACCATTGAGCATGTATATAAATCAAGCCTGGGATTTCATATCATCTCTATCTTTTTGAAAACTCGAGTCAATGTAACCCTTAACACATATCTAGGAGTCACCTCCAAACACTAAGATAGAATCCTTAGTCCTTCGCAAGTACTTAAGGATATTCTTAACTACTATCCTGTGACTCTCACTTGGATTCTCTTGTTATCTACTAGTTATGCTTAAATCATATGAGACATCTGGACGAGTGCATATCATGGCATACATGATTGATCCAGCAACGGAAGCATAAAGAATCAACTTCATGCGTTCAACATCTTCGGGTTCAGAGGGAGATTGAGACTTGCTCAAAATTATTCCACTACCCATAGGAATTAAGCCTCTCTTAGACTTATCCATGCTAAAGTGTTGAAGAATCTTATCAATATAAGATTCTTGACTCAATGCTAATATCCTTTTGGGTCTATCTCTATAGATCTGGATACCTAGTATGCGTTGTGCTTCTCCTAAATCCTTCATTTGGAAATAATTTCCCAAATACTCCTTGACGGAGGATAACATTGGAATGTCATTTCCAATAAGTAGTATGTCATCCACATACAATATTAGGAATACAACATTGCTCCCACTGAACTTTATATATAAACATGCTTCCTCAACACTTCGAGTAAAACCATTTTCTCTTATAACATGATTGAATCGATGATTCAAGCTTCTAGATGCTTGCTTAAGACCATAAATGGATCTCTTAAGCTTGCACACTTTGTTAGGATTTATAGGATCTACAAAACCTTCAGGTTGCATCATGTACACCTCCTCTTCTAAATGCCCATTTAGAAAAGCGGTCTTTACATCCATTTGCCATATTTCATAGTCATGAAATGCGGCAATCGCTAACAATATCCGAATTGATCTTAGCATGGCTACGGGGGCAAAGGTTTCATCATAGTGAAGACCCTGAACTTGGGTAAAACCCTTTGCTACTAGCCTAGCTTTGTAGACATCATCATGTCCTTCTATGCCATTATTTACTTTGAAGATCCATTTGCATTGAAGAGGTTTCACTCCTTCAGGCAAATCCACCAAGTTCCAAACTTGATTTTGATGCATAGAACTAATTTCCGATTCCATGGCTTCAAGCCATAAAGCTGAATTAGGACTAGAGATTGAAACTTTGTAGGTGGCGGGTTCGTCGCTTTCTAGAAGCAACACATCAAGACTCCCATCCTCTTGGACAAGTCCCACGTATCTATCAGGATGGCGAGTTTCTCGACTCGACCTCCTCAATTGAGGAATAACTACCGAATTAGACGACGAAGGAACGTCTTCACGTACTTCTTCATGTGTCTCTATTTCGGTTTGTGTCTCTTGAACTTCATTAAGTTCAAAGTTTCTCCCACTCTGTCTCTTAGAAATAAAATCACATTCTAAGAAGACAGCCTCACTAGACACAAACACTTTGTTTTCATGAGGTTTGTAGAAGTAATAGCCTCGGGAGGTAGTAGGGTAACCTACAAAGATGCATTTTTCGGATCGCGGGGCTAGCTTGTTGTCGGTCTTTACCTTGACGTAAGCATCACATCCCCAAATCTTCATGTAGGTTATATTAGGAACCCTTCCTTTCCACATCTCATATGGTGTCTTTTCGGTTGCTTTTGATGGACTATTGTTCAATGATTTGATTGCGGTTTGGATTGCAAAACCCCAAAACGAGTCGGGTAACTCGGTTAGACTCATCATAGATCGAACCATATCTAGTAGGGTTAGATTTCTTCTCTCGGTAACACCATTAAGTTGTGGTGTACCGGGTGGAGTGAGTTGTGACACAATGCCACAATCTTTCAAGTGTGAATCAAATTCATTACTAAGATACTCTCCACCACGATCCGATCGTAGTACCTTTATCTTCTTGTTCAATTGGTTTTCTACTTCATTTTGAAATTCTTTAAATTTCTCAAAAGCTTCACTCTTATACTTCATTAAGTGGATATACCCATATCTACTTAAATCATTGGTGAAGGTAATGAAGTAGTCATAATTACCCCTAGCGGTGACACTCATTGGTCCACACACATCGGTATCTATAAGGCCCAAAAGTTCACTAGCTCGTGTCCCTTTACCACTAAAAGGATTTCGAGTCATTTTGCCTAGGAGGCAAGATTCGCATATACCATAAGATTGGAAATCAAATGGTTTAATAATATTAGTAGAAACTAATCTTTTAATGCGATTCTCATTAATATGACCTAATCGACAATGCCAAATGTACGATTCATTTGGATCACTTGATTTGAGTCTCTTGGTTTGTATAATATAGATGTCATTCTTTGGATTTGAAGTCTCTAGAACATAAATGCCATTAATAGAAGAGCCTCGGCCTATGACCAAGTCATTTCTAGAAATAAAATAACAATTGTTTTTAATGGCAAAATTAAAGCCCTCTATGTCTAACATAGCAACTGAAATAATGTTTTTAGAAAGAGAAGGTACATAAAAACAATTATGCAAATACAACTCAAATCCATTTGCTAGAACAAGTACATAAGTACCCTTGGATGTGGCCGCTACCCTAGCTCCATTCCCAAGTCAGAGATCAACGTCGCCCTTGCTCAGCTTTTCCACGTTTCTTAGCCCCTGTAAATGATTACAAAGGTGAGAACCGCAACCAGTATCTAATACCCATGTTGTGGTGGAAGTGAAATTTACATCAATAACATAAATTTCAGAAGGAATTTTACCAAGTGGAATAACAAGTCCATCCCTTATATTTCCCAAATATATGGGGCAATTCCTCATCCAATGTCCCATGCCATGACAATAATGGCATTCATCATCAACTTTGGCTCCTCTGGTAGTCCCACTAGCCATCTTGTTACCATTGTTGAATTTTCTACCTTTCTTTCCCTTCCTTTTGAACCATTTCCCTTTTGTTGCAAGAACTTGCTTGCTAGGACTCCCACTAGCTTCGGCATCCCTCTCTTCCAAAGATAAGGATCCCATAGTTTTAGTGATATGGTCTTCCCGAGATTCACAAAGGATCTAGTTATAGTAGGAGGTATGGAGGAAGTGATGAAATTAAGGTTTCCATCGGAACCGATCCAAAATGAAGCTCTCTATTAGTATTGAGATTGTTGTTGGAGCAAATTTCGTCAAACAAGTTATGACAAGACTTAATGGTAACTGGTGTTATTACATGTATAGGATCCATTGAGATATATATAAACTACAAACATGGAGGTAAAGGAAGTATTAACATTTGTCATTTTAATCAAACTTGTAAACATTTTAAACAAGTTATAACATTTATATAGTGACCTCTAACCAACTATCATAAATGATTCCGAGATCCAAATTCATATTAATACGGGTACGGTGAGCCGAGTCATCTCTTATTAATATAACTCGGTGGATTAACCTCTTAATCGATTCTACTTCTAGAACTCTCGGTCGATAAAAATTACTCTAATTTTCATCTTTAGCCCAAAACACATGCGACTACAGTCACGAATACTTCCGTTGAGCTCAATCCAAATTTCGATGTAATAACATTTTATTACCCACTTACCCAACGTAACATGTTTAGTACCCCAGTGAGCCGAATCTACTTCCTTATGAAATTGGGATTCATGGTTTCTACTATTTTGTAAGGCTAATTCTCAATTATTAAAAGTGAGAGGTCTTGTTAATTTATTATCTATCACGTTTTAAGTGAACTAAGGCGGTGAACTACGATAATTGTAATTGACACGGTCGATGACTCGATATGATACGCATGTTGTTGTTTATGGCGATTTGGCAATGCATGTAACATATTAAAAGAAATGCAAAGCAATAATAATAAATTCCTACTATGGCCTTCCTAAAAATAGAAAATCAAATAATCTATTACATATTCGGAAACCAACTCCTTTGGTCCCTTGAATCTTCAAGTGGCGCGCCTTCCAAGAACTCCGTCTTCTTCGGATCACCTTTCCCAATGGCACCGTCTTTGAAGATACTCCATAATTACAAATAATAATAAAAATACAAAGCTATTCCTATTATACATTTGTAAAATGGAAAAACTAGTAAAAATAAAAGTGATACGAGATCACATTAAATTACAACCGAATCAATATTCCCTTTCATTACGGGTAATATCGATTAAAACTAAGGCCATACTAAGACAAAATTACATAATTCAAAAATTATATAAATAAAAGACATTAAACAATTGAAATATGCAGCATTATAATATGTATCTATCATGCCAAATTATGTGCCAAATCGCCCTATTTAACTTATATCGTATATATAACCCGGTTTTATGGAATTGTGTGATAATAACTTCTTAAAATCACAAATTAACACTTAAATCACATCTAAGTTCAAGTTAATTATCCTAACACTCTTAGGACTCAAAAATTAGTCATCACTCAATTTTTGACAATAACTCAACTTGATTTAATTTTTATGCTCATATTTGACCTTAAAATCATCATTTATATGAAATAAATCCAAATTAAATTACAATAATTTTAAAATTTGAATTTAAAATTTTTGAACATTCTGTAATATTTCCATGACACTCCTAATATCAAAAATCATGGTTAAAATTTTCGAATTAATTTTGAGAAAATATAGTTGCATTTTATCGGTTTTATCTCAGAAAACATCTAAAGTATCCAAAACTTAATCCAAACAATTTTACAACCTTATATCTGATTAGTGGAATATTTATGCAACCTGAAATAATTTATCTCATGCCATGCAATTCGTTTTAGCTATTTATGCTAAAATAGTCACTATTTATGCCATTTTTACTCTAAAAATTCATAAATCATGCTAAAGGAGATCATTCCATCTCACAATTTACATACACTCCGTAAATTATGCACGTGACAACATATTAAAATCTCATGGCCTAATTCAAAATTTAACTATTTTTAACCATTTTACCTCTTTTAATCCATTTTTATCTCATAAAAATCATAAATCATGCAATATTAATCCAATTAATACGAGATTTTACACACAATTTGTAAAATATTCATATGAGGTCATATAAAATTTTCAAGGTCAGAGACTTAGTTTAACTATTTGTAGCATTTTAATTCCTATTTTAGTCATAAAGATGTAATAAAATGACCAAAAATTATTAAAATGAGCAATAAATTTCCATAAATCATAAAAAAGACCTAAAAACATTTTAGGACCAGAATATATAACATGCAAAAATTATCGTGGCTTTATCATCATAAAACTCAAATTTTTAGTTTTATATGTTAACATTTTAACTCGGAAAAACAATAACCGATTATGCATGCAATATCCTATGCTCTGATACCACTTGTTAGGTCTATTTACCTCTTATTAGACTCCTCTAATAGTGAACTAATTAACTTCTTAATTATTTGTTCTTTATATCTAGTGCATGCATAACAAAATAAGAGATTTATAAGAAAAAAAAAAATAATGTCCCTTACATTGTAGGTTGGTTCGAAAATGTGGGCACAAGTAAGGTCACCTTCCTTCACTTGTTCTTGAGCTTAATATGTTGGATGATCCTCCAAAATCCCAAAGTAGAGACTCTCCTTTGATTTCACCCAAGACTTATCCCTTAAACTAGTATACTAATTAACTAGATTAATACACTAGTATTCTTAAAATTAATTCTAATAATATACTTATTACTACACTAGTAATCCTATATTGTGTTTAGAATTATGATGAACAATTTATGAGGATTCTAAGACCTTTTAGAGAGATGTGAGAGTAGTGAAGATTTTTGCATGCATGAATGAAATAATGGTAGTGTCTTGTATTATAAGAGAACAAAACACTCTTAAAAGAGTGTAGAGGAACCGGTGGAGGCAAGAGGAAGGAGCCTAAATTGGCATCTTGCTTTTCACTTTTACTCTTCACAATACTATAGGTGTGTAAGCTAGTCTTTACTAGCCATGATGATGTCTAATTTTACTAATAAAATAACATCATCCTAACACCCTATACTACCAATATTTTGGTCCATTTATCATAAAATGGACTACCATTTTATTTTGTCAATTTGTCAATTGTCACACAATATGTCACATGTAGTATGTTACATGTTATTAATTAATTTATTGCATATTTATCACATAAATATCATTTTATAAATTAATTAAATTACATACAACAAATTGACTAGTGATACTTGATCATATAAATAAAATGGGTCATATAGTTATAATTCACAACATCTTATAATTATAATTAACCATTCATTCTTATATCTATTGTTTCTCAAACAATAAACAATTTTAGTAATGAAGTATTTCAATTACTAAAATGAATCTTATTTAATCCCATTACAATAAGATATCAATATCCTCTCTCACAAATGAATTGTTCAATTTTAAGGAATTGATCACCTTGTATCGCCATACAATTAATCAATTTATCTATTAAGGGAATTGTCCTTTAGGTGTGACCTTAAGGAATCAACTGATGACCACCGTCATACGACAGTAATGTCAAACTCTAGTTAGCCAATCATTACCGATTAATGACGATCAGTTGACTATATAATGAATCATCCCTTCATCCCTTACGTATTCTTAATATGAGATTTAAACATGTGATCGTACTATTATTGAGGACACATACTCCAACAGTCCATATCCACAGAAGTAACGAATCATGACAGCTTCACGAACTTGTTGGTGAACTCCTCAACAGTCATGGAACCCTGCTGCAAACGAAGGAGCTCCTGCTCCTTCTGCCAACGCATCTCCTCAGGATAAAACCTTTTCTTCAGAGCCTCAGAGAAAACGGCCCAACCATATCCTGGATGAACTTCCAAACCAGCTCTAGCAAGAGCCCACCAGTTGTCGGCCTCATCCTTCAGATAATAGGTGGCAATATCCACTTTTTGATCCTCAGGACATCCAGTAGCGAGGAACAACTTCTCCATCTCTCAAATCCAAGCCTCCAAAGCAGTAGGATCATTCGCACTATCATAAGTAGAAGGACGGTGACGAGCAAAGAGATCAAAAATAGTCGGTTGCGGATGGTTGTTGTTGTTGTTGTTATTGAGGTGATTAGTGAAACCTTCGTCCATAGATGTTAAAGCGGCCTCAAGTCTCCTTATACGATCAGCATTGGTCTCACCATTCGTGTTACGCACCATCTGTAAGAACAAAATCTCGTTATAAGTGGTAGAACTTTAGTACCACTCCAAACAACTACTCATACACTCTATAAACATAAGAAAACCAATAAATCCTAGTGGTTTCTACCCCCATTTACTCTCACTCATTAACTAGGTCATTGTATTTAGTCATTAACCAAGCGAGAGTTGGGAGTGTGTTCGCTCTGATACCAACTGTAACAACCCAGATTATAAAACAAAGGAAAAACTTATATTAAAAGAATTATCAGAGTATGACAATGATAAAAGGGCCAAGGTGGCGGAAACACCTGACCAATCCGGTTCGCTACTAAATCCAAAACCAAACTAATACGTTATTCAAGGTTCTCAAAACATGAAAACAAACTCCTAATTTATTATTAAGCTCGCTTCGCACATTCCCCAAGCAAGCACATCAACCAGTCAACAACAATTTGAACAACCTGAGAATGGGGTCGATAATCAGTCGGGATTAACTAGATGCTCTCCCAGTCATGTTTTTTTTTTGGTAAAAGGTAAACTTCTCATTAGGAATGAAACAAACAATTACAAACTACCACAACGGTTCAATTTTGGGAGATAAGGATATTCAACTATTGTTGATCGAATTAAGCCAAGTCTCCTCATTCAAACTAAGTTTACATTTTTGCCAAGAATAAGATCTAAATTTCAGCAGGGCACTAATTTTATCCATGACATATTTAGGATGCATAAGACTTCCTTCAATTCGCACCCTATTCCTTTGGATCCAAACTTCATAGAAAAGAGCTTGCACCCAAGCTAGTGCAACCTTCTTCTTTACACTTGACCATGGCTTCCTGGAAATCCAAACTAGCAGATTGGCAGGTGGCATGGTTAAGTTAAGTTTAGTCTTCAAAATATGCAATAGACGACAAGTATACTGGCATTGCTGAAAGAGATGGACATGGGTTTCAGCAGCAGCTCCACATAACAAGCACAAATCATCCTGAATAATGCCCAAATGGTACAGCTTATCCTTAAGATGCAATGCTTCCCTAGCTATCAACCAGTTTATGAAATTGTGCTTTGGGACGCACCAAGAGTTCCATACTGGTCTGTGCCAAATCATAGGAGGATGTTTCTGTCTAAGCCAGTGATAACCACTAGAAATGGAGTACCCTGCAGGAGTAGCAGACCACTTACCAGACATATAACCAGAGGCCAGCTTATCTTTAACCTTACAAATAGTTTTCCAACTCCAAGATACATCAGCTTTTGGAGAATAAGACTGCCAATTAGTACCTTTCATATAAATGTGGTGTACCCACTTGACCCAAAGGTTGTCTGGTTTGGTATATAGCCACCAAACCAGTTTGCCAATAGCAGCATAGTTCCAAGTGAGACTATCTCTGATCCCTAATCCACCCTCAACTCTAGGGGTGCAAATTTTCTCCCAACTGACCATAGGAGATCTTATATACTCAGTAGTTCCATCCCAAAGGTAGTTCCTACACAAAGCATCAATTCTTCTCAGAACTCCTTTAGTTAGCACAAAAATAGTAGCCCAGTAACCATAAAGAGAAGTAAGCACAGAATTGACAAGGGTTAATCTGCCAGAGTAGGATAACTTCTTGGCACTAAACCCCCTAATTCTAGCAGTAACAGAATCAATTAGGACTGAGCAATGCTTGACAGAGAGCCTGCCAGAGGTAATTGGCACACCCCAAGTACTTAAATGGGAGAGTGCCCTCAATGAATCCAGAAACTTGCAGAATATCAGCTCTAACTGAATGATGAACCCCATTAAAGTAAATGTTGGACTTCATTGAGTTCATTTGCAATCCAGTGGCTGCAGAAAAGGTGGCAAAGGCCCTAAGCAAGATCATAATGGATCTAGTATCACCTTTAGAGAACATAAGAAGATCATCAGCAAACATCAGGTGAGAGAGCTTGAGATGACCACAGAGAGGATGATATCTAAAGGGCAGTATACTGGTTACATGAGAAAGGACCTTGGAAAGATACTCCATGGTGATGGTGAAGAGGAGGGGGGAAATGGGGTCCCCTTGTCTCAACCCTTTAGCTCCTTTAAAGTAACCAAAGTTAACACCATTGACAGCCAGAGAGTAAGATGCAGTTCTCACACAAACCATAACCAGTTTAATAAAACTAGGAGGGAAATTCAAGGCATTAATCATTTGTTCAATGAAATCCCAATTTACAGAGTCATATGCCTTTTTTAGATCAATCTTCATAAGGCAACGAGGGGACACAGTCTTCCTATTGTATAATCTTACAATGTCTTGACAAATGAGACTATTTTCAATGATATTTCTTTTTTAAATAAAACCACCTTGATTGATACTGATAATATCAGGTAAAATGGCTGCCAGTCTGGTGCATAATAACTTGGAAATAGCTTTATATATCACATTACAGCACGAGATAGGCCTAAACTGTGTCACATTCAAAGGTAAATCACATTTGGGGAGCAAGGAAATGAAGGTATGGTTAACCTGTTGCAACAATTTCCCAGTTTGAAAGAAATCCAAGACAGCATTGCATACCTCATCCCCACCAATGACCCAGGCATCTCTATAAAATGAACTTGAGAACCCATCAGGACCTGGAGCTTTGTGCCCAGGGATAGAAAAAATTGCATCCTTGACTTCTTTTGGAGTGACAGGCTGAAGCAAGATGTTCCAGTGATCCAGGGAGCAAACCTTACCCTGCTGCACCACAGAAGTACAGACGGAAGAAGTGGCAGTGGAAGTCCCAAGTAACTGAGTATAGTAATTGAGAAAGGCATTCTGAATCTGTTCACCCTCAGTGTGGATGTTGCCATTCACATCTGCAATTCTAAAAATTTTATTCTTAGAGCACCTTCCTCTAATCACACTGTGAAAATATTTGGTATTATCATCACCATTGTTGACCCAGGTAACTTTAGATTTTTGCATTAAGAAGCTATCACAAGCAGCTTGCAGGTCTCTATAAGTTTTAGTAGCTGCTCTTTCTTGCTCAATAAGAGTAGCATCCATAGGGTTAAGCTTCAAATCAGACTGAATAACATCCATAATCTTCCAGGCATGAGCAGCACTATTCTCAATATCAGCAAACAATTGACTATTCAATTGCTTTAGTGACTGCTTAAGGCTCTTCAATTTCTTCACAAGTACATACATTTTGGTACCTTGCAAATGATTAGACCAATGTTGTTGCACACAAGGTATGAAATCATCTACTTGACTCCACATGCTGAAATATTTAAAACTTTTCCTACCCACAAAGCATGTTGAGAGTCTTGAATAATACATGGTGAGTGATCAAAATAACCTTCATTATGGAAATGAGCATAAGAATCCACCCTATCAACCAGCCATTTCTGGTTGACAAGTACTCTATCCAGTCTTGAGTAAACTCTAGTGAATAAATCTTGCTTGTTGTTCCAAGTGTAAAAGGAACCAGTTGTAGGACTATCCATTAGATGACAGTAATCAACACAAGACTGGAAATCATCCATTTCTTCCAGAGAAGTTATCCCCCCTAACCTCTCAGTGGGACTTAAAACACTATTGAAGTCACCACACAAGATCCAGGGAATATTAATACTATCAGAGAGGGTACAAAGAGTAGACCAGAGGGATTTTCTGTCCACAGTATCATTAAAAGCATATATCATAAAACAATTGAAAACAAATTGGGAACTAAGTTCAGTAACTTGCATATGAATGAGCTGTGCTGAGTAATGAAGAAAGTTAACATGAAATATAAGAGGATTCCACAATACCCAGACTCTTCCTCCAGGGTGACAAGAAGTATTAGTAGAAATTGACCAACCATCACACATATTTGATCTAACAGCATTTAGAGACAAAGGTTTTACCTTTGTCTCAAGGAGACCAAACAGTCCAACCTGATTATTGTGAAGAAACCATTTCACTTGCTTTTGTTTGGTCAGATTGTTGAGCCCCCTAACATTCCAGAAACCAAAACTATGCATTACTCCCAGAGGGGAGTAACACACTACATTTTGTACCAATTCCAACCTTAGGTGTAGCATTATTCAATGCATCCACAAATGTATACTGGCTGAAATTGGCAGAACTTTTGCCTGCTCTTATGATTTCTTGCCTACTCAGGGTAACACCAGGTCTAGTAGGGGTATTCACCTGTCTGTAAGAGCCATTTTTATTCCAAGTGACCTGAAGACGATGTTGCACTTCCTCTGGTGTTTTGCTAGTTTCAGCAGAGGCAGGAATAGTCACTGGAGTCACAACTGGCTTAACAGGGGTAGGTACCACAACCACTGGAGAAGGGTTAGGGGCAACAGGGATAAGCACAGCAGGTTTTTTTGCAACCCATTGTTTAGATGGTGGTTGAGGCTTGGACTTTTTTGTTCCAGGCTTCCTGCACTGAGCACTTTCATGCCCAGTGCCCCCACAAATAGTGCAAGCTGCGAGTTTCCATTCACATTCAACTAATACCTTCACAATGTGACCATCTTCATCCAGGAATTTCACAGACCCAGGCAAAGGTTTACCAAAGGGAACTTCAAGTAAGACCCTAGCAAACCCTAATATGGTCTTATCCTCAGTAGCCGCGTCACAGCGAAGAAATTTACCCAATAATCAAGCAATTTTAGGCAAGCTTTTACCCCAGAATTTCAGAGGTAAGTCTAACAGTTTAACCCAGACTGGAACATTCATCACATTCTCCTTGGCAAGGACAACATTTTCATGCCAACTTCTCACAATTAATGGCTTATTATCAAACAAAAAATGTCCTTGCTTAAGAATAACCTCTTTATCAGCAGCATTCTTAAAACGCACGAGAAAGATCCCATCAGGTAAGAACGATACCTTATCAATAGGATAATTTGCCCAGATGCGTCTTATGAAGCCTTCCACTACATCCCAGGGAGGGTTAGCCCCAAGAATGAAGCAATAGACAGAGGACTTCCAGTAAGCCAGTTCCTCCTGAACGTCCTCTGCCAAAATCTGCATCAACTCCCCCGGTTCCTCCTCAATTGGTTCCAAAGTTGCTTTCTTTTTCCCTTGAATATGCCATCCTTCATCATTGTCATCGATTTCCAGCGTTTCCAGGTCATAAGGAGCAATGCCAGTGATATCATTCACGTTTCTCTCTTTCGTAGCATCAGCTGAAGAAGGAACTTTCTTATTAGTTTGTTTAGTTGTTGAAGATGAGCCAGCAACATGAGTATTTTTAGATTTTTGTAAATTTTTTGAAGCAGATTGATGAATTACTGCCATGGCTGCGCTCAAAAATCAAAGACGATACCCTAGTTTTCAGAGCTTTCTCTCTCCTGATTCTCTCTCATTTTTATCACAGCATGGTCTTTTTTTTTTATATATTACTAAGATTAGTTAGTAATATTTCACTCCCAGTCATGTTTACAACAATTGAACATCACCAACAATCAATAACAATTGAAATGCAAAATTAGTAAAACATGTGAGACCATCTATACTCATGGACACAACACCAACTTACCATCAAACAAAGACATATTAGGACAACCACCTAACTAGTAACTCCAAATTAAACCACATGAGATGACACATGACAACAACCCATGTTACGACCACATGTAGAAACTTAGGACAATCAAACTCGATGTAACCACAGCCAAACTAAATAACCCTCAGAGCGTAGAATGAACTGCCTCTGACTAATGGAGCGTATAACGAACTGCCTCCAACTACTAGAGCGTATAATGAACTTCCCCTAGCGACCAACACAATGTATAGAATAAACGTCGTTAGAGCGTATAACGAACTACCTCTAACCACTAGAGCGTATAACGAACTACCTCTAGATATGGAGCGTATAACGAACTGCCATCATAGTCGGTATGGACCGTATAACGAACTGCATCCATTGTCGACCGTATAACGAAATGCATCAGCACTATGTGTAGCGTATAACCACTGCCTACATGCCTAAGACCAGGCCAGACCTCTCGGTGAAACACAGAGCGTATAACGAACTGCCTCTGCTACCCCCCCCCCCCCCCCCCGACCATAGACCATAAGAATCCCCGAACGGTAGCGTTTGTTCATTCCGATAGAATATAAATGATACTATTGTCATCTATACAACCAACAAAATAACAAGTACACAGTATAATTGACAGCACCAACAATGCATGAACAAACACCACGACTTAAATCATAGAACAGTGTAATCGACTGCACTACTTATGATATGAATAGAGTAACCAAAGACATAAGCAAACTCAATGTTATACTACAACTGGGTACAACTCTACATATGAAACAAATACTAATGATCAATGTTATAGTAACCTTAACCATAACATGAACTATAAATGTGAGGTTATACTAGCCTCGACTATAACTTCAATAAATATCTTTGAAGTTATAGTAACCTTAACCATAACCTTGACATGAAACTCAAAGTTATACTAGCATCAACCCTAACCTTGAGCCATAATCCCAGGGTTATGTTAGTCTCAGCTATAACCTTAACTCGTAGTCCAAAGTTATAGTAGCTCCAGCTATAACCTTGAATCATATTTCCAAGGTTATACCTCAAACAGCCATAACTAGAGTAACGACCCAAAGTTGTACTAACTTCAGCCATAACACTCAAATCATCATCAAGGTTATACTAGCTTTAGCTATAACTTTAGAGAGCACTCTTGGCCGCCAATCATGCCGCCATTAGGGTTCATTCGTAAACCCTAATTACGCTCATGACACCCAATTTAAAGCATATGCAACATATGATATATAATTAATGCATAAAATCATATACAAACATGCGAAACATATTTAATCATGATTACAAATAATCAAACATTTATTAATCATGGAAAATAATAATTACATCATATTAATTACATCAATTGGCATAAACACAATTAAAAGAGAAACACCTAGTTACCTTTTTAGCGAGTTAAACCCTAGAGATCGTCTTCCACAATATAGATGTCTTCTCCAGATGCAGTCTCCATGCCTTTATCTAATCACACACGTGCCAAAGGGGAACGTTCCCAATTAAAATACTAAACGATAAATATAAAACTATAAAAACTATAAAACTATGCGAAAACATTAAACTTACGAGGAGGATTGATAGATCCAAAGAGTAGGATCAATCTAGGCACGAAAGATGATGAAGAGAACGATGAAGGAGGTGCACAAAACCCTAGGCGTAGGGAAAAACGTGCGTCACAAGGGAGGGAGAAGAAGGAGAGAATATAGGTTTAGGGTTTTGTGAGAAGTATGGGAAAAGAAAAACAAGGGTTTGGTTTCCCTTCTTATTTATAGAAAATCTCATGGGTTTATTCCAAGCTTAGGCCCAAAACTCACCCATGTTGCTCCATAAACACGTGAAACCCAAGGAAAGGGCGGGTCTTCACCGTTTTCGAACCCAACCAGCTAAAAAGACAAGAGACGGATATTTTCCCAGAAAATAAAATATGAAATATGGGAAAATAAAATTAAAGAAATATATTACGGAAATTAGGGGTGTTACACTAGTTTATATTATTTAATTAATATCATTGTCCCGCCTCGACCTTGACCTACCCTAGGACCGTCAATGACCAACATGGGACCACAGTTGACCACCATATGTCGAGTTTGACAGAGCATAATATGGTTATATGTTGTTGTTGTTGTGTGAGCGTCTTAAGACGGATTTTTACCTTAGTTTTCGTGGCCCACTTGGGGAGGTCTTGGGTGGTCCTTATTGTGGGGAGTGAGGAGAATCTAGTGGTAGTCTTGGGTGGTGGAATGGGTGTTAAAGGAGGGTGCACGGGTTAGTTGTGTGTATTGTGTTGGTTGTTGTTGTTGTCGAATGTGGTTGTAGTTGTGGGTGTTTGTGGGCTTGGCTGGTGATGGTCAGGTCTTGGGGCCATGTCGTGACCACCGTGGTGGCTCACGGTGGTGGCGGCATTTGTGGCGTTTTGGTGGTGTTTGTGTGGGTATGTGTCATATGTGTTGTGTTGTTTTGGTGGGGCTGCTGTCGGGGTTGTTGCTGCCACTATTTGGGGTGGTGGTCGTGTCCCACCACGGCTGGTGGAGCCAGGGTGGCAGCAGGAAAGAGGTGGTTGTCATGGGTATGAAGGGAGTTTGGGTGTGAATGAGTCACGGTTTGAGCCGTGTTTAGTGAGGAGTACAACTCGGGTTTTAATTATCGTATAAGAGATTATGAGTCCGGATGTGAATTTAATTATATTAAATTATATAATTATAATTTAATTATATTTGTTAGTAATTATATTTAATTATCGTAATTAGGTGCCGACTTTATGAAGGAGCACATTTGTATCCGGATGCTTTATTGTTTAGCGGGATTTATTAAAAGGTAGGTTAATACTACTCATTTTTAATATATTTGAACGGTCATGTGAGTCCTGTTTTAGCAATTAGTGCATTATAACATATTGTTGTGAATTCATATGTTATGGGAAATGCATTATGACATGGTATTGGTTAAGATGACTTGATGAGTCGGTAATTAGTATATTGTGTTGTATCTTGCACTTATTGTACTTGTCATGTGTATAGGAGAATATGACAGTTGTGGATGTTTGGTTGTTGTTGAGGAGACCGAAGACGGTTGGGAGAACGTCTTCCGCTTGAGTCGCCTCTTGGAGCTTCCCATTCCAAGAGGGATGTGCACATTAATGACTTGAGTTTGGAGGGACTCGTGTAGTTGAGACACGTCGTCTGGCAAGGGACCCGGTTGGCTTCCGGGCCCGGTACGTCTGGGCGTGTCCCGGTACCTGTTTATGAGTTGTGGTGTCGTGGGCGTATCCCTGACACCGATGGTTGTGGGTGCACCTGGGCGTGTCCTGGTACCGGTGTGGTGGTTGTTTGATACCGTTTCACTCATGTTATAGTCATGTTGCATATTCACACACTTGTGTCATGTCTCACTTTATTTATTGAACTTAACGTGTTGTGTGTCTGTGTAATTGTCACCTATTTTCAGGGTGGCCTGTGTCGATCCATATGATATTTCCGATCATATGGCGAGCAGGTTGAGTACAGGTTTGCTTGTTGACATGATCGAGATTTTGGCCGCGCCTTGGACTTGGAGTCGAGTAGCGTAGCATAGACGACATAAATGGTAGTCAACTTGTAATTTCTATAGTTCACATTTATTATTTGTTTACGTGTATGTAATCACTAAACTTGTTATTTATATAAAGAGTTTCTTAATTGTAATTCTGATTTCACTACCTCGGGAAACCAAGACGGTAACATCTCCCAATTACCTTGTCCGGGTAAGATGGGGGTGTTACATAGTGGGGCTGAAGTAGACCGAGTAGGGTGTTTACTTGATCGAGTAGCTGACACTCGATCGAGAGGGCGACCACTCGACCAAGTGAGTGCCACTTGACGAAGTGCCACTGTACAGCACCCGATAAACACCAATTTTTAAGTTACACCTTATCTTATCCAAATCATTTCCTCCTCCTTCTGTCTTACTCTAAACACTCTCTCTTCTCTTCAAAACCCTCACAAACACACTCTCATGGAATTCAAGCTTGATTTGGTGGATTGTTCATCCTCTTCCTTCCATTCTCTTACTTTTTAAGTTAAGATTTACTCTCCTTTAATTAGTTTAAATCCTAACTTTAGGGGGTTTTGTTTTGGTTAATTAATTAGTAATTAGGGTATGTTTTTTTGGTAATTAATGGGGGATAATAAGGGGTTTTGTAGTGTATAATAGTGTAGGATGTATTTGTTATAGTATTATGTGGTTTTTATAGGATGAGACGCTTTCATGAGACGGAATCGGGTCGTATTCAAGTAAGCCTATGAATATTCCTAAAAGGTAGGTTAATCGTACTCGGTTTCAAAAATGCGTGTCTACATTTGTATGTCTTTTGCATCATTTGTGTATTATGAGTTGGATTTGCATCATGTGGTAAAGTTTGGGGATTTTGGTGAGTCTGTTATGTTGTTGGATTTGCATTATAACATTTGGTATGATTGGCATTCATGATATATTAGAAAAGGCAGTCAAAATTGGTAAGAGTTATGCATATTCATTATGAAATGGGCATATTGACATATTGTGATGCATTTAGTGATATATGTGATGGTTTGTAATTGTCAGTGGTGATTCTTATTGTTGAGGAGACGTAAGACGGTTGGGAGACCGTATTATGCTTGAGACGCCTCTTGGAGCTTCCCACTCCAAGAGGTATGTGCACATTAAAGACTTGAGTGCGGGGGGGACTCGTGTACTTGAGGCACGACGTCTAGCAGAGAATCCGGTTGGCTTCCGGACCTGGTACATCTAGGCGTGTCCCGGTGCCTTTGTGTGAGTAGTGGTGTCGTGGGCGTATCCCTCCCACTGGTGGTTATGAGTATGTCTGGGCGTGTCCCGGTACCGATATTGTGATTGTATAATCGTATCTCATTCATATCATTGGCATGTTGCTTATTTAATTATCATGGTGTATGTTATAATTATTTATTGAAACTGACGTGTTGTGTGTCTGTGTAATTGTTACCTATTTCCGGGGTAGAGTGTGTTGATCCATATGATATTTTTGATCATATGGGGAGCAGGTCAAGTACAGGTTTTTTTTGCGGTCACGCGGGAGACTGGACGAGCAATGGCTAGATGGTAAACAAGTTGTATAATGTCTAGTTCATATTTATTATTCATTTGTTTATCATTTGTAATCACTAAACTTGTTCTTATTTAAATGTTTCTTAATTGTAACTCGGGTTCACCGCCTCGGGAAACCGAGATGGTAACATCCTCCCATTACCTTGGCCAGGTAAGAAGGGGCTGTTACAAAGTGGTATCAGAGCGACGATTTTGGAACCTAAACCAATGAACCAAAATGAACCTAGGTGTGTATAATAAAATGAATCCGACTTGAGTACAATAGGAGATCGGTTTTGGATGAGTAGCGCCTTCATATCAAAACTAGTGCCTATTGTCTCGGTTGGTCACTACGTGGGCGGTTATGAGTGTGGGTGAACGCTATGTGGAATGTTTTATGGTTGCATGAGTATGAGATTAGCGTTGAATTTCTTGCATGGTATAATTATTCCAATGATGTGTGAATATGTATGGAGGTTGAATGCCTGGATTTATGTGAGTAGCATGTTGGGCAATGATTAACATGCGTTGGTATAAGGATAATGGTTTCGCTCTTGAATTTATATTGCGTTTTAATTAAATGCTTCTTAGTACTATCAATAGTGTATGATTAATAATGAATGTTGGTAGAGTAACTACTAGTTCTACGGTAGTGTACCAAAGACAATAAGTATAATGGTGTGTAAGCTAACACGGGATGAGCCACCGATGGCCGGAGTACTCCCAAGCTTCCTCTTTGATTGCAGGAATACCGTCCGCCGAAACTTATACGAAATCGCAAGCCGAAAGGAATCACTCGAGTGAGCACGAGCCAGCACTCGACCGAGTAACATATCACTCGACCGAGTCGACCGTTTTACTCGACCGAGTTAGTTAACTCTAGCGCCTAGAAATTCCGATATTTGAACACTCGACCGAGTTAACTCGGCCACTCGACCGAGTGAAATTCCACTCGACCGAATGGACACGGGTTCAACCCCTTATTCTCCTTTCTCATCTTTTTCATATTCCATCTTCACCTCATAACCTTATCACCTAAAACTCTCAAAAATTAATTCCCAAACTCCATTTTCATCACATTGTTGTTAGATTCAAGGATTCCTACTCTATAACTCTTCACTAATCTTTCCTAATTAGCATGTAAGTAATTCGTTCTTCCACTAATTTTCCCCAAATCGATTTTTCTAAGATCTACACTAAATTACTCAAGTTTTATGATTTGTTTGAATGTTTTTGTTTAATTCATGTTACAAGTTAGAATTCCACATCATTATTCTTGCTAAAAATCAAATTTTTATGTTGAAATCTTGTCCACCATTGAAGAACACGAAATGCTTAGTAGTGAGCCTTAGTTTGATTTTCTTGTGTTGTTGTTGGGTTTAGTTGGACAAGAAGGGCCTAGCCTTTGTTGTCAATGTTGGATCTTGTGTTGTATGTAAAAATTTCGTTTTAAAGTTTCGTCTTAAAATTTCGAAATATAGGGTATTCATGCCCAAATTTTGATTTTTCATGTGTAAAACTTGGTTTAATTGTGCTAAAAGACTACTTTCTTTGTTGATAAAACCATGCATTGTCTTAAAACTGAAATGTAGTCTCAAAATCTAGCCCAAATTTTCAAATTTTACTATGTATATGACCGAAGTTTGATTTTTACACTTTAAACATGGTTTAATTACATTAAAAGACTATAATTTCATGAGCATTTCTACAAGCAACATGGTTTAAGTAAAAAACTTTCGTCTCAAAATTTTGACCAAGTTCTCAATAATTCATGTATTAGTTCTGTGAAAATTTATTTTAAGCTTAAATCTTTGACTAATTATTACAAAAATTTAACCTTTGATAAGTAGAGTAACACATTGTCTCTAAATGGGTAAATTGTCATCAAATTTCCACCCAACTTTTCGAAGTACAGGCTAAGTGTGTAGGAATTTCGGTTTCTATGCTCCACAATGGGTGTAGTCGTGTCAAAAGCTTGATCATTTTGTCTTTCATAGTCCCTAATTAAGATTTAAATCTGATGTGTACAATTTATATATGATTTTACTCCTTATTTTAGCTCGGTTTTAATTTATTATTGCACTTTTATAAGTGTATTTGTGAGCTAATTCCGTGTTCTAGGTGATTTTGCTTGTACTCATTGCATTTTGTAGGAAATGAAGCATTCGATAGCTTTTTCCCGTCAAGTTAGCAAGCACCAAAGTTTACGAGGCTAGTGGAAACAAGACCTGACCATGGATGGGCGTTTTGGGAAGAATTGGGAAATCCCGAGCATGAAGAAACCAACTTTGGTTGGTGGATAAATAAAGAAATGAAGCCCAAAATGAAGATTAAAGAGCAAGCTTAGGATTCCCATTTTGCATTTAGACGAGGGAATTAAGTAGAGTTAAGACGGGTCCACTACGCCAAATAAGACCTTTAATAATGGTCAAAAAATGTAATTACCGTTTTTAAATAGAAACACGGGACCCTTATTGCAACGACGGTTGTTAAATATATACCACGGTTGTACAATTAACACGCGATCGTTATATAACATCAATAACGGATCTATAATACCGTTATCACAACTCAAGAACCGTTATAAAATCTTTTAAGAAACCGTTACTAAATCTTTAAAATGGTTTTAAATCCGTTGTCGTAGTTTTTGTAACAATTAGTCAAAGATTTTAATAAAGATTTTACTATGTATATGTGGGAGGTTACGACAAACCGTTGTTAAATACTGAGTATTATATCTGATAACTGTTCATTTCGTTATCTTATTTAATTGAATGTCAAAATGTAACAACGGCTTTATTGCATGCAAAACCGTTGTTATATTTATCTGTTGACAACGGTATGTAACCGTTATATATTTTTATTGATGAAACTTTGCCAACGGTTCTGCTTAAATAAACCGTTGCAAAAGTTTTGAACTCAACAACGGTTATCGTTCGTTATCTTATATTTTTGGCGGTTTGAAGGGAGGAAAAATATGTCAACGGTTATTTATCTCAATAAAACCGTTGTCAAATAATTGTTTACAACGGGTTGTTTTTAACCGTTATCGTTTTTAATTATTTATTTTTTTTAAAATGATTTTAGCTTGTTCTAGCAGCTGCCGAAATGCTATTTTTTCAGCGTTTGTTTTAGCAATTTCTTTGAAATGCTATTTTTTTTCTTTTTCTTTGAAAAATAGCATTCAGCGATTGTAACCGCAAAAATTCAATCCTGCATCAAAATATTACACCCCGTGATCAATTAAACCCAGTTTAAAAACAGTACAATCAGGATGATCAAAAGCCAAAACACAACTTCCTCAAAAAAACAAAAGAAGCCAATACGCAATGGCTCTATATATATATATACACACGTACATAAAGCATGAGCAAAGTATTGAGACTCCGCTAATGAAACAACATAACTGCCCACATATTTCTCAAATAGATGATGTCCTCTGGCGAATATTCTGGGCTTTGTTGAGTATTAGTGGAAACTACAATTCAAAATATACATAATCAAAATAGATATAATACATGAAAGTATACAGAATTGTACTCAATTTACGTCTGAAATAGTTTTTAAATCACACTAACCCGTATCGTAATGGTAGAAAGTCTTCTGTTGATAACCTCCCACATGGACTGACAAACGTAAAAGACGCATTGTTTGTCGTCTGGTGCTTTAGGAGATTATTATATAAATCACACATAAATCAGCTGAATTAGATAATCAACCTCTCGCATAAACATAAATTAAATTATACGAGTAATTATTAAGAATACACTTACTAATGGAGTGATAAAATTGGGAACAGTGTTGCTTTCATATTTCCCAAGTGGACATAGTCTTTTTTTTGCTTCAAAAACAATAATTCATAAATATACACAAATACCATTATTATTTGCATATATATGGCTCAAGTCATACAATAACAAATGACATTATTGAAGGTTGTAAACTTACTCAGTTATCATCTTTACACAACTGTCAGAGGGTTTGCCTTTGTGAGAGTCAATCCAGTACACTGTTTTTGTTTCCACTTGGATTGCCAGTAGCACGCCCAATGCTTCCTATTCAATTTGGGACATTGAACTATTAGTTCATTTACACACATGTAAGCATGTTAATAATAAATTTATAGAACCGTGGTTCATTATAATAATCACGTACTATACATACATATTCTCATTATAGGGGGCAAGACATAGTTTTTTGGTTGACATCAACCGATGAGCGATACTATTGATTTGTTCTTCGTATGAAATGCTGTGCACAGAGAACGCCTTAGGACTCAAGATTCCGTAGGCGTGAATTGGGACCTTCCACTCAGCGATCTAATTATTCAGGTACCTATTACGCCACATGGAATGAAGAATGTTATTGTAATTGATAATTTAAACAAACATCATTATTCGTAAATGGAAATGATTAAATAGTTTTATTAATAAAACTTACTTCATCCAAATCAAAATGTGAACAACATCTAAATTGTCAAGGTCGACAAATTCCATCAGTTGCTTTGGGTCCAGTACGACTATATCAGCTACGCCCATAATTTCCTCTTCAATGTTAATCATGACTACATCTCCTCTAGGTGACTTCTTTACCGCCAAGTTGTGCAAAGCCTTCAGCGAAGTAGTTTTCATTTTTTTTCTTATATTCACATGATTCATAATAAGAATCATAAGTAGGCTTGACTGCAACAACTTTCGTAGCTAGCTTATATTGTATGTCCTGTGGTTTTGTTTTTGGGGAAGACGTAGTCCTTTCGGTGACTTTGTCCGTTGACGTAGTAGTAATTGCTTTAGTTGCCGCCATGATTTTGCTTAACTTCTGCAAATGTAAAGATTTAAGTACTTACGATATGTTAATATTTGTACCCTAATATATTTAAACAATAAGTAATAATTAACGTCTGTGGATAGGTACCTCGGGGATGACACCATTGATGAGGTTGTTAGGCCATTGCACATATAACTTAGGGCTTCTTTCAAATAAGTGACCTCCTCATTAGGAAATGGTATTTTTACTTCCCCATACTCGTCCTTATATAATTAGGACACTTCCACTTTCGTGCATTTGTCATGAAGGGGTATACCATGAACCTTAACTTGTTGAAGTCGTTCGTAAGCGAACACGTATCCCCTGGAAACAACAACTTTCTGTTTCCCCTGTAAATAGAACAGACGATAAGCCACCTTGCAATCGCCCTTCACGACAGCTTTAATCAATTAGTACACATACATTCACTACCTTTAATAAATTTCATAAGTAAAAAATGTGTACTGAGATGAATAGTTATAAACTAGCAGCTATTACCTTTTTCGGTGTTGAGAAGAACGTCTGATCATCAACTACCTCAATCTTATCCTGTGTCATGGCCTTCCTGGCTTCCTCTTACACTTCGCTCCCACCTCAGTCTCCTTTGCCATTTCCTTCTCCCTTGCCATGTCCTCCTCGACTTCCTTCTGTACATTAACACTTGTCCATATAACACGTACCGATTTTCCAAATCATATAACAAATTGTATATAAGACATAAATATTATTACCTCTTTTTCATCTCCCTCCTCCTCCTCCTCCTCCTCTGCTTCCTTTTTAACTTCTTGAACCATATACAACTCTTCTTCTGATGGCTTTTCCCCAGTTTCCAACATTCTCAGCATCAACCTGAACATTTTCTGTAGTTGTGTAGTAGAAATTAATACCATCGTATATAGTTATAAATTACGTTGAATCAAATACATTATTTATACGATTAAATTCTTGGAATCATCACCACTCATCATCCTTCGAGTAGTTTTTCCAAAATACTTAGTGATACCAACATGCGTCAATACCCCTCTCACACGACCTAGATGCTCTACTTTACCGATTGCCCTAGCAAGAATGTCATCACGTCCTTGAGGCTTCCATTTTCCTTCCTCTACCTCCTTCTCACAGATCCTCGACATACACAAAAAACCATTAAGCAACTAAATTTTATTTAAACTCACAATTATATAACTCCGACCACCAGTTTGCCGTAGGAGTGACATATTAAGTCAAAATTACAATTTTCTCTTTGATGTCCTTATCATATTCGATTTCCGTCTTTCTGTTCTTAGGAGTGTGACCTTCCACCCAAGCGTCGTGACGACTGAATTTTCCAAGCTTTGCCTACAATTCATTCATCACATTGATATACTCTCAAAATATGTATGATTACTATGAACATATATAACATCCGACTAAAACACCTAATAGTCTAATACTATAAGAATTATGTACTTACAAGTTTCATCTTAATCAATCTATAACCACCTCGAGAGCCATAAAAGACGTTCTTTTTCTTTGAAATGTTCGCCTGGTTCCTCTCACTCATGGGGTTCCTCTCACTCATGGCCTTCATCAAATAAATTGTATCAAGAAACGTAAGCATGACCAAACACTAAACTAAGTATACTTCTTTACTTATTATTATTAAGTTACCTTAAACTTGTCAGACTACCTATAAGCGATATAACTATCTCAATGGTCTTGACTGTCATACGGATACTATTTTTGTTGGTGGTTTCTTGTTCATCTCCCCGGTTTCCTTGTTGAACAAGTGGTTCTCTGCAATCTTTAACTTCCAAGAACTGGGGCCTTCCCCTGTCTTTTTTTTTAGGTACTTATCATACTTTTCAGGGACAACGTAAGCTAGCTGCATATATGATGAACATAGTTGGTACAAGTGTTTCGACTAATACACATATCAAGTAGTAACTTAATTTCAGCTACAGCATTTATTATTGTATATACATACCTTTATTCTGTTTATTAGCATGGTGTTCCGTATTTTACTCAGTTCACTGATACGCGGCGTACCGAGAGGTAAATACTGTCTTACACAACAACCAATCCAACTCGCAAAATACCCGGCATTCTCACCATATGGCAGCCCCGTATCTTTATCCCATTGTGAAGAATTACGTATCATTGAATTTATTGCTTCTAGGGAAACCCTGTGGCGCATTCAACCCGTAGTGTGTTGCAAATTATTCTCATCACCTGAGTCGTCGCCTGACACATTTCCATCGTTTCTTTTCCACTTTTCGACCATATCTAAAGCAGAAATTATTTAACAAATAATAACAATGCATACTTATAATAACAAACAAATCTCTAGAGAGGAGGGTTTATTACTTCTTTAAAGAGGAGAATCCGGATTGATCTGGGGGCGGCAATGGCGATGATGACGATGACTGCAACGGCGAAGGGGTAGGTTGGTGGTTGAGGGGAATCTAAGTGTTTGAGGATATTATGTGGGGGAGGGGAAGTTTAGAGTATATAAATGTAAAAAAATACAACACTTGCAAGACCTTGTTTAATGGAAAGTAATAAACACGGTATAAGAAAAACCGTTGTATTTTGTTTCCAAACAGACAACGGTTTTGTTTAAAACCGTAATTGATTAGTATTATCTACAACGGGTTAGAAATAACCGTTGTCTTAAAGATTTTCATTTTGTTTGATTTTCCCACCAAAAAATAAAGCATCATTTTTATATACATAACAACGGCCAGAACCGTTATAACTGTATACGTCCTTAACAACGGTTTAGGTATAACCTTTTTATTTTATATTTCATTTTGTTTAATTTTACCGCCAAGAAATAAAGCATCATTTGGTATATGCCAGCTAATTACAATATGTTTCTCAGAAAATCTTGCTTATTTCCATTAATTTAAGGGATTACAAGTTTACACATAAAGAGTACAAACTACCACCATACATAATAAATTAGGTAAATAACAATTAGAAGAAGAAATTTGACAATTAACTTAAGCCATGCCTCATTATTTTTGAGCTCTACGATATCCATGTTAATTTCTTGCATTCTTCTTTTGCCTTCAATATTTCATTGTCATTTCCCCGCTTCGATTCTTCAAGTTGATGTAGAATACTTCTCACTTAAGTAATCTCGATATGCATGCTCATTTTCTCATTCACTAACCTGTTTATAACCTTCCTCTGCCACTCAGTCATTAGTTCATCAACCTACTTGAAGTAATTGCATCCACGCATTTTAGTCTCGGGATTATAGAATGTGCAAGTAAGAAACTTTCTTCCCGGATTTTTTAAAGTCCAAGAAGTCTGCAATGCTGTCGGAACTGAGCAATTACACGTCCCTATTGAAATATAGGAAGAAAACGAGCTACCACTTGACATAATTTGAGTAATGAGAGAGAGAGAGAGAGAGAGAGAGAGAGAGAGAGAGAGAGAGACAGACAGAGAGAGACAGAGAAAGAAATAAAGAAAGAAGGTTATTTAAAATCTACGTTATTCAGCAATTGCATAATCTAACACGGTTCTTATAAGAACCGTTGTAATTATATTATTAATATCTTCCAATTTCCATTTATTTTTAGAGGTGTTTATATTCTAACACGGTTCTTATGCACTACCGTTGTCATTATATTATATGTTATTGTAATTAATGTACCTAAATCATTATTATTGTTTCATTCATTTTTCAGGAACTATGAGTCTTTATTTGTGATGTTTTAAAAGGGCTTTGGTTGTATGTATGCTATCCACATATATTGTTTGTATTCTTTCTGATACGGTCCCTAAGAGTTTTAGTGTTTGTGCTAATTCTCTTAAAACTTTTGTATCTATTTACTGCTTAATATATCCTCTCACATTTTACCAAAAAAAAAAAGTTAGTTGAAATCTATGTTAATAAGCATTTGCATGTAATAAAGAGTAGAACTATATACTAAAACGAGTATATCATACAATGGGAAAAAAAACAGTACAACAAGGGAAAAAAAAGGAAACTCAATAGAA
This sequence comes from Silene latifolia, assembly GCF_048544455.1. Taxonomy (NCBI): domain Eukaryota; kingdom Viridiplantae; phylum Streptophyta; class Magnoliopsida; order Caryophyllales; family Caryophyllaceae; genus Silene; species Silene latifolia. The sequence continues at coordinate 104,283,920 of NC_133526.1, read as the reverse complement.
AATAAAAAACCACAAAAACAGACAGCTAACTAAGTAAATTAATTAAACACCCTAACAATAGTTTGACTAGGAGGTGGGTACTGAGGATAAACTTGATTATAAATCAAGCATACTATATCGGCATCAAGACGGTGTTCAAAATGAGGCACTTCTTCGTCTTCCCATGATTTCTGATGTGACTCATATTTGAGCATATTTAGTCCCCGAATTAGCCTCATTCCTATGTTTTTTAGTGCATAATTGGGTCATTTACTATCTTTAGTTTCCCATTTTGCATATTCTTTGAGGTTTTGTTTCCTTGGTAGGAGAGGAGTGCAAACCTTGCATTTTCATGGCAAAATGGAGCCAAATTTATCGAATTCAATGACCAAGCATCAAAGGGAAGATGATACTAGAAGGCCTATGTAGATAATAAAGTAGGTTGGGCAATGATGAAAGGATCCTTGCATCCTCAACTAGATCCCCGAGGATTGTTGAGGAAAGAAGAAAAGAGAAGTGCCTGACCCAGGATCCGAGCGGCTCCTTGCCAATCCGAGCGTCTCCCTGCCCACCAATCCGAGCGTCCCGATGCCAAGACGCTCTCGTCTTGAGGCCAACCAATCTGAGCGTCTCTCCCCTGATCCGCTCGGATTCCCTTGCAGACTCCACCGTGCCTACTGTCTAGACGCTCGGGACGAGCGTATTTCCTGGAGACTACCAAAACGGAGATGAGCATCTCCTTCGAGAGGAGCACTTCCTCAACTTTTCTTAAGAGTCTTAATAGTCATTTAAGCCATTAGTAACCCTAATCTTTGTACCTAATCTCTAGTATAAATACCCCATTGTACTACCTAGATTAGCATCTCATCTTAATCTTATTCTAATCAAGTCTCAATACTCTCTTAATCTTGTAATCAACTCTTAATTTAGCATTAATACAAATCTCATTTCTTAATATTTCCTTAATTTCTCTATTGTTCATCATTTATTTTGGGTAATTAGAAGATTATTTGGGTTTATTTGGAGGATTGACAACCTTCCATCAATCATCAAGTACTTCTATTATTCTTTGTTTTATTATTTGGAATCATCTTTATAGGTATAAATTCTCTCTTAATCCCTTTTTAATTATTGTTAATCATCCTTCATTTTTCATCATGTTTTGCCTTGCTAGTATGATTGACAACCTTGTTAGCATGTTAAACTTTATAATGAGTGAGTAGTTTCCTTAACTAGGGTTAATGGGGAATTAGGCGAAACCAACATGGGGATTGATTCATGCTTAATCTAATATATTTTCATAATTAATTTGCTTGCTTGTTGTGATTTCAACTTATGCGCATGTTATGTTTGATGAAATGCGAGCCTATGAATCCTTGCATTTTTTACCCATCACTTACCTTTTCAATGAGACTTGTAAGACATAAACCAACTCGGGTCTCATTAGACCATGCATATAGTTGGATAGGGAGGATTAAGTCGACTTGTAGATGTTGTACAATCTAATCAATTCGGCTCCGGGACCCAAACCTTCTTAGGGATTGTAAGATATACACTAACTCGATCCCATCATAACAATAAGTGCTTGCATCTAGTAGAGAACATGTTTGTATGATCAAATCCCATGAATACCCTATCAACCCATGACACCCTAGTGCTTTTAATCAATTGTTTACATCTCATTTTAATCATCTTGCTTGTTTTCATTGCTTTGATTTTATATTGTTGATTAGTTTAGTTGATCTTTTACCTCAACCCAAATTGTGACACCCTTAGACACAACCATTTGCAATCAAAAATCCTACATCAATACCCGTCTCTTGGGATCCGACCTTGACTTACCTCTTTACTAAGAGTAGACTAATTTGTGAAGTTATAAATATTGTTTTGGTCTAGGTAACTTTTGATGACGAGTAACAAAACCGATCACCGACCAAAAATGGCGCTGTTGTCGGGGACGGTGTTAACTTGATTTGATTTTCTTTGATTGTTTTTAGTTGTGTCTTTCTTTACCTTGGGGAAGTCAAACTCCTCAAGGTTTGTTCTAATTGTTTTCGAGTTGTTTGATATTTTGCATGTCTAGGAGATCACAAGGTAACTTGTTACCCATTGATCTTTAAATTGAAAGAACTTTGACCAACAATAGAAGACTTGCTAGAAATACTTTGAGAGGTATTGGTGAGATTGTGGACATTCAACCAAATAACATTGAGTTCATCAACCCTTTTGTAAGAGAAGGAGAGGATAACCCAACACAAAACCAACCACAAAATCAACCCACAATGCCTAAATTTTCATCACATTCGGTACCAACCGAGGAGAACCTACCAAATAGTACTCCTACCCCACAACACTTAACCGGTAATTTCATTGCAAAATCCGCATTTATACAATTAGTTGAGAGAAGTCAATTTGGGGGGATGCCTCGTAAAGACCCTCATTCTCATATGGAGACTTTTTGTGACTATTGTGATGTGATTTCTCAAACCGGAGTTACTCAAGACCAAATTTGATGGGTCTTATTTCCTTTCTCTTTGATTGGTTCCGCGAAACAATGGTTGAAGAGCCTAGATAAGGCTACTCTTATTATTGACTCTTGGAAGAAATTGGCACTTGTTTTCTACAAGAATTTTTATCCTCCGGAGAAGACTAACATGTTGAGAGCCCAAATCACCGGGTTCAAACAAAGGGATGAGGAATCTTTGTATGAAGCATGGGAGAGATTCAAGGACACTTGTCTATCTTGTCCACACCATGGACTTAGCGAGTGGTTCCTTGTACAACAATTTTGGAACGGTCTATATGAAGACTCCCGAAACATTCTCAATATGGGATCAAATGGTATGTTTACCGAAGTTGATGATAATCAAACATGGAACAAGATTGAGGAAATGGCGGTCCATAACTCACAATATAGTAGATCTCGGAAGGCTACTAGAGGAGGAAAGCATGAAGTGGACTCTATTACTCAATTGAGTGCTCAACTTAGTGCTCATATTGACACCATTAATTTGAAGTTTGAGAAGGCTATGGATAAACTTGAAGAGGCCTCCAAATCACCTAAGCAACATGTTAATGCCATGGTGGCATCTTCATCAATTCCAAGTGGAGTATGTGAGAGTTGTGGAACTTTGGGACATGACCAAAGTGAATGTAGGGGAACAAGTGAATGCTTTACAAGCATACAAGAGTGGTACCCTTTATTCCAACTATTACAATGAAAACACCAAATTCTATCCCAACCTCTCATACAAAAGCCAAAATGTTCAAAACCCTCAAACAACATACACCCCACCTCCAATGAGAAACCAAGCTCAAAGACCCTTTTACAATCAAAATCAAAGTTATTAAAATCAACCTCCATACAATCAAACAAATGACCAAGGTTTTGATGTTCAAAAAGCGGTCCTCCAAATGCAAAAGAACCAACAAGAATTTTTCACTCAAATGCAAAAGGATAGCCAAGCAAAAGACATCACCATTAACAACATACTAGCTCACACAAATATGTTGGAGACCCAAATGTCTCAATTAGCATCTTCAAGTTCACAAAGACAAAAGGGGCAATTGCCACCTCAAGGTAATCCCCCAAGACAAGAGTCGGTGAGTGCCATCCATTTAAGGAGTGGTACAAGGTATGAAGGGCCGAAGAGGCCCGTTGATAAAGATGTTGTGAATGCTCGTGACAAGGAAAGAGTTTTTGAAGACTCTAAGAAAGAAGAAGAACCCAACACCATTCAAGAAGTTTCAAAGGAGAATGTAGAGAAGGCTAAAGAGAGGGAGCCTATTGTGATTCGGCTTCCATTTCCAAGTCGTCAAGCTAAGCCTAAATTTGATGAACAACTTGGGAAGTTTATGGAGATTGTGAAGAACTTGGAAGTCTCAATTCCATTTACGGAATTGATCAATCACGTTCCGGCCTATGCGAAATACATGAATGATATTCTTACAAAGAAGAAATCCATCCGGAAACTTGAGACTATTGCTTTCACTAAGGTGAGTAGTGCCATCCTACAAGGAAGTTCAGCTCCAAAACTAAAGGATCCGAGAAGCTTCTCTATTCCATGTACCATTGGCGACACCACAATCAACAAAGCTCTATGTGACCTTGGGGAAAGTGTGAGTGTCATGCCATATTCGGTGTGCAAAAGGTTAGGAATGGGAGAGCTTAAGTGCACTAATATCACACTTCAAATGGCGGATCGATCAACGAAGACACCTTTAGGAGTATGGGAAGATGTGCCGGTAAGAATTGGCAAGTTCTTCATCCCGGTGGACTTTGTTATTGTTGATATGGAGGAGGATTCCAACAGTCCTATCATTCTAGGAATACCTTTCTTACACACCGCGGGAGTGGTGATTGACGTGAAACATGGAGAGCTCACACTCGAAGTGGGAGATGAAACAATCACTTTTAATCTTGACAAGATAATGAGAGCTCCCCGACTACATGAGCCATGTTTCATGGTTGATCATTATAGCCGAGAAAGTGATAGGAAGAAGTTGGCATCTCAATGTAAAGAACAAGCTATGGGTAAAGAATCACCACCCATATGGGAGAAGAAAATGGGTAATCTCCAAGATGCTCCATCCAAAGAGAAAGAATGTTTCAACAAGAATGAGAGCTTGAATAGCTCACCACCACTCATGACAAGAGAAGAGGAAGGCCTCATTGGCCATAATGACAAAAAGAAAGAGGAGTTGTTCTCATCAACTCATGATACCATTGGGGAACAAGTAGACGAAGTATGCGGTCTTTGGGATGATGAGTTCGAAGGGTTATTCAATCCTTATATTGGTAATGCTATGACCTAAGACCACAAGGAATAACAACATGTGCAAAGGTCTATTGAGGATCTTTATCATAACAATGAACAAGCACTCGACTACTTCTTCAAGGTGTTGAGCAACATCAACAACACCTTGGCTATGCCCCTTGACATCTCAAACATGGATGAGAGGTTGGTGGAGTCCTCCCTAAACCACCATTTGTAAATATTCTAACCCCTTAACTTGCATTTTACTTATTGTATTAAATTTTTGTCAATTTTGGGTTTATATTGCCTTGATCAAGATTTTCTTTTTGAGAGAAAGTGAGGGAGGGACTTATATGTTTATTGATGTGTAGTGTTTTGACATAGTGTGGGGATAGCAATTTCCTAGGCTATCTAAGCCTTCGTAGTGTCCCCACAATGAAGACCAAAGGAATGAAGAGTAAATGACACGGGTTATGAAATACCCACGGGTGAAACTGAATTTGTGAGGTAGAGGGACAATCCGAGCGGCCCGACAAGAATCCGTTCGTCCTGAAGACAATCTGAGCGTCCGGGAAAGAAGATGCTCGTCCTGAGAGAGCTGGAAAATAAAGATTTTGGTCCGACTGAAGATCCGAGCGTCTCCATATAGAATCCGCTCGTCTCAGTCAAGACGCTCGTCTCACAGAGGATTCGCTCGTCTTGCTGCTGGTAAAATTTAGGATTTCCTCTTGGCAAGGAATCCGAGCGTCCTCAAGGAAATTTGCTCGTCTCCCTTTAGAAAGACGCTCGTCTTCATCAGAATATGCTCGTCTCAGCACGGTCTTATTTTCTGAAACAAGCTAAAACAGAATCCGAGCGTTCCGACCCATATCCGCTCGTCTCCCCTGTGCAATTCAAATATAACGGGATTAATACCCCACCTTTACTAATTCATTTTACTCATTCAAAACACACACACATCCCCAAAACCCCCAAAACCCTCAATCTCTCCATCCACAAAAATCAATTTTCTCAACCAAATTCACCCAAATTAATTCCAAGCTCCCTCAAAACTCAAACAAATCACTCCTTTGTCATCAACAAGCAATTAAAACACTAAAATCCTCAAAGTTTGAATCAATTTTCTAGGGTACAAGGGCAAAATTCGAAAATCGATTTGGGTCTTTTTGAAACTTGAGGAATTCAAGCAAATTTTTGGGTGTTACTACATACAAGGAGAAGATGGCTAGGACAAAAGGTGGAAACCAGGCACTTCCAAAGAAGAATATCTCAAAAAGGCAACAAGCTCTACAAGCTTCAAAGGCTTTGGTGGTTTAAAGTGCAAGGATGGAAATTGAAGAGACTACTCCTCCTATGGTGGAAACTACTACTTCTACTCCGGTTGTTGAGCAACTAGATGATTATCCGGAGGTAATTTTCACATCCGATGCTCATAGGATGAAATTTGTATCCCTTGCTAAGAAATCTATTTTACCCACCAAGTTTATATGCCAAGAGACCTTGACCAAATTGGGTGTCTTTGAACAAACCAAGAATTTCATCGAGTCCATGGGATTGCTTACTTTATTTAATATGCAAGAGTTGACCTATTCATCCCTCACCTTGGAGTTTTTAAGCTCATTTAAAGTTACAAAGGTGGAGACTCGAACAAACATTGAATTCCGCCTTGAGAATGTTGATAGGAAAATGTCTTATGACGATTTTGGTAAAGTTTTTGGCCTTAGCAATGACTCGGCCTATGTGAAGAAACCCGTCACAAAATATGATCCCGCTCCTTTATGGAAGGCTATTACCGGAAGAAAGTTTATGTCTTACCATGATTGCCGTGCCCTTTATGTCCATCATCCGGGTATAAGGGTGTGGCAAAAGGTTGTTGGGCATACTTTGATTGCTAGAAAGGGAACAAACCACTTCACCGAGCTTGATTTTATTTATCTCGAGTCAACATTGAATGTTGGTAGAGAGTTCACCAAGAGGTACAATATTCTTCGACTTTTGATCGAAAGATGGCTTAAGGTCGACCAAGGAAAGGAAGGCACGGCCTTTATTGTTAATGGGGGATTGGTAACTTATTTGGCAAAATACTTCAACCGGGACTTCAACAAAGATGGAACTTATAAACCGGTTAAGGGAGGCCATATCATTGATCTAGCCACCATAGTTCAAAAATTCAAATGGCTCAAGAACGACACTCTTGACGACAAATTCGAGTGGTTAACTAAAGATGCCAAGTCCTTCACTTTACCGAACAAAATTTGCCGACTAAATGTCCGTAGGCCACACTACCTTCTCCCACTCTCCGAGGAAGCCGATTACAAAATACAACACCAAAGGGAGGACATTGCCGAGCCCTCCTCCTCTATTATCACTCCACCCTACCCATTCACCTACCATGAATTTCAACCCGAAAATGTTACGGTGGGGAATGACTACTTGACTCTTTTGATGCAACAAATGCACAAGCTAAGCAAGCCCATGAGGATCGAGGCAATGCATATAGAGCACAATATCCACCTCTCTTACATCTAGCTAGGCAAGGGCTTCTTGACCCATCTTGTCCTTTGCCTAATTGGGCGGATAGGGAAGTCTTCTTTCCTAGTGCTTCTAGGGGTGCTAGCTTGGGTGAAGAGGAGGTTGTTGTTGAGAGTGGTGGAAAAGAAGGTGAAGAAAATGAAGAAGAAAATGAAGAAGGTGAAGAAGAAGAGGGTAGTGAGGAAGAAGAAGGAAGTTCAAGTACAAGTAATGATAACTCCGGATCTATGGAGGTTGATTCTAGTGAAGAGGTTGATGATGATGGAGATGATAGTGATGACGCCATGGACGAAGATTGAATATTAGAAAGCTCTTGGGAGGATGCCACATTACTTTGTGAGTTTCCTATACCTCCTTTAAGGTTTGTTTATTTCTCTTGTTTTTCATATAATTTTTATCTTGATCATAATTTTTGAGTCCTAGTATCAATTAGAGGACTCACACCTCGGTCCCATTAAGGTGTTTCTTTTATTGTTCCCACATTCAAAATCCAAAATGACAGTTGTAGTTTCATGCATGGCATCCTTGTGCATGAACTCCCCCAATTTTTGACATTAGCAATAATGTCTATTTTGGTTTGGGGAAGTTTATGCATATGCATTGGGAGCTAATCTAAATTATTCTCTCCAACCAAAACAAAAACTCATGCATGATATAGCATAGCTTAGTTTGCATTCACTTTTGTTTATATGTCATATAGTTTGCATTTAGTTTAGAAATCATGCATTTTCATATAAATTGCATAATTTCCTATCGTATTGGCCATTGAGGACAATACCCATACTAGTGTGGGGATGGGAAATTCTAACATGACTTCTAAAAACAAAAATGACAAAAATTGAAAAATTTTGAAAAATACAAAAACATGTCTTTTTATTTCATAAATCATAAAAAGGGTTAAAATTTTGAAAAATTCAAAAACCCAAAAACATGTTCTTTTCCTTTATAATATAGTTTGTATATATTGTGTTTGTTCATCCTTTTTCACATTGATCGACTACGCCACATCCGAGACATGAGGATATAGAAAACCGCATGGAATGATCTTTCCAAACTCCTTTTTCCTCTTTATGTTAATGACTATGTGGCTTTATTTTGATTGATGCGGTCGGTGTAAACAATGTGAATTTAGGATTGCATTTAGATTATTTGGCATACTAGTTGGTAGAATCATATGCATTAGGTTGTATAAATGTTAGTAGCATCATGGCATATAGTTGCATTTAGGAAAATTTTGTGAAACCATCTATTTGGGAAGCTCGATAAGTGTATATAAGGACCTTGTAGATACCTTTTCTCCTTAAGACTTTTCTTATTAGAATACTTGTAAAACACCCTAAGATGTGTCATGCTAGTATCCTTTGACCCATGGATTAAGGCCTAGTCAAGAGTACCTTGTGGTGTGATAACTCCTTGGCTACCGTTTATTCCAAGGTGACCCTTGAAACCATGCAACCATCATCCATGTTCTACCACATTTTGTCATCAAAAAAGGGAGTGGGCACAAAAATTATTCAAATTTGAGTTCAAGAATTGAAATAAAAGTCAAAAAGTTTGCAATTGCATTAAAGAAAAGAGGAGTAACAAAAATGAAAACTCCTATGCTTCAAAAATAAGCACCCTCACTACAAATGGGGTGACTTTGAAAATGTTCAAAAAGAATGCAAGAAAAAGTTGAAATTATCAAGTGTTGAAAATGCCAAACATCAAAAGAAATGGCAAAGAAATGTTCTCAAAATGTCAAATGCCACAAATTGGGGGGAAACAACAACAAAGCAAACTCCCATGTGAAACTCAAGTTCTATTGATCCCTTTTCCATCGTATCCTCTTTTGTTCATGGTAGAGAGGGGACGACCCTTCTTCTTGTCTAGGCAAGAAGGGGAATTCCGCGATCCTCCAGTGTTTCTAACACCATAGGGAGTCTACTCTTGACGAAAGCATTTAACAATTGAGGACAAAGGTACCCTAGCTTGACACAACTTGGAGGTGATTTATTGGTATCCTTCTAGGCTTAGTAGTTTGAAGACACCGTATCTATGATGGAATATGTACCCTTAGATAGCTTCCCTTGTAGATAATTTCCGCCACTTAGATGAGGAAAGTGGCTATTCATTTTTATAGATGCATCCATTACTTGTTTTGTGTGCTTTAATGCTTGGATGTGTCGCCATTTTGGCAAGCCCCACCTTGCCTTGCAAGAAGGCATCCTACCTCATGGTTGTCTTGTTGTGAGGTGAAGGGGCGGAGTGAGACCCGCTAATTGTCTCACATCGGCTATATTAGTAGGTTAGCTTGAATAAGGGTCCTAGTTTTTGTCACCTCTTTACTCGGGACGAGCAAAGGTTCGGTTTGGGGATATTTGATGTGACTCATATTTGAGCATATTTAGTCCCCAAATTAGCCTCGTTCCTAGGCTTTTTAGTGCATAATTGGGTCATTTACTATCTTTAGTTTCCCATTTTGCATATTCTTTGAGGTTTTGTTTCCTTGGTAGGAGAGGGGTGCAAACCTTGCAATTTCATGGCAAAATGGACCTAAATTTATCGAATTCAATGAACAAGCATCAAAGGGAAGACGATACTAGAAGGCCTATGTAGATAATAAAGTAGATTAGGCAATGATGAAAGGATCCTTGCATCCTCAACAAGATCCCCGAGGATTGTTGAGGAAAGAAGAAAAGAGAAGTGCCTCACCCAGGATCCGAGCGGCTCCTTGCCAATCCGAGCGTCTCCCTGCCCACCAATCCGAGCGTCCCGATGCCAAGACGCTCATCTTGAGGCCAACCAATCCGAGCGTCTCTCCCCTGATCCGCTCGGATTCCCTTGCAGACTCCACCGTGCCTACTGCCTAGACGCTCGGGACGAGCGTATTTCCTGGAGACTACCAAAATGGAGATGAGCATCTCCTTGGAGAGGAGCACTTCCTCAACTTTTCTTAAGGGTCTTAATAGTCATTTAAGCCCTTAGTAACCCTAATCTTTGTACCTAATCTCTAGTATAAATACCCCCATTGTACTACGTAGATTAGCATCTCATCTTAATCTTCCTAATCAAGTCTCAATACTCTCTTAATCTTGTAATCAACTCTTAATTTAGCATTAATACAAATCTCATTTCTTAATATTTCCTTAATTTCTCTATTGTTCATCATTTATTTTGGGTAATTAGAAGATTATTTGGGTTAATTTGGAGGATTGACAACCTTCCATCAATGTGGACAGCGGGGGCCCACGGGGGCGCTTGGGAGAGAGGAGAACAAGCGTTTGCATTTTTGTTGGAGTCGCCACCAATTTTTATGGGAAATTGGAACCGTTCGAATACCTTGTGCCATGTCAAGACACAAAGTAGAGACATGAACACCAAGAACTCGTTACCCTTAGCATTCTATGTCTAGAATGACTCTCGTGGATGCCAATGAACACGGATGTTCACAGAGATCTGGAGTAAGGGGTGAGGGTACGTATTAGGAAGCTCTTTTGATCGAACACCTAATCCCGCCCGCCTCGATAGCGGCCTCTACTAATGATTAGGGAAGTTATTCGTACTTGATATATCGTCGATTATATGCATGCAATGCAACATCCAAGTTTTAATCCTAGCATGTGAGAATTAGGCTAAGTCGGTTAACAATTAGTTAGCATACAATTAATGTCGAAGTAGGATTTAATGCTCAATTACATGTGAAAACATACAAATGATACAAGAAATAATAATAAATACAATAAATAAAATTACAATAAAGAAAATTACAATAATTACAATGGAATAGGCGATTTATGTCGAAAATACCTTTAAAACGGATAATTTGAAAAGGCGAATAAAAGAACAAGTTAACAAACCAAACAGAAGGTGATAATACGGTTAATAGTCAATTATACGTAAGCTAATTTAACCAAGTCAAACAACAACGGAGTTCAGAGGTAGAATTCAACCCGGAAAAGCGCAAGAAAGCTGCGTCTTTTGAATAGGCGCGCAGCGATTCTTTGCGTCTGCTCTCGACCGAGTTCGCTATGGTTTTAATTGCGTGTTGTTAATACTCGTTGGTGAATTTAATGATTGATTAAATTATTTACTCAGATGAAAGTGATTAATGGGTTATTTACATGTGAATGATGGGTCATAAAACAATAAAACATGGATGAGACGGAATTAAACGAATTAATATAAGATTAATGAGAATTATTAACAAGTTAACAAACTAAATCAATTAATTAGGTTAAATACAACGGATTAATGACGAATATATGATAGATATGACAAATAACAGATGTAAATATGTCAATGATGAATTCCAGAAACTCAATATTGATGAATTGAATCTCTAAAACCCGAATTGAGTTTAATGACGAAAACCCGTAAATATTGATTACTTGGGATTTTAGTCGAGTTTACGATGAATTATGTGCTAATGAATGATAAAAAATATACATGTGAAATTATTGTGCTATGATAACAAAGAATTAAAGAACAAACGAAACAAAACAAATACTTGACGAATTACAGAGGACGAAGGAAGAAGAAAGGAAGCAGGAACTGCGGCAGCCTCACGAAGAGGCGCAGCAGGAACTGCGCTCCTTCGAAGAGGCGCAGCAGTTGCTGCGTCCTTTCTCGACGGTTTGTCTTCTGAAAATCCATAAAAAGGGATTTTAAAGCACGGTTTTAGAAATCGGTTTTAATGACATTTTCGACATAAGCCTTACATTAATGATACAAAAAGTAAATAACAATAAAAAAAGAGAGATTTACACCCTCAGACTTACATGTTTGACGAAACGAGAAGGACTAAGTTATCGATTAGTGATGCTCGACGCGAATGTAAAGAAAGTGCCCTCGTAAGAGGAAAACGAATAGATTAATTAAGTTGATTGATTGTGGAGTTGGTCAAATTGGTCGGTCATGCAAACGAGGCTGGTACTCAGAAGGATCCGAGCTTACGTGGTCGAATGTTCAAGCACGTTGACGCCAAAAAGTAAGAACAAAGGTCTAGAATGCAAAGGGAGAAGAGAAGGGCGGACACTCGCGTGAGAAATATGAGGAGCGAAGGCTCCTATTTATACTAATCACGTGAAGGAATTAGGGTTTCGGAGAGTCTTTGGAAGTGAATCTCGGAAAGATATGAAAAAGATACGAAAATTACGCAGAAAAGGACCTAGGAAGAGGCGCAGCAGCCCTGCGTCTCTTGGAAAGAGCGCGCAGACCACGCCGCGTCTGTTTCCCAAGTGGTTTCCTCCTGCGAAAGAAAGATTTCCGTGTTTAAATTATGGAATAAAGAGATAATTCGGTTTTCCTTAATATTTTGTGTGAATATTACGGGAAATTATTTACCAAAGAATAAAGATTATGAAATATGGAATAGAAATATCCGGAACATTCCAGAACATTCTGACTCGGGATTTAACGGCTATCAGAAAATGGAGACGGTTTTAGGCCCGGACTCCAAACGTACTCTAATTACTGTCAAGACGACCGTATCGGCACGTAGATGACAACTAAGAGGTAGACATTAATATTTAAGCGATCACTTAACGATAAACTTATGAACTGTCACAAATCGTTCCGCGTACCAAACATGCGGCCCAATCATCACCGGGTGGTTTGCGGGAGGTGCAGAAATGAGGTATCTACAGAGCCCCCACTTTGACTGAGGCTTGGACAAGGCAAAAGTCAAAGTATAGCCATCAGGTCAATCAAAGATTACAACCTGACGACCATGGCTACGCGAGGCGGCTCAAGGGGTCTGAGCCAAGGACCTGTCGTCGGGAACATTTTAGAGTCTGTCGACTATCGGGGAAGGTCGTTTAAAGTCCATTAGACTACGTAAGGAGGCTCGCCAGCCATAAGAAGAAATCATACCTGAGATCCTTTGGAACTCCAGGGAAAACAAAATGCGATATCGGGAGTAGACAGCAGGACACAGTCGGGAACTGCTGGGAGAAATCTGCTTGTGTTCAGCTTCAAACAAACTTCGGAAGAATTGGAGTTGATGCTGATCTCCATGTCTCGAGAGGGAAAGTCTATCCGCTTACTCTCGTTGGGGAACATAATCGGGAATTAATCTCCATGGCTTGAGAGGGAAAGTCTATCCTCTTACTCTCGTTGGGGAAATACAATGAAGGCGTGTCGAAACACCTGTGAAGGAATAAGTGCTCGTTGTGATAAGCGAAGTCTTGGAAGCAACGAATAACGTGTAACAGTCTGTTGTTGGCTTAGAAATGTGGGCCGGAACGAAAGATAATCGGGGCCGGAATGAAAGATAATCGTCAAACGGACCAAAAAGATAAAATAGCATCGGGGAAGAGGCGCACCAAAGATGGGCCCACAAATAACGAACTCATAAAGAATTTTTGAAAACTCGTAAGGAGGGAATACCAGGAAGAGGCGCAGCAAGAGCTGTGTCTCTTGGAAGAGGCGCAGCGCCTGCTGCGTCTGTTCCCGAAGGTGTGTCTTCTGCGTAAAAACGCGATAAACAGAGGGATTATTTCATTTTGTTCGAAACACAAATCACACAATACTCTCTCAAATTCTAACCATTTCCGCCAAGGTTTGATCCAAAAGCTTGCATTAATCATGACTAATCGAGGTATGTGTCTTATTTTTGCATTAATCTTCCATATTTGCTCAATTTGGATCGAAAAAATTAGGGTTTATGACCCAATTTGATCGAAAATTTGGGGCTTTTCCCCCAAATGGATTTGCCTTGTGAAATTGGTATTAGAAACGAATAATTGGTAATATAAGGAACATAACCATGTATTTGTCTCGAATTTTCGTTGAGTTTTGAGCATTTGAGTGAATTTGAGACGGTTTCACAGCTAAACCGTAAATTGCTTCGAAAATAGCCTTAGGATTGCCCATTTGCGATGAAACTTGATAATTGAGATCCTTGAATGATGGGTAAACTTCCAATCATCTCGGAATTTTGGTTTGTGACGGCTTTTTCAGGACACTTTTCTAGGGCATAATCGTTGTTATAACGAAATGCTGCCGAAATTTCGGCTCGAACCCGGAACTAGGCTTCAAATTAGGCCGGACTTGACCGAAATTATCACATGAGTGATCGGGTTTGTGAGAATATGGCCAAAGATGGCGAGAAAGAGCGATTTCAGGGCTTCCGAAGGCTCGAAAATCCCTTAACTAAGGCTTCGTCACGTGACGCGGCCTAAAATACTTTAATGTTGCAGGTGATGAGGCTTCTACCTCTAGGAGAGCTCCCATGGAGATAGACACTGTCGTGGTCGAGGAGGCTTTGGAGCAAGCTTTCACCGCTACGGTGATGGCTGCTGGGGACGAGATCCATGAGGATGAGGCTGTTGAGGAGGAGGAGGCCCCGAGATGGGCCAACGTTGGACGAGGAGGTCGTCAGCTGAGAAGAGCACCCGAGTGGGCTGAGACTTGGGAGAGTAGGCACCTGCTTTGGGCTGCAGAGGGTCACCTGTCCTACAGGACGGTGAAGAGCTTGGTAAATAGGAATTCACTACTCATCACCTTCTTCTTTCTTTCATTTGTTCATATCTCTTCCAATTTTATTTCAAAAACTAAAGATAGCTTTTGTTTCAAATCACAATAGAAGGCCGGGAACATCAGGTCGTTCTCGGGTTACACGACAGCGATGGAGTGCTACGAGCGGCTGTCAGCGGAGGAGCGTGCCATGATCGAGCGCGGAGCGTTCGGTGCTTTGGTGCAGGCCTGGAGGGGTATCGCGAAGAGGAAGCTGCGGGCTAACCTTAGCCTGGTCCGCGCTTTCTTGGACCGATTCTGGGATACGACTTCCACTTTTGACATGCCTTTTGGTGAGGTGGGAGTCACTCTGGAGGACTACGGCATGATTTCTGGCCTGCCGTGCGGGTCTGAGGCTGTGGAGTGGCCGGAGACTGCCATGAGGGTGGACTCGGTCGAGGCTAGGAGGTTGATCGGCTGGAACTTGTCGCCGAGGGCTGTCACAGTGCCGGGTTTGGTGCCCAGCTCCTACATTCGAGACTACTTTGCGGGAAAGATCCCAGCGCTGGTGACGATTGACGGGAGGGAGACGGCTCCTCCTCCCTGTACTGCTGAGCAGAGGGCTCGCTTGTGGCTTTGGTGGTTTCTGTCTTCGATTTACCTCGGAGACAAGGGAGAGAGGCTGTCGACGAAGCTTCTTCCCTTCCTTTCTGACCTGAGCTCCCTAGGGCGTTGGGACTGGGTCACTGCTGGTTTTGCGGTCCTCATCCGCTTCATGAGGGCCATGGTTCGTCCGAAGTTGATGGAGAAGGGGACTTCTCCTGGTGCTGTCGGACCTGGACTACTGTTGGAGGTATGAACCTTCATTTAGACTAAAATCAATTCCTTTCTTTATCAAATCACGAAAGATCGCCATTGACTATTTGCTTCGCAGGCGTGGGTGTACTCCTACTTTCCGGGCCTCGCGCCCAAGAGGACGGAGCCGCTGGAGAAGGCCTATCCCGTGGTGAGGGATTGGGTGATGTGCAGGACGAAGAGCAAGCGTTCTTCTCACGGTGTCTACCGGCAGGACGTGAACGCTCTTCAGCTGGACAACGTAAGCATCTCACTTATATTCATTTGCTCCTTCATTGCTTTTATCGATCATAAGAATGATCCTTTGTTTGTCTTGTCCCAGTGGGTGCCCAGGCCTTGGGCGGAGTACGCTGACGCGCCTCCTTTTGTGGCTGAGATCCTTCGACCTAGGAGCTCGAGCCGGCTGCTGTTGAGGACGTCGATGGGTCATGTGTGGTACTTGGGCGAGCGTTTGGCTCGTCAGTGCTCTCGGGATGTGTTGACGGTTCCCATCGATCCTCCAGGACGATGTTCGTGGAGCCTTCGAGGCCGAGAGGGAGGCCGACTTGGCTGGCGTCGGTGGTGACGCCCTGCTTCTTCCTGGCGAGGACTACACGGCGTTCCTTTACGGGAGGTTGGCGTACTGGCCGGTAGTGGTGAGTATATTTTCTCTCCTTTATTCTTGATTCTGAGAATTACGATGAAAGATTATCGATTAATGAGAACCATTTGACTTCGCAGGAGGTTGAGACGGCGGGCATCGAGCCCCCAGAGTACCCCGAGACCCTCGAGTACACTGACGCGATCGGGAGGACGACGATCTCCGAGCTACGTGACTTTGACGTGGCTGTGACGGATGCTGGCCTGGACGATTGGCAACATCTGATTCGGAGGGTGAGCCTCTAATTTACATAACTTTTGTGTAAGAACACATTTGATTGTCTGTGCAATTATTTGAGAACTTCTTTTTGAAAATGCAGGTTGCGCCGTCTCGGTTCGTGGCGTTATGGAGGGTGGCCAACCGGCTGCGAGCTACTGCCGTCGAGGCACTTGTCGACGGTCGAGGCCGTCAGGTATGAACCTTGTGCCGATTTCATTTTTGAATTTTGATTTTCCACTTTCTTGTAATTGCTTGAAATGACTGACATGAGCCAATTTTGTTGTTTACAGGGGGACCGTGAGCTGGAGCAAGAGTTGGCCCAGTCTCGGGAGGAGACAGCTCGCTTGTTGAGGGAGCTCGAGGTTCGAGACGCCGAGATTGCTGCTCTCGCGGCAAGAGTTGCGGAGCTGGAGGGCGGCCGGCAGTAGTTTAGTTTTGTTTTTGTTCGTTTGTTGGCTGTATTTTGCACATCTGTACATTTTGACCTTCATTTTGAACATTTCGGACTTTGTTTGGGGCGCGAGCCCCCAGTTTGTTGCACATTTCCCCTTTTTGAGTTGTATATAAGATGGCCTGAGTGCCTTTGCTGCTGGGTTGTGTTGCTTGTATCTGCAGGTTAGCTTTGAACAGGTTTGGTAGATGACGGTTTACGCCGATGTTGAAATTTACATAGAAATCAGGCAAAACATACATTTGTATATACATATGGCCTGAATTAGCGCAAAACGAAAGACTCAAAAGCACGCAAAAATGCAAAAATTTTGCCGGAAATGACCGGACGGTAGGGAGGGTTACCCCTAAAAAAAAGAAAAAAAAATAGAAACCTATAAGTTAGAAATGAAATGAAAAAGGAATAAAAGAAATATAAAAATGAAATAAATATATACATTTGAAATGAATTAAATGAAAATTATTTCCTAAAAATAACGAATTTAAAATAAAAATTATTTCTTAAAATGAAAATGTGCAAGTGTGATAAAACTGCGAAAATGTTGATGTCGCCTCGAAATGCGTGTCCGCGGAATTAGGAAACACGAAATATGGTGATTTTCTTGTATGTACCAAAATAATAACCCATAGGAATAGGAAATTATTCGTCACGGAATTAGGAAAGATCCAACGCGGAAAATCACAGAAGTGTAACTGAGGAAGAGGCGCAGCATGAGCTGCGTCCCTTTGAAGAGGCGCAGCAGGTGCTGCGCCTGTTCCCAGGTGGTTCTCTTCTGGCAGATTTTTGGAAACAAAAATTAGTATAAATAGAGACGTCGATAGAGCTTTTATTCACACAATTCTTCCGTCTCTTCTTCGTCTTATTACATAAAATTATCCAAATAATCTCTCATCATGAATACTTTGGAGATTCGCTTAAAGGAATGGACCAACGAATTTTCAAACATGGAGAAATATGATATGGGCGCCTATAATCTTGGATCATTGTTGAGTTTAAAGCTTATCAAGGTTGTTAAACCGTTCTTGGATGCTTGTCTTGATTATTGGGACCCGAATTACCATGTTTTTGCGTTCCCTGGAGGCGATATTTGCCCATTTCCTGAAGAAATTGCCGCTATTGGTGGGTGGAACCCCGAACACTTGCCTGCCATTCCTTCTACTTCGCAAGGGTACAAGGGCAAATTTAGAGACTTGTTTGGGTTGACTAGGCTTGAGGTTGACCGTCTAGTGACCTCGAAGGGAGTGCGAATGTTGGACTTCATAGACCGATTTATTAACAGGGCCGACCCCACCGTTTCTTATGTTGCTAGGCAAAGGGCATTTGGGTTTTGCTTGTTGCATGTGTATGTCTTCCAAGGGCATGTTGATGAAGACTTGAGAGATGATCCCCGTCTTCTGGGCCTTGTTGAGCAAATGGAGCTGCGCAGGAGCCCAACTTGTTTATGCCTAGGAGAGATCCATTTGGGCTTGGATAATAGGAAAGCCAACCGCGACCTACCGTATTTGGGAAGTCCCGTCATTCTGCAGGTAAAAGAACATTTTCTTCTTTTTTTTCTTTCTTTTTATTTCTCTTTTTGTTTTTTTCGTTTTTTTTTTTCGTTTATCTTTTTCTTTTCTTTTTTTTCTTTTTTTTTTTTGTCTAATACCCGCTTTTGGTAGGTTTGGCTTATGGAACGGCTTCGATTGATCGAGCCCCCAGTTCATGTTCCTTCCTATCATGCTCGTTCGATTGCGATGAGGACCAGGCTTTACATGGTGGACTTCACCCGAGTCTGCAATTATTGGGAGAACAAACTGAAAAGTTATGATGGCCCTTTAATTAGGTGGATTGTACCGTGGTGGCACCTCAAATCTGTCATTGTAGTGTCTTCTTTGGATCCTACTCGATCCGTGCGCATTCCTGGCTTGGAATTCATGGTGTGCATCTTCCCGGAAAGGCTAATGAGACAGGTTGGACTAAAACAGATGATTCCGAAGCTTGATACTGTCCCGCAGACTGTTGTGGCGCTTACTACAGAGAGCCGAAAGGAGTGGGCCATTAAATGGGCTCAAATAAATGCATGGTTCTTGAACTCTTCTGCTAATGCCTTGTGGGTGTCGGATTCTTATCTGCGATGGAGGAAAGCTACTACTCCGGAAGAGCGCGAGAGATTGAGGAAGTGCGAGCCCGTTGACTACAAGGTGCGCGAGGTGGAAAAGGAGAAAGAGAAACATCTGACCGAGGGAGAGGAAGAAGCCGGGTTTCGAGTTGTTCATCCTTCGAAGAAACCGAAGACCTCTCCTGTCGTGGAGATGGTGATTGGCAAGAACGGAAAGTCTAGGCCTCGAGAAAGACCGTTGGTGATTAGGTTCGAAGTGGCGCAAGAGCGTCCGGCTCGAGGTCGTGACAAGAAGTATGACAAGAATGACAAGGGCAAAGGGAAGATGGAAGAATAGCCCGAGTCTTTATTTATTATTTATTATTATTAATATTGTTGTAATAAAAAGGTGGGGTTTTTAGAATCCTAGCCTATTTTATTTTTATTATGTAGCGTACTATTTACTAGAAAATGAATGAAATAAAAAAAGGTTAAATGGTTATGAAACCGTTGCGATTTACTATTTATTATTCTTGTCGAATTCCAAATGCAATGCAAATGTCCTTCTATTCACATTTTAAAATAATGGGTTGTATCCTGTAAAGGATTGCCAACGTATTAATTTAGAAAATGAAATCAAACCCTTGCGCGTAGTTCGAGTAAATGTAAAAGAATAATTGTTCTAAGCAAGAGCTCGTAATGAACTTAGAAAATAAGCATGAGCTTTTTACTTACTCTGAAGGTGCGAATTTAGTTTATTTGATGATATGAGGATGACAAATTTGTCAGAATACAAGAGCAAAGTGACACTAGCTTATTTCAGCTTGGCCAGGGGCCGTTTATTTAGTACCACAAGAGCGACACGTGAGGTTACGCGAGGCGCGTTTTTGTTCCTATTCTAGGCATAATACCGTTTTAGTTGGTCGAGGTTTGTTGGGTTGGAAAACTCATTCCCATCTAGGTCTGTGATTCTAACTGCACTCCCTGGAAGTATGGATTTGACTAGGAATGGTCCGGCCCAATTAGGTTTGCATTTTCCTCGTGGGTCAACAGGTAAAAGAGCTCTAACCGATTTGAGTACTAAGTCTCCTTCCTTGATGTTTCTTGGCTTAACCCTTTTGTTGAAAGCTCGTTTGATACGTGCTTGATATGTTTGGACGTTATGCAAGGCGCGTAGCCTACGTTCATCCAGGAGGATGAGTTCTTCATATCTATCCCTCTTCCAATCGGCTTCTGGGATTTGACTTTCGAGTAAAATACGCAAGGATGGTATCTCTAGCTCAACTGGTTGTACGGCTTCCATGCCGTAGGTCAAATAGAAAGGAGTAGCCCCAGTGGGCATCCTAACAGATGTACGATATCCCCACAAAGCAAAGGGTATCTTGCTTGGCCAATCTCGATAGTTGTCAATCATTTTCTTGAGAATTGTGACAACGTTCTTGTTTGCTGCCTCTACCGCGCCATTAGTTTGTGGTCTATAGGGCGAAGAGTGGTGGTGCCTAATTTTGTACTTGGCTAGCAATTGCTCAGTCTCAGCTTGGAAATGTGATCCATTATCACTAATGATCTCATGTGGGCAACCATATCGACAGATGATGTTGTTTTGTATGAACTTTGCCACGTTTTTAGCCGTGAGACTAGTGTAGGAAGCCGCTTCTACCCATTTGGTGAAATAGTCGATTGCCACTAGGATGAAATAGTGACCTCCTGTTCCGGCGGGGGTTATCTTCCCGATTATGTCAATTCCCCAGGCAGAAAATGGACAAGGAGATGTCATCGTATAGAGCAATGAAGGAGGGACATGTTGTACATTCCCGAAGATTTGGCAATTGTGGCAATGTCTTACGTATTTGATGCAATCGGATTCCATTGTGGTCCAATAATACCCCAAACGTGTGATTTTCTTTGCCATCATGGGCCCACTCATGTGAGGACCGCATTCTCCGTCGTGGACTTCTTCCATCGCTTTCCGTGCATGTGAATGATCAAGGCAACGTAGGATTACACCAAGAGGTGTTCTTTTGTACAATTCTCCTTGCATGAGAATGTATTGGGAAGCTAATAGGCATATAGCACGTTGTCCCCTCTTGTCCATATCCGGTGGATAGGTACCGTTGAGCTTGAAATTCAGGATTGCTTGGAACCAGGGTTCCTGTGCGATTTCCTCTTCATCGGTGATTTGGTGGACATAAGCTGGCTCTGACCATCGTGCGATGCATAAAGGCATTTCCACCATGTAATCTGGCATATTAATCGAAGATGCAAGTTTCGCAAGAGCGTCTGCAAATTGATTTTCTTCCCGAGGTAGGTGTAGATAGGTCACGTGATCGAAGAATTGGGAAACTTGGTCTATTCTAGCTTGATAAGGTGCTAGGCTTTCGCTTCGGATTTTCCATGATCCCGTAACTTGATTGATGATCAGTGATGAATCCCCATGTACTCGGAGGTTCTTAATGCCTAAGCTTACTGCCGCTTGTAGTCCAATGAGACAAGTCAGATTCTCGCAAAGCATTGTTTGTCACCTCGAAGTCGAGTTTGACAGAGATTGGTGTATGCTCGCCTTCAGGAGAAATGAGCAACACTCCTATTCCAAATCCTCTTAAATTTGATGCCCCATCGAAGTAAAGGTCCCAGGAGTCTACATCAGCTTGGAGTATATCCTCGTCTGGAAATGACCAAGTGTCTATTGTTTGTGCATCATTGAGGGGATTTTCTGCGAAGAATTCGGCAACAGCGCGCCCTTTTATAACTTTTAGAGGCACGTATTTGAGGTCAAATTCTGAGAGCATCAAAGTCCATCTTGCTAGGCGTCCTTTGAGGACGGGTTTCTCGAAGAGGTATTTGACTAGATCCATTTTGGAGTATATTTTGACGGAGTAGCTAAGCATGTAATGGCGTAGCCTCTTCGTCGCCCACACAAGAGCGAGGCATGTCTTTTCGAGTTATGAGTATTTGCACTCGTACTCCAAGAACTTCTTACTAAGGTAGTAGATAGCCATTTCTTCACTTCCTACAGTTTGAGCTAGCATGGCACCCATGGTGTTTGATTCATCGTGAGATATAAACCAAGAGGTTGATCTCGTTGAGGTGGCATGAGCACTGGTGGTTTAGCCAATATCTCTTTGATTCGGTCAAACGCCTTTTGACAGTCATCGTCCCACATGGTGTGGTCCGTCTTCTTGAGTTTCTTGAAGATAGGCTCACAAATCATGGTGAGTTTCGATATGAATCGACTTATGTATTGCACTTTTCCCAGAAATCCTCTGACTTCTTTTTCTGTTTGAGGTTGTGGCATTTCGATCAGAGCCTTGATCTTGGAAGGGTCTATTTCTATACCTCGTTGGCTAACGACGTATCCCAGGAGCTTGCCAGATGTTACTCCGAATGTGCACTTCTGAGGATTGAGCCTCATGTTATACTTTCTTAGCCTTGCGAAAAATTTGCGAAGGTTCGCAATATGCCCCTCTCTTTCCTTGGACTTGACAATCATGTCATCTACGTATACTTCAACTTCTTTGTGCATCATGTCATGCAAGAGTGTAGTTGCGGTATGTTGATATGTAGCTCCGGCGTTGATTAACCCAAACGGCATGACCGTATAGCAATAGGTTCCCCATTGAGTGAAAAAAGGCGGTCTTATGCATATCTTCCATGGCCATTTTGATTTGGTTATAACCCGCATATCCATCCATGAAGGATAGTAATGCGTGGTCTGCAGTATTGTCCACCAATATGTCAATGTGTGGTAGAGGGAAGTCATCTTTAGGGCTTGCTTTGTTTAAGTCCCTAAAATCAACACAAACACGGATTCTCCCATCCTTTTTGGGTACAGGTACTATGTTGGCTACCCAGTCAGAATACTCGGAAACTTTGATGAACCCGGCTTTGAATTGCTTATCGACTTTTTCCTTAATCTTGAGAGCCCATTCTGTTCTCATGCGACGAAGCTTCTGTTTTACAGGTTTGAAACCTGGCTTAATCGGAATTCTATGTTCGGCGATATCCCTGTCGATCCCGGCATGTCTTTGTAGGACCAAGCGAAAACATCTTTGAATTCGTTTAGGAGGTCTATGAAATCGGCCCTTTCGGTAGAGCTCAAGGTAGTCCCTATCCTAAGTTCTTGGGGTTCTAGTTCGGTTCCTACATTGATGGGTTCGGTGTCCTCTATTACTGGTCCCCCTTCCCCTTCCTGCAGTATTTCTTTGGCTACGTAGGGAGGTATTTCAATTGAGTCTGGGTCTTGGTCATCCTCAGTATCATCGTAAACAGAATTGCACTCAAGATAACATAAAGAGTAAGCAGAACTTGATTTATTCATATTAAAGTTTGAGAAAAGTTGAAACAAAGAAGCCATCTGATCTGTGGTCATTTGCGGCAAAGGGACAGTGGTTGGGACATTTCCCGAACTACTGTGACTACTC
Organism: Silene latifolia; assembly: GCF_048544455.1. Lineage (NCBI taxonomy): Eukaryota > Viridiplantae > Streptophyta > Magnoliopsida > Caryophyllales > Caryophyllaceae > Silene > Silene latifolia. The sequence goes on along the minus strand of NC_133526.1, from coordinate 104,260,552 downwards.
GAGGCTAAGCTAGGAGTAACAAAGGGAATGGGGATGACGACAGGAGGAGACTCCCTAGTGACTTTTCTAGACTCCGACTCTGACTCCGACTCCGACTCGAACTCATCGTCTTCTGGTTCTCCTTTGAACATCTCTCCTTCTCCAGTGGTGAGCTTGATGAGTCTTCCTTGATTGTTGGTCCACTTGATTGATTTTCTCCATCCTTTCTGCTGACTTGCGTTAGTTTCTGTGATTAACGCGGTAGGGTTGAAGTGATCGTCTTGAAGTACCATGGTAATGATCTCATCCTGCGTGGCTCTAACAAATCGATCTTCTCCAAACAATAGGCTAACAGCCTGTTCGTCTAAGCAAGGTGCTTGACGAGTTTTGACGGTAGGAACCGTTTCTGGAGGGATGAAGTAGCAATCGTGAAAGATCTCGATTCCGGCTAGCTTTCTCTTGAGATAGTGCCAAGGTTCGGGAAATCCGTGAAAGAGTTCTAGACTTCCTTCTTTGACAAAGTACCCATTTAAGGTAGGGAGATAGGGTCGCATTTGGACTCCTACATACTTACGATTTTGAACTTGAGCAAGCATCTCGAGAACCTCCTCTTTAGTGGGTTTGTACCCTAGTCCAAGTGGTATCCTCTTTGAGTTGCCTTCCTTGTATGGTGCAAAGGTGTTTTTCCGAATAGGGTTCAAAGGCATTCCAGGGAAGTATCCCTGGGATTTGAGTATGTGGTTGACCACCAAGTTGGAGTATGGACTGTAGTATAAGGGTGCCAATTCGCTTTCTATGACGCTTACGCTTTGGAAGCCCCCAAGTTCATATACTGGATCGGCAAGGACTTGGTTGTTTGACTTCTTTTCGATTATTGCTTTGATGGGTGACGAAGTGATTGTCACTACCTCGCCATTTAGTGGAATCTTGATCTTTTGATGAAGAGTGGATGTCACCGCTTTGGAAGCGTGAATCCAAGGTCTTCCTAGAAGTATGTTGAAGGAAGCTTCAATGTCCACTATTTGGAAGTTAACCTTTCGCTCAATTGGCCCTGTGGCTATGGTTAGGTTAACAAGTCCTACTACCTTTCGTCGTGTACCATCATATGCGCGAACACCTTGATTGGTAGGGGTCCAATCCGACTCTTTCATGCCTAATTTGTACGCCGTTTTGAGGGGTATGACGTTGACCGCAGAGCCATCATCTACCAAGGTCATTGGCACATTCTTCTTTAGATAAATGACAGTGATGTAAAGAGCTAGGTTGTGACTGGCGCCAAAAGGTGGCAAATCTTCGTCTGAGAAAGTAATAGGATTACTTAGCTTTGGTGATTCTTGGAAGACCAAGTTGACTACATCTTCGGGTGTCGAGTTATGTGCTACATTTAGCTTGGCCAAAGCTTGTAGTAAAGCTTGGCGATGTGGGAATGAGCTTGCTACTAATTGCCAGACTGAAAGATCAGCCTTTGTCTTCTGTAATTGCTTGAGCAAATGGTCAGTGGAGTCGTCTTCGTTATCATTTGGTGTGACAACGTTGGTTGGACTATTTTGAGTAGTGCTTTGATATGGACGACCCGAACGAGTTAGGTGGTCCACATCTTGGTCTTCACCATTTTGGACTATTTCTTTGACTAGGGAGTTTTCAATGAGATACTCGTCCTCATCATCATCGGCCCAAACTCCATTGATTGTAGCTAGTTCCCTCATTCTCATGATTTCATCTTCTAATCGTATGATTTGGTCGACTAGTTTATCAACCACAGCGACTATTTCTTGCATAGTAGCATTTTGAGAGAAGATTAGTGGCACATGCTCCTTGGGTGTTGCGTTGGGATTATGTAAAGTTATCACCACATTATTTAATTCCCAAACTTGTCTATCCACATTCCTTGCCCATATGATGAAGTCGGAAATGGTAGGGGAGATAGTAGAGTAGAACCCCTCACTCTCGATTGCATGGATTTCATCTTCAATTGGAGAAATGAGGTGTGAACAATCTAAGGTAGATTCGTCACTTGTAATCACTAGAACTCCAAGAGGATTCTGAGTGTTGTTGGGTTTACCTCCCGGCGGTATTGGTAGTCGACCATCTTCAATCATGTCTTGAAGCACATTTTTCAATTTGTAACATTTTTCTGTGTCATGCCCCTTACCCCTATGGTATTCACAGTACGAGTTCTCGTCCCAGAATTTGGATTTCCTTTCAGGTTCGGGAGTAGGTCCAATGGGTTGGAGTTTGCCCTGTTTCATTAACCTCTTAAGAGCGTTGGAGTAAGTGTCCCCAAGATTTGTGAATTTCCTTGGTGGGGTACTTTTCTTGGATGGCTCGAGAAGGTTAACCTCGTCGGTCTTGCTAGTGGAGCCGTATGAACGACTTGTTGAGCCTTGATATCCTCGACCCACCGTTTTGGACAAGAGCCCTTTACGGATGTCATCTTCAATCCTTGTTCCTAGTACAGTTAAGTCCTTGAAACTTTTGATGTTTTGGTATCTCAAATGATTGGCATAAATGGGTTTAAGATTATCCATGAACTTCTCCACAAGGGTAGCCTCATCCGGGCGTTCAACTAGTTGGGTACTAGTCTTCCTCCACCTACTTAGGAAGTCGGCGAATCCTTCTTTGTCATTTTGGGTAAGAACCTCTAGAGTGCGCATGTTAACTTGGATCTCGGCATTATCCGCATATTGTTTGGCAAACTCGATCGCGGCATCTTCCCGAGTAGCGATCTTCTTGTGGTCTAAAGAGTAAAACCATTGTTTTGGGATGGTGTCAAGAGATGAAGGAAAGATCCTTAAGAACATCTCGGGTTTGATGCCTTTGATAGACATGTAATCCTTGAAGGCACGGATGTGGTTCAAAGGGTTCTCGTGCCCCTTGAATTTAGGGATATCCGTCATATTGAAGTTGGTTGGCAATTTGGAATTGACGGCCTCGTACTTACGATTATTCTCCCTGTAAATGTCATCTCCTTTAAGGTACATCAATTGCTCCTCTAAGTATTGGAGTCTTTTCTCGGCTACAGTTAGTCCCATGGGAGGATTTTCGTCCCTGGATTCATCCGCGGAGTCACCTATTACTTCACTTTCATGAGGAGGCAACCTCCCCTCTACGACATAGATCCGGCCCTCGATGGTCTCAAGGCGATCATGGACTTGGTCTTGGGTAACTTGGATATGGGCTAGCGCGGCTAGGATTCGATCATTACCATCTTGAAGTTGGTGGAGGTTTGTTTCGCTGGATCCAGGCATCTTGAAAACTGGATAAGAGATCGACGACGAATCAAAACACGATTCTAACACACTTGCTAAAAGAAGAAATGTTTTGACTCGTGAAGTGGGTGTGTGCCACCTGTGTTGAGTGAGCTTTGAAGAAAGGACAAAATTTTGAAAATGTGTATCCTAGTCAACCATAGTGTAGTTGTAGGAGTGGACTCGAAGTGAGGTTTTGAAATGGGATTGTGGCCCGAATTTTGACTCGACAAACGGAAAGAGTTTTGACTGGGTTTTGCGCTAATCAATGGCCTATTTCGAAATATTTATTTAAAAAAGGGTTTTGATTTTTGCAAAATCGTCATGGTTTTGGAAATGGTGATCACGTAAGGTACAAACATTTATACAAGCATTATAACGGGATGCTGAGTGCATTTAAAAGGGTTTTGGTTTAAATGGTGGGTTGCCATACCGAACCATCAAACCCGAAGTCTGTGGAGAGGCTCGTACCAAACAAGAGTAAGGCCGATTCCTAGTCCATTTCCTCAAGTAGTGAAGGCCCTTGATACAAACAAGAGTAAGCATCATGGTATGGATGACGTCAATCGCTATCCATCTTTAGGCCCGAATAAGAATTAGGACCGTTTAGACGGGACGATTGGTCGAATGGGTTGGGTTGGGCCTAGGAAGGCCGAATAAAACGGTCTAGGAAGACCGAGTTATGAAAACCGACAATTGTCTTGTACAAATTATTCCCTAACCTTGTTCAAGTTTCACCCTTGGCTACACGTAAGTGTATTATCCCCACGTGAGTCGCCAAACCGTGGGACGGGGGCCCACGGGGCGCTTGGGAGAGAGGAGAACAAGCGTTTGCATTTTTGTTGGAGTCGCCACCAATTTTTATGGGAAATTGGAACCGTTCGAATACCTCGTGCCATGTCAAGACACAAAGTAGAGACATGAACACCAAGAACTCGTTACCCTTAGCATTCTATGTCTAGAATGACTCTCGTGGATGCCAATGAACACGGATGTTCACAGAGATCTGGAGTAAGGGGTGAGGGTACGTATTAGGAAGCTCTTTTGATCGAACACCTAATCCCGCCCGCCTCGATAGCGGCCTCTACTAATGATTAGGGAAGTTATTCGTACTTGATATATCGTCGATTATATGCATGCAATGCAACATCCAAGTTTTAATCCTAGCATGTGAGAATTAGGCTAAGTCGGTTAACAATTAGTTAGCATACAATTAATGTCGAAGTAGGATTTAATGCTCAATTACATGTGAAAACATACAAATGATACAAGAAATAATAATAAATACAATAAAGAAAATTACAATAAAGAAAATTACAATAATTACATTGGAATAGGCGATTTATGTTGAAAATACCTTTAAAACGGATAATTTGAAAAAGCGAATAAAAGAATAAGTTAACGAACCAAACAGAAGGTGATAATACGGTTAATAGTCAATTATACATAAGCTAATTAAACCAAGTCAAACAACAACGGAGTTCAGAGGCAGAATTCAACCCGGAACAGGCGCAGCAGTTGCTGCGTCTGTTCCTGACCTGAATTCTGGCTATGAAGCCGGAATTGCATGTTGTTAATACTCGTTGGTGAATTTAATGATTGATTAAATTATTTACTCAGATGAAAGTGATTAATGGGTTATTTACATGTGAATGATAGGTCATAAAACAATAAAACATGGATGAGACGGAATTAAACGAATTAATATAAGATTAATGAGAATTATTAACAAGTTAACAAACTAAATCAATTAATTAGGTTAAATACAACGGATTAATGACGAATATATGATAGATATGACAAATAACAGATGTAAATATGTCAATGATGAATTCCAGAAACTCAATATTGATGAATTGAATCTCTAAAACCCGAATTGAGTTTAATGACGAAAACCCGTAAATATTGATTACTTGGGATTTAAGTCGAGTTTACGATGAATTATGTGCTAATGAATGATAAACAATATACATGTAAAATTATTGTGCTATGATAACAAAGAATTAAAGAACAAACGAAACAAAACAAATACTTGACGAATTACATAGGACGAAGGAAGAAGAAAAAGGAGAGGCTCGGCGGCCTCATTTAAAAGGCGCAGCAGGAACTGCGCTCCTTCGAAGAGGCGCAGCAGTTGCTGCGTCCTTTCTCGACGGTTTGTCTTCTGAAAATCCGTAAAAAGGGATTTTAAAGCACGGTTTTAGAAATCGGTTTTAATGACATTTTCGACATAAACCTTACATTAATGATACAAAAAGTAAATAACAATAATAAAAGAGAGATTTACACCCTCAGACTTACATGTTTGACGAAACGAGAAGGACTAAGTTATCGATTAGTGATGCTCGACGCGAATGTAAAGAAAGTGCCCTCGTAAGAGGAAAACGAATAGATTAATTAAGTTGATTGATTGTGGAGTTGGTCAAATTGGTCGGTCATGCAAACGAGGCTGGTACTCAGAAGGATACGAGCTTACGTGGTCGAATGTTCAAGCACGTAGACGCCAAAAAGTAAGAACAAAGGTCTAGAATGCAAAGGGAAAAGAGAAGGGCGGACACTCGCGTGAGAAATATGAGGAGCAAAGGCTCCTATTTATACTAATCACGTGAAGGAATTAGGGTTTCGGAGAATTTTTGGAAGTGAATCTCGGAAAGATATGAAAAAGATACGAAAATTACGCAGAAAAGGACCTGGGAAGAGGTGCAGCAGCCACTGCGTCTCTTGGAAGAGGCGCAGCACCTGCTGCGTCTGTTCCCAAGTGGTTTCCTCCTGCGAAAGAAAGATTTCCGTGTTTAAATTATGGAATAAAGAGATAATTCGGTTTTCCTTAATATTTTGTGTGAATATTACGGGAAATTATTTACCAAAGAATAAAGATTATGAAATATGGAATAGAAATATCCGGAACATTCCAGAACATTCGGACTCGGGATTTAACGGCTATCAGAAAATGGAGACGATTTTAGGCCCGGACTCCAAATGTACTCTAATTACTGTCAAAACGACCGTATCGGCACGTAGATGACAACTAAGAGGTATACATTAATATTTGAGCGATCACTTGACGATAAACTTACGAACTGTCACAAATCGTTCCGCGTACCAAACATGCGGCCCAATCATCACCGGGTGGTTTGCGGGAGGTGCAGAAATGAGGTATCTACAATCAATCATCAAGTACTTCTATTATACTTTGCTTTATTATTTGGACTCATCTTTATAGATATAAATTCTCTCTTAATCCCTTTTTAATTATTGTTAATCATCCTTCATTTGTTCATCATGTTTTGCCTTGCTAGTATGATTGACAACCTTGTTAGCATGTTAAACTTGATAATGAGTGAGTAGTATCCTTAACTAGGGTTAATGGGGAATTAGGGGAAACCAACATGGGGATTGATTCATGCTTAATCTAATATTTTTTCATAATTAATTTGCTTGATTGTTATGATTTCAACTTATGCGCATGTTATGTTTGATGAAATGCGAGCCTATGAATCCTTGCATTTTTTACCCATCACTTACCTTTTCAATGAGACTTGTAAGACATAAACCAACTCGGGTCTCATTAGACCATGCATATAGTTGGATAGGGAGGATTAAGTCGACTTGTAGGTGTTGTACAATCTAATCGATTCGGCTCCGGGACCCAAACCTTCGTAGGGATTGTAAGATATACACTAACTCGATCGCATCATAACAATATATAAGTGCTTGCATCTAGTAGAGAATATGTTTGTATGATCAAATCCCATGAATCCCCTATGAACCCATGACACCCTAGTGCTTTTAATCAATTGTTTACATCTCATTTTAATCATCTTGCTTGTTTTCATTGCTTTGCTTTTATATTGTTGATTAGTTTAGTTGATCTCCTACCTCAACCCAAATTGTGACACCCTTAGACACAACCATTTGCAATCGAAAATCCTACATCAATACTCGTCCATTGGGATCCGACCTTTACTTACCTCTTTACTAAGAGTAAAGTAGTTTGTGAAGTTATAAATATTGTTTTGGTCTAGGTAACGTTTGACGACGAGTAACAAAACCGATCACCGACCAATTTCGGTACATTAATAAAACTGTACGAAATGAACCTTCTCATCAGATGAGCGTCCTCAGCAGTGGCAACCCATATGTAAGGCCCAGCGTGTACATAACGATCCTTAGAGTTGTCGGCATAAAAGTCCCTTTTGCCCCTTTGATGGTCACGTGATGCATACCTTGCAGCGAGTTGTTTTGCTTGGCGAAAATCGTCAAGACCATCCCCTCGAAACTCGATCAGAGCATATCCAAGAAACCCACGACCAGAAATCCAAGCCGGGTGGATTGCCTTAATATTTGAAAACCCATTCTCAATAGGATGTCCCTCAATGGGGTAAGGGTCTTAGAAGCTGGCTTCCCAGCAGCATCGCGTATGACTGGGAGATTGTGAATTATACACGTAATCGGGTTGATATAGCGGGTTACCGATTGCTGAGGAGGTGCGACTGCGGATGATGAAGACGACGACATTTTAATTATGATATGTATGTATATGTATATTATTTAAAAAGTGAAGTAGAAAGGTTAGTAATAATAAAGTGATTCTTATTGTTGTTACTGCAAATGTGATGCTATTTATAGTATAATAAAGCTATAATTAATTAGATTAATTTCATCTATACGTTACATTCAAACTTCTATTAATTATGCATACATGCATGAGGTGAATAATTGTCAAACAACCAATAATAATAGGGCATACAATGTAAAACCACAAACTTTTCAGTTTTTGCAGTAGATCTGTATTTACAACGGTTATAAGAAAAACCGTTGCTTATTGGTGTAATATGACAACCGATTTAAAATAACCGTTGTTGATTTATGTAATATGATAACGGCTTAACAAAGAACCGTTGTCATTTTGTGTTATACATACGGTCAACCAAACAATACTGCAACTTTGAATCAGAAAAAAGTAAGAATTACAGGGCATGCATTAGTCAAATCACACACTGGAAAATAACAAATAACTAAACAATTTATTTTAAAATGGGTTATGTCCAACCGTTGTTGATATATGTAATATGATAACGGCTTAACAAAGAACCGTTATCATTTTGTGTTATAGATATGGTCAAACAATCAATACTGCATTTTTGAATCAGAAAAAGTAAAAATTACAAGGCATGTATTAGTCAAATTACAAAATTACAAGGCATGCAACCGTTGTGTTTTTACTCATTGGACAACGGTTTTTTTATAACCGTATTATTTTTACTAATTGGACAACGGTTTTTTATAACCGTTGTGTTCTTACTCATTGGACAACGGTTTTTTGGATATTCGTTGTAAGTTTATATGTTTAACACGCTAGAGTTAACCGATTCTTATTTAACTTGTACCGTTTCCACTTTCCAATTCTTAACTTGTTAAGTTTCCAATTCTTATCTTATTATACCGGTTCCAATTCTTATTACCTTATTATACCGTTTCCAATACAACCCAAACTCATTATAAATAGAATTATAATTTTCCCTCTTTCAAAAAAAAAGCTACTCCTCCATTAATTTTCCATATCGATTATGTCGTCAAGTTCATCAACTTGTAGTGGTTCATATTATTCATCCGCTGATGATGATGATGATGATGATGAAGCATCATATAAACCTCTTGCAGAACCCCCAAGTAGAACTATGTACGCTAAACCCTTTACGTTCATCATTCACAATCTCCCGTATACAGAGGACGGGCATGGAAAGGCTATACTCTCGTATAGCCTTGACTGGTTAATAGGTTTGATTCGGTTAGCCGGATTGAATTTGGTTCAAACTATCTACCCGGACAACGATGCGCATGATGGCTTCCGGCGGTGCGCCCTCATCGAGTTTGGCGGGGGGGAGGAGCGGGAATGCTTTCGTCAGGCTCGCAAACTTGAGCGGGCATTCTATAACAATGACTCTTCGAGACTCTGGTTTGATCACGATGATCAGCGAGTAGGCCCATATTTATGGGTTGCGAATGAATTTGACCTTCTCTTACTACTTCCGATTCTGCACCGCTAAGGTCGCAGTGCTGAGTAGGGGACAGTGCCATTGGAATGGGAAAATGACTCTGTAGATTGGGCTGAAGGTGAAAGAGACATATATGGTGATATTGTCTCTGAATTCCAGATGATGGGGTAACAAAAAACATACTCCCTCTATTCAACTCCACTCTATACATTTGCTTTTTCACGTTTGTCAACGCTTGTTTTACGCGATAAATATCTTTAGCTTGATATTTTTAATGTACTCCTAAAAACATAAGTCATTATAATAAAAGTTAGATATTTTTCAGGTTTAATATTTTCTCTAAATTCCAGAGGATGGGGTAACAAAAAACGTATCAAAAAACATAAATAGTTAAACTTTAATTCAAACCACCACCAGGCCATAATCCAAATACAACTTATAATGCCATATAATAATTAAAGACTTAATTATTAGAATCTGATGAAGTATTAGGATACTCACCATGAAATTCGCTATAGAGCAAGTCGTAGATCGACCCTTCATTGTCACCGGGAAGCGCAGGTGGAATGACCTCTTTCTCCCATGACATAGGCACAGTGGCAAGAATGTGATGCTTCCTGTTATGTTTCACCAGATGATGATCAAGATGGGTCGCAACCCATAGATAAGGGCCTTGTTATTTATCATCCTAATAGAAGTCCTCTTTCTCCGCATCTTCCCCCGCAAACCTATCCCCTAATTTTCTTGCCTGATGAAAACTATCATGGCAGTTGGCTTCGTCAAACACGATAAAAGCGAAGCCTACAAAACCTTGCTTGTTTGTAGACACAGGGTACACTTTTTTAACCGCGGTAAAACCGGAGTCATGAAGCATTTGCGTCAACCACCCAAAATTAGGGTTTAAACCCTTTCCATTCACATCATAATGAACCGGGAGACTATGGAGAATGCAAGTAAAAGGTTGTGCGTAACGAGAATGTGATTGTAGCTCCGATACACCAGCCATATTTTTTTAGAGAGAAATTAAAGAGTAAATGTTTGATAATTTAGAATTTGACCTAAAACATTATGAAGACATATTTATAGAATTATTTTGGTCAAATTGAATATTATTGGTCAAATTGAATATTTATTAAAGTTCTGATAAAGTTTTGAATGAAGTAGTCAAGCCGAAAGATCTAATCAAATACTGACAACGGTTGAATTGAAAAACCGCTATTTCATAATAGAAAATAATAACGGTTACAAAAAACCCGTAGCTATAACATAACAATGGGTACCACAAACCGTTGCTGGTGTTAATTTAGTAACGGTTTTCGAAATGCCGTTTTCTTAACCTGGTAACGGTTTTCTAATAACCGTTGATAAGAGTGATTCTATAACGAGTTTTTGGAAACCGTTAAACATTATTGACAACGATTTGTTAAGCAACCGTTGGCACATTATAATAACAATGGTTTTCGACGGAAACCGTTATTCCTATTAGCACGGTCTAGGTTTCCGCCAATATATGGAAAACGGTAATCTAAGTGTCATTATTAAATGCATTAAACCGTTGTGATACACTCCTTATTGATTGCCAGATTTGGCGTAGTGGTAATTGGATTCCCTATGCTAATTAATCAAGAATTAAAGGAAAATAGTCGGAATACCACGACCCCGATCGGGGTGGGGTGTCCCTGATCGGGGTGACCTCTCTTTAAGTCGTTTACGTTTTATACCCCTTATTCCTATATAAGGGGTGTTGAATCCGTCATTTAGGATATATTTCTCACACACTTTTACACACATTCATACACTTTATTTCAGTTTTTAGAATAGTTTAGATTTCCTTTAAGCATTTTCTTATTGTTCTAAATAATTTCCTTTACCATTTCCCAGTTATTTCAAGCTTTCCATTCAAGTTATTTGGGTTTTAATTTGTATTCTTCATATTCAAGTTCCATTTCCATTGTTACGGTAATTTAATTTCTTTTATTATTTTGTTCATTCGTTTGTCATTTTCATTGTTACATTGTTATCATTATCATCATGTTTATTATATCATATGCTATTAGTTTGATTTTAAATATGTGTGAGTAGTTCATTTGTCTAGGGATTAGGGGAGCCATGCATATACAATACTTGTAAATGTTGAAATAGAATGCTATAATATCGATTAAACGTTTCTATCACATGCTTATATTGTTTTAGAATTTGATTATTGATCACAATCTTAGACTAAGCATGTTTTAGTAAACCGGTCTAATAATAGCGAGAGCTCGCTAGAACCAGTTCTATGGTTGAAAATAAGGCCGAGAGGTGGTTGTCATTAGACCTAAACAATTATCGTTATTATCAATTCCTAGTTTGACATGAGCATGTACATATTTGCATGTGTGACCCGATTCCCTTAGACTCTTCTTTATTATTGTTTTCCTTCATTATTTTATCAATGTTTCTAAAACCAAAACAAACACCCAATCGTTAATCAACCTTGATAAAATTCGCTCCATGACAACTTGTTTAGCAACTCCCGTCTCCTTGTGTTCGACCCCTACTACTACATTCATTTGTTACTAGGGTATTTATCTTTTTTAGGTGTGCGATAGCCTATCAAAATCATTGCATAATTTCACAAGAGTTTCAATTTTCGGAAAATTTGTAACACGAGAAAGATTTTGGTTTGCATAATCGGGAAGTTAAAGAAAGAAATCAAGCGTTACAAGAGTGACAATGTCAAGGAAACCTTGAGTGGGGAAGAGTTTGTATGTAAGAGAGCGGATATGATAAGGGCTTAGGAAAGAGAAAAGACTAGGGCATTGATAACGAGACGGGGATAGAGACTTGAGAGAACGGTGGGAAAGAGAGAGTGAGGCGAACTTCGTGGACGAAGTTCATTTTAAGGGGGGAATATTGTAATATCCGGATTATTTGGGACCTGCAAAAGTACCTTGGGATGCGTGAGGAGACCTCAAAAATAAGATCAAAACTACTAACAAAGCTATACTCATATCCAACTAGTGTCGAAACACAACACCAATCTACATAAGGTCATCAACATCCTAACGGTGTTTCCTTCAAACCTCACATCATGAACCTTACTTCATGTTAAATCCCAAAGCAACAACGCTCAACGTACCATGCTTTCAAATCCCAAATATAAACAACAAAGCCATAGTAACATATACAACTCATACCTTACACAAGGATTCCACCAATCAACCACACTCACTTCATGTCAAGCAACTAAGCATAAGAATTACCAAGGTATGTCTCATCACACTACCATAGCTTTTCCAACAATACAAACTCTCAAAGCAAGAGTTAGGAGTCAACCATAAACAAACTTCTCAAAGCCAAATTATCCAACCAAGATTAACATCCCACAAATGAAAGAGAGCTATCTACAAGGCGTTATAGGAGAATAAGCATGAAACAAAAGATAAGTCGAGAGGGTACAAGGGTAGTTTCCAAAGTAAAACAAAAGATATTTTAGAAGAAGGATAAGCATCAAGAGGTAAAGAATAAGGCAAGGTACGCTAAGAACGAGAAACATCTTCAAGGAAGTAGAAGCATTATTCAAAAGGTTGAACAAATCTTTGATTTTCGACAATAGGCGCCAAGACTTGATCACCATACGGGTAAGCTCATGGTTTTTCGATCCAAGGACACAAGAGTTAGTTATTGACAATCAACAAACACGTTATAACCTAACAAAGAGCAATCACAATGTAGACTACCACCTTAGGTCCTTAAATTTACCCATCTCTCATTCATTATTCAAGGTCAAGTTCGAATTTATGTTTGGGGTACATGTGTGTGTGTAGGGAGCACATAGGCTCTGATACCAACTGTAACACCCCGCGTTAGCAGAAAAATAAAACGAGTAAAATGCAGCAGAATTTATGAAATTTTTGAAACTTTTTGAAGTATAAAGAGCGGGTTCATTAAACATAACGTAATGAGTGCAATGATAAGCAAACTTAGGTTATTACAAACCAAGTCTAACAAATAAGGGGGGAAAAGATATACCACGAATAACAAGTCTAAAAGGTTAGTCTAAGCATAATGATAGACAAAAATTTAACAGTCAAGGTACTCGCTAGCTCACACATGTCTTCACCTTATAAATGCACCAACTAATACCTGTCATTCATGTAAACATGAATGCCACAGTTAGTGGGGAGTAACTCAAGGTTCTCCCAGCCACATTATATCAAAATAAACATAACAAAGAACTCAAATAAGGCAAGGCATAATAAATACGGGATACAATTCACTTGAAAAAATAAGCATGGGATCATTCATGTTAGAATAACAAGAGAAATCAAGATAGAATAGCAAATAAGCATGTCATAGGCATATTTAAATAAGTGAACGAAGTAAAGCAAAGAACATAGATACGGTTAGTTAATCACATGCATGAATTCCAATGAAATGTGACATATGTGACTATCCCAATTACACAAAACTAGTACTTAAGTCACGTGAGATAGATAAACGAGTAGTCAACCATCGCAATACATATAGTTGAAAACCATAGCCATTACTTTGGAAATCTTCTAACAAACATTGCACGGGACGTGGCTATTAACGTCACATGCGCACTCATGGCTTGCATCTCACCATAAGAACGGATAGGAGCATCAATCCTGGCGATTATATCACAACTAGAAGGCTTGCATCTCACCTCTTGTGTCCGATAGGACCAAGACTCTTACATTCAACCACATAAGACGTAAACTCTCGTGTAGAAAGACATATTCCAGTGACCATAACTAATCAAGACATTTACTACTCTTAGGCTAAATTTTCCCCGGGTAGGACTACGATAATAATATGGTCCTAGTCTAAACCTGACCAGACTCTCAGAATGTACATTTCCGATTCGACATGTGGTATTATCAGCCCGCATCCAAGACTCGATGACAAAATGAAAATCGAGTAACCCAATCGCCAGATTCAACACGAAAGTGGCGGAAAAGACTAAGATAAAACTCACTTGCCAGAATAACACAAATGGGCCAAACCCGTACTTTCCAGAATCAGCACAAGTAGGGCGTAAATATAAGTCAAGCAAGAAGGCATAGCATTATGGAATTTTCACAAGAATACGACTCATTACCAGTAGTTACTTAGAATAAATCACCCATAATTGAAATATGATAAGAAAAATGAAAAGGAGCAAGTTATAACCTATAAATAAAATATACTAAGTCATTTCATACTTGTATAACATAGCTAAACATTTTATTTCATATTTACAAGTTACTTGAGCTTAAAAAAGAACAAGTGATAACAAATGAATTAAGTGATACGAAATACGAGGCAAAACGTAAACAAACAAATGAGAACTCAAATATGAAGTATATAGCATCATTTCATACTTTTCTAACATGAATAAACATTATACTCCATATTTACATGTTAATTAAACATAGTATAGCCAAACGATAACAAAAGAATTAAGTAATGCGAAACACTAAGTAAAATATAAACAAACCCAAACCGAACCGCATTTAAGCTTAACAACCAAAACTGATGTTTAACATGTGAATGAGACATAAGTAAGGGGATCCAATGATAAAAAGGTATCAACACACCATACAGAAGCATTAGAACCAAGGTTAAGATGCATACCAACAAGAAACATAAAACCCAATTTATAACAACAAGTTTTGTACTCGACTAGAACAAGGGTCAACTTCAAATGGTCATAACTTGATTTGTAGACATGAGAATGAGGTGAAACCAATTGGATGTGATCGCTTATCCCCTTATAGTTCTAACGGTAGGTCATAAGCCCAAAAAAAAGTAACGAAGGAGTTATGGCCATTTTACGAAAACTGGTCAGGCTGAAACCGCAATGGTCTGCTTCCCGCGACACATACAAACTACATCTTTATCTCCAAATCAATCTTATCTTATCATTACAATTCAATTGAATAATAACATGTAGTTAACAAGGAATTTCATATGTATACTTGAGACGGAAATCAATAGTTTATATATCCAAGCAACCAACTTTACCCAATTGTTCTAAAATCAAAAGTCTACATACTCTAAACAAATAATTATACTCAATTTGTTCTCAAATCAAATATTTCAAAAATAAAAATTTCATGACATGATTAAACACAAATATTAAGCATGAATACGATGGTTTACTCACTAATTCATCCATGTAAACACTCATCTAACCCAAAATATTGGAAATTTCTTCAAACAACCATAAGATGGCTTCACATAAAAACTCATTCAACAACAAACATGTGAAATAAGTAAAGATTCAAACTATAACATACTTATGAACAAACTACAACATATAAACACACAAATTGACATAATATTGAGTAACCTATCACCGTTACCTCTTAGCTCTTCAAAGACTCGGTTCCGACTCAATACTACTCTGGAATACTAAAGCTTCCACTTAGAAACAAGTTTAATTAAGACAAAAAGGGGTTAGAAAACTCATCTCACAAAAGATGGAGTTTCCAAAAGATTCAAAAGGTAAGATTTTTCTTACATAGAAAGAAGGAGGAGAAGGAGAGGAGGAGATTGGCACAAAAATCATAGGATTTCATTGAGAAACGAAGAAATGGCATCCGTCTTAAGGTTTGTGTTTTTGAAGGTTTAATGGTGGAAATCTCATCTTTTACAAGGGAAGAAGATGAAGACTAGTTGCTGAAAAATGAAAGGGAAAGCCCTAAAAGAAGGAAATTTTATTGTCTTAAAGATGGTCCATAGGTTTGTTTTGGCCCAATTTAAAAGGCATTGAAACCAGTGAAAGATTTGACAAGCCTGCATTTGTGGAGTCACCACCAATTTTTATGGAAAATTGGAACCGTTCGAATACTTCGCGTCATGTCAAGACACAAAGTAGTGACATGAACACTAAGAAATTCGTTACCCTTAGCCTTCTATGTCTAGAATGACTCTCGTGATGCCAATGAACACGGATGTTCACAGAGATCTTGAGTAAGGGGTGAGGGTACGTATTAGGAAACACTTTTATTTGAACACCTAATCCCGCCCGCCTCGATAGCGGCCTCTACTAATGATCAGGGAAGTTATTTATACTTGATATGTTGTCAATTATCTACATGCTATGCAACATCCAAGGTTTTAAACCTATCATGTGAAATCAAACTATGTTGGTGAACAAAGAATTTAATAATTAATTATGTCGAAGTTGGAAGTTAGATTAATTACATGTGAATGCCAGATAAATAAATCATACAAGAATGATAAGTAAAGAACAAACAAATAAATAAATAAGTTACAATTGAGAAACTTGAATTTACATCATAAAATGCTCAAAAGAATTTGAAAAGAAAAGAAATAAAAGAAAATAGAAGAAATAAGGAAATTAAAAGAAAAAGGAAATAAAATAAATTAGCAAAATAAAAATAAAGAAATAAAAATAAAATAGAAAATATGGAAAATATGAATTATATGGAAAATAGTCGAATTATGAAAAATATGTCGAATTATGGTGATAATAAGAATAATATTTGATTAAAATCCTAATTAGAAAGCCTACGTCAAAACGAGAAGAGTTCAGAGGCAGAAGCCATCTCAGAACAGGTGCAGCATAAACTGCGTCCTCTGGAAGCGGCACATCACTTGTTGCGACTGTTCTTGAGTTGGATTCTGACTATGAAAGTCAGACTTGTTGTTCGTTATTGTTCGTTGGTTAACTTACATTTATTATTGATGTATGACTCGAATAAAAGTGCTTTAGAATGTTTATGTATACTAATATTGTCACAAATCAGATTAGAGAACAAGTTTAAATAAATTATTATGGCGACTAACATAATTATACGATGCCGGGTTTATAAAGGTTGAAACTTTGAACTTGAAAACGGAATCAAATTTGATAAACTGAAATCAAATAAAGAAAACTATGTACAGAAGACGAATTCTAAAGACTCGATATGGGAAAATCGAACCTTTAAAATCCGGGTTTTAGTAAGATGACGAAAACCCGCAAATATTGATTTAGAAGGGATTTAAGTCGAAAAGGTAGAGAAAGATTTTATAAAATAAATTTAGAAACAAGAAAAGATGAAAACTTGAAAGGACTAAGAAATAAGACGGGAAAAGACCTTTGAATGAAACAATAAAGAAACACGAGGAAGAAGAAGAAAAGTAACAGCGGCTAAGCAGCCTCTGGAATAGGCACGGCAAGTGCTGCGACTGTTCCAGAAGGCGCAACAGCTGTTGCGTTTCTTCTCGACGGTGTCTCTCTTCTGTTCCGTCAAAAGGGTTTTAAAACGTGATTTTGAAAACGATTTAGAGCATTCTTATGACATTAATTCATACATAAATTATAATACAGAATTAAAACAAGATTAAAGTGGAATTTTACACCCTCAGACTTACATCTAGCGTCGCGAGATTTATAAAATCGGTTTGTTAGTGGTAACTCGACTCGATCTATGCAAATATGAAAGTGCCCTTAAAAAACAATTTAGAACAAATTGATTTATTGATTGTGGAGTTGGTCAAATTGGTCGGTCATGCAAACGTGACTGGTACCGAGAATGATCTGGGCTTACGTGGTCGATTGATCAAGCACGTAGGCGTTGAAAAGCAAGAGCACGGTCTTAGAATGCAAACGTAGAAGAGAAGGGCGGACACTCGCGTGAAAAATATGTGAGGCAAAGACCTCTATTTATACTAATCACGAGGAGGAATTATGGAAAGGGTAGAATTTGGAAAGGAATAGGAAAGAAACACGCCGACTTTTATTTTCTGCTGAGAAACCTCCTGGGGAAGAGGCGCATCCAATAGTGCGTCCTCTCTAGGGCGGTTTCATGTGCTGCAAGAAAGCGCGTTGACAATCTGTCGTACATTAGACATAACTTTCTTTACAAGACTCGGATTAAGGTGATTTCGGTGGCTTTGGAAAGATAAAAGAAATATCTAGAACTTTCTATGAAATAGGCCGGACCCAAAAAAGTCGTTATCACCTTGTAAAACGGGCCTAAAAGTCGGGTTGTCATTTTAGCTAAATGAAATGCACATTTTGCAATGTAAACTTAAGTTTAGCCTAGAGAAGTGACATGGGACTCAAAATGAGATATAATCCTAACATTTTATGACATCTTAACCTTAGGTAGACAAGCACATTGCTTTTTGACTCGGAATTGATGGTTTTAGAAAATGGAAACGGTTTTTGACCCTGACTCCAAATGTACTCTAATTACTGTCAAAACGACCGTAATGACAACCAAGGGGTAGACACAAGTGTGTGAGTTACCTTTTATTAACCGATTTTCAAAATGTCATAAAATCGCGACATATGATAAACATGTGGCCCAATCACCATTAGGTGTTTGGTGGGAGGTGTAGAAACGAGGTGTCTACAGAGCCCCCACTTTGACTAAGGATTGGACAAGGCAAAAGTCAAAGTATAGCCCTAAGGTCAATCGAATATTACAGCCTGAAGACTATGGCGACGCGAGGCGGCTCAAGGGGTCTGAGCCAAGGACCTGTCGTCGGGAATATTTTAGAGTCAGTCGACTATCGGGGAGGGTCGTTTAAAGTCCATTAGACTACGTAATTAAGCTCGCCAGCCATAAGAAGAAACCATATCTGAGATTCTCTTTCCTGAGTTGTTTTCGGAGGTGCGTAAGAGTTGGGGGTAAGACCTAAAAGATATGTAAGGATTGGTGCTAAGGTGTGGGGCCTATTGAAAAACATCGACGGAAAGGAGGCCATATAAGTTCAACCTTAGGGGTAACCAAGGTTGGGGTATAGGTACTCTAAGGGAGTGTGATCCTAAAGGATAGAAATGGTAGGAGTGTTTGAACTCTAGGGAGTTTCGGAACCTAAAGAGCTGGGTGTATGAACCTGTGTATGTGAACCTAAGGACATGGTATGGGAGCTTTCAAGTTAACAAACCTAAAGAAGCTATTTTAGGATCTAAGAATTTAGGGGTAGGAAACCTAACTTTAGGTTTACAAACCTAAGGAAAGAGGCTCTGGTTTGGGAACTTCCGGAGAACGACACCTTTTCTGAACTCCGTGAGGAAACAATAATATTGAGGATAGCAGGACGTCGGTAGAAACTGTTGGGACAGAGGCAGGACTTTCTGAGAACCGTGAGGACAAAGGCAAGACTTTTTGAGAACCGCCGAATAAAGGCAGGACTTTCTGAGAACCGCCAAAAACAAAGGGCAGGACTTTCTGAGAACCGATGAATAAAGGCAGGACTTTCCGAGAACCGCCAGGAACAAGGGGCAGGACTTTATGAGAACCGATGAATAAAGGCAGAACTTTCTGAGAACCGCTGATAGAAAACTTGACTTGGTAGAAGGCGAGACTTTCTGAGAACCGCTGATAGAAAACTTAACTTGGTAGAAGATGAGACTTTCTGAGAACTGCTGATAGAAAACTTGACTTGGTAGAAAGTGAGACTTTCTGAGAACCGTTGATAGAAAATAATAAATTTTGGTCGAAGAATACATGAGTTGTATAGCGGCAATGAAATCTTGTTGGGGAACACATCGACGATTAGGAACATCTTGATCGTCATGGAAGAAACCTTGAGCATCACTGTGAATACTGCTAGGGAATATCTTGATTGTCACTGGGAAGAATGAAGACTTGGGCGAAGCCCCCAGTTGGAGCGAGCTATGCTTCTTATACTCACTTGCATGGTTAGTAGCCACACAAGAACACTATATAATAGGCAAATAGCACATAGCACATGAGAAAACACACAAATTTTGAAAGCTCTCTTCTTTATAAAAATTGTTTAAAACATGAATTTTATTGCTTGTAATGCGTTATGCATATTCAATGGGATCTAGTCACATGGCTTGTCACGACATCGACTTACTAGGACGCAAGACGATAGACTGACGCAACACTGACTTAGATTTGATGCGACATAGGTATGACCTTGGCAGACTTTGCTTAAGCACGCGCAACCCCTAGCCAAGTGTGGGTCACAATGCGTATCAGTTCCAAAGGTAGAAAAATTTCAAGAATGATGGGGAACATAAAGGTATTGATAGGCATGGATCAATCATGTACTTTGAACATCTTTTGACGCCGTTTGCTATAAAAGAGACCCCTCTTGAGGCACGATAACTTAGAAAATTAATCTAAGATCTTGCCATTGTCCGGACCAAGCACGAGCTTGACTCAAATGGGACTCAATAGTAAATGGGAGGAATGAATAAAGGGTGGCCCCTCGGAAGAGAAGCCCCCAGGATAAGAAGACGACTTGGGAATTTGGTGAAAAGAGACTGGGCGACAAAAAGAAGCCCCCGGTAAAGAAATATTGGTTGTGGAAGGGATGGTAATTGAGGTTGGAAGTTGATGGTTGTAAAATGGGTGTCGATAATGGAGGTTCAAGGTTAATGGTTGGGGTGGTTGTGTCCTTGTTACGGGACTGCCTACGTATTCACGTGGAGTGAAATCAAACCAGATCGTAGTTCTGAGCTGGCTTTAAGAATTGAGGTCGAAAGTTAATATTGGGGATGGTTGTGTCCTTGAGGACTGCCTACGTATTCACGTGTAGTGAAATCAAACCAGATCGTAGTTCTAAGTGTGTACCTAAGCTATGATGTTAGGTCCTTAAAGTGCATGGGTCACAAGGGTGACAATCCTTTGGCGACTCCAAGAACTGATTTGAGATAACTCCCTCTGATCAAAGACCAAAGAGGTATAATTAAGTTTGTAAAAATTTCCTCGTCGTGTGAGCGCACTCAACGGGCCCTAAGGATGAATTGGGCATGTCCCATTATGAGTAGCAAAGCATTTGAAGACTCCGTGTCTGGGTCAAGGTGAAACTGGATTGTATATTTGGAATGTAGAGCTCGGAAATAAGAGGCATTGATGAACAAATCTCTGGAGCTTGATTTTGTTGAGTTAAGGCTCGATGGGATTATGGCTTGTAATATGGCTTAGAAATGGAGTCTCATGGCTTGATGTAGCCTGAGCACATAAAGGGTAGGTTAAATGACGTGGGTTCAAACTTCCATGTCTTAGCCCTAAAGGATGAGTACATTTGACGAGTTTGAGATGATTCTCAAAATTCCTAACTATCTCCCTATAACGGTCTCGATAAGGACTTAGGGTGTGTGATGCATGAAAGGCTAAGTGAGGGTGCTAGTTGACCATCTTCATCGGCGTCTTGATTCTATACAGACTTCAGCATTATTCTGTTCAGTATTTGATTTAGGCTTGTTCTTGATTCAGACTCAAATTCTTAGTCTGGAATATATCTCGGCTTCTGCTCAGATTCTTGATTCAGGTTTTTGGAAGATGACTTTGACTTTGGATATTGACATTAACTTTCTTGATTGAGCCTTGTTCTTTTGACTCTTTTATCTTGGATTACGGGCATAACTGCGGCCTCGAATATTGGCACCAGTTTCTCTTGATTGAGCCTTTGTTTTCGATCATGGCTCGTATCGTCTTATATTTGCTTGTTACCATTGATTTGAGTCAGACTGGCACCTTTGGTGTGAAACGGGTTGGTCTTTAGTAACCAGGTTATTTACTGTGGGGAATGGGCTTGCCTTCCATCATGGATCGTTAACAAGAGAGATGATCTACATTCGTCCTAGAATCTCTTGAGATAGGCTTGTATACTAAGCTTGGCTATAGCAAGGTTTTTATTGCCAGACATGGAATAGGTAAGAAAAATGGACACGGAGTTTTGGGTCCTTCACAACTCGGAATGGAACATCGGTCACATGCACTCACATTGACTTGGCATGTTGTGTTGTTCATTTTAAAATGTCTCAAATCAATTCTTGTTGTCACATGAAATGGTAAAGGAAGAGATAGGATAGAATCACTACGCCAAATATGACCATCAATAACGAGCGTATCACAACGGTTTAATGTATATAATAACGAAACTTAGATTACCGTTTTCAAAATATTGGCGGAAACCTAGACCGCGGTAATAAGAATAACGATTTCCGTCAAAAACCGTTGTTATTATAATGTGACAACGGTTGTTTAAAAAACAGTTATCAAAAACGTTTAACGGTTTCCAGAAACTCGTTATAGAATCACCCTTATCAACGGTTGTTAGACAACCGTTACCGGTTTAAGAAAATGGCGTTTTGCAAACCATTACTAAATTAACACCAGCAACGGTTTTTGGTACCCGTTGTTATGTTATAGTTACGGGTTTCTTGTAACCGTTATCATTTTCTATTACGAAGGAACGGTTCCTCTGTACCCATTGTTATTTATCATTTACGGGTTAAAAATAACCGTTATATACTTTTTTCAATGTTTAATATTCAACCAATGCATGTATGATAAATAATGAACCGTTGCATGCATTGTTTTATTTAATCATTATTACTATCCGTCCATTATTATATTCACACATGTATACATATTTTCCTATAAATATCACTTATAATGTGATCAATTAACCATATTCACCAATTCAAGTTCACTTAGTCATAGCCTATAATTTAATTAAAAATATTACACTTCGATCACCATGTCGGCGTCGTCTTCTACACCCGCTGAATCACAATCAAATACCCGCTATGTCCATCCTATTACTTGTATTATACACAACCTTCCAATCAAATATGATGACAATGGTAAGCTTTTTCGAGAAGTTTTACTTGGATGAGAGATATGCTTCGTCAAGGTGGTTATACGAACGTTAAAAAGGTCCACCCAGCTTGGACTAAAGTTCATGGTTTTTTTGGTTACGCAATAATCGAGTTTGAAGGTTTTGGGAAGAAGCTGGAATCTTTTCGTCAAGCGAGAAAGCTCCAGGCAAGATACGAGGATCATGATGATGGGAAGAAACATTATTATACCGATGATGTGGTACAAGCGCAATATTTATGGATTGCCACCGATTGTGACATTAATCTATTAAGAACATATTGGCACTATATTGACACTGTGCCTCGTTCATGGGAGGCGAAACAAGTGCCTCCTAATAATCCACATACTGAATTCCCAATATTTATCTCAATCGCAAGGGAATTACAAAGATGATTATGTTGATTAATTATTATTATTATTCAAATTAATGTTGTTAAAGCCGCGCGTCTTTTAATTTCTTGTTATGTATGTGTTTTCCTTGAATATGCGTGGTAGTGTATTTTATTTTCTAATTTTTTATTGCAAGTTACGTGGGTTTAAAATATTTGTTAATAAGTCAACTTTTACATTAAATTAATTAGATAATTAATATTTAGGAATTAATTACCAACGGCTTTGAAAAAAATTATAAATGTGACTATAAATGTTAAAGCATCCTTTACTAACATCCATTAATCAAATCACAATATTTTATCCCCATTACACAAATTTGAAACAACATGGCAATGAACCATAATTTTATCAACAACGAAGAATGGCTTACACAAACGATTGCAGATGATGGGAAGGTTCTCGCCGGGCTTCCCGCCGATCAACACCCATTAATCAAAGCATCCATTGAACATCAACGGAATTATTGGATTAAGAGGCGTGAAGCAGTCCGGCTTGTCAACCAAGCCTCATTATCATCATCATCTTCATACCCTCGTCGGCCTATTACTCGCAACTTGGCTGCAGCGAGAGATATGTTGAGTTCTACTCTTCCAACCTTTTCTTCACATGCAAGTCGTGTCCTTGCATATATTCAATCTGTTATTGCAAAATATGAAGCCAATGACCCGGAAGTTAGCGATATACCAGAGTGGCGTAATTGGTGGAGTAATACTCCGTATTTTAATAATAATTTATAAGAATAATTTATGTAATTAAATAATTGATTAAATGACATTTCTAATAATAAATCCAAGTACGGCGTTAATTAAACAATAAATTAATAATTCAAGTCGGGAATTGGTTTAGCTAATATTTGTGCTTTGGGCCGTGTGCCATTATTATATGGGCCGAAATTTATTGGTATAATATGGGTGTGATCGGGTTTTGTATCGGGAATTAATAATAAAATAATATGGGAATAATAATATATACAAGTAACAATAATTATATTAATAGTAATAATAAATTTATGGCAATAATAATTTAGTAAATATTGTATGAGTAAATCCCATTTATGGTAAGATTAACATATGTAATAATAATAATTATAATATAATGATAATTATTATAATAATAAATCCTATACTAATTAGAATAAGGTAAAATTATATAATTTCCTAATTGTCCTCGCATTCTCTATAATTCTACACTATAAATACCCTATTAAATCTGAGAAATAAATCACAAATTAAGAGGAGGAGCTTTTGGAGACGGAATTAGCAAGCGATATTAATAGGTAACAAGTTCTAATCTCGTTTTATTTTCTTATAAAGCTGAATGTGAGACGATCTTAAGACGCTTAGAAACTGACCCAAACCTTGACGGAATCAGACCAGACTTTGGGAAGTGGTACGTGGGAGTGCAAGGGTTGGAATGGGTGTGGTGGTGGTGTTAGGGAAGGCCTAGGGTGGCGGTGGCAGGCGGCGGAAAGTGGCTGGTCATAGGGGTTGCGGTTTAGGTCGTGGGTGGTTTAAGGGAGTAATTGAACCCTCTATTGGTCGAGTCTTGACCTGGGTAAGGTGGGGTTGTGACGGGGGTAGTTAGTCGACCATGGTGGTGGTGTTGGAGTGGCGTCAGGTGGCGGCTGGTGCTGGTGGTGGTCGGAATAGCGAGAAACAGGGGAGATTGCGTGATTGTTGTTGTTATTAATTGGGCTACTGCTGAGTCGTGTGTGGTGGTTGTCGTGGGCATTAACCACCGTGGCTGGGATGGGAAGAGTAGGTGGTCCACGGTGGTGTGTGGGGGCGGAGGTTGCCGTGAGTGTGGTGGTAGTTTGAGGGGTATTGTTGAGTTGGGGTTGCGTGGTGTAGTGTGGTACGGGTTTGAGTTACGTTGTGTCGATGGTGTTGGTGTTTGGCCCGGGGTTTTCGTGCGCCGTGACTGGTTGTAGGTGGTAGTGGTCTACAGTGGAGTTGGTGGTAGGGATGTCGAGTGTATGGGTTGTCGTGTAGTGTTGAAGGGGAGGGTGGTGTGAGTTTTTTTTTTTAAAAAAAAATTGTACGTGTTTATACGGGAATTACGTGGGGCATTACTATACTGCGGGTTTTGTAAATTGGGTTGACTTATTTAGTTTTAAGACGGGTTTTTTATGTGGGTGACTCAAGTTTATATTTGAATCGGGTTTTTGGTTATCATAGACCTTTAAATAATTTATATAATAAGAGGAATAAATAAATAAATAAATAAATAATTGGATTGAATTATAATTATTTATGATTAGGTGACGGTATTGTTGAGAAGCTTATATTGGATTTCTACTAATTGGATTGCGTAATTGGAGTGCTTGCTTTCGAGGTAGGATAACTACTCAACTTGTCTTGCTATTTAATTGATAAGAGGAATTGTGAAACTGTGTGGATGATTGCCATTGGAAGAATTGTCGGATGTGAATTATATGTCATGGAATTATATTTTGGTTATTGGTTTATTCATATTGTTTATTGGATACCTCAGATTCGGTCTGAGACGAGTTATGGTTATTGTTAGTATTAGTATTACATATCTTTGAGTGGATACCTCAGCCTCGTGTTGAGATGGGTTATTGTTATTGTATTTCTATTGCTATATATCTTTGTGTTCGATACCTCAACTTCGGTTGGGATGGTGGATACCTCAACTTCGATTGGGATGGTGGATACCTCAACTTCGGTTGGGATGGTGAATACTTCAACTTCGGTTGAAATGATGGATACCCCGGGCCAGGGATTAGCGGGATGAATGGGTGTTTCGGGTGATGAGCTCAGTCGTATTTGTATTATATATCATTTCATTTTACTTTGACTTGTTGTTGGTTATTCCTACTCAACCATTGGTTGACGTGTTTGCTTCTGTGTCAAAATAAAATTGATGCATGCTTTAATTGATGGCATCCTGTGGTGAACCATTTAATATTTCCGGTTAAATGGGGAGCAGATTTAAATAGCAGGTTTTGAGTTAGCTGGATATGGGGAGCTTGGGCGTGTGAGCTTTCGGACCTGCAGGAGTCTAGATCACAAATGTAGTTATATCATTTATTTAATTTCCGCTGCGAGTTGTATTTATTTTTACATTAAGTTCTAGTTGATTAAAAATTGTAAGACATATGTAATCATTAAAGTTTTTATTAAAGTACTTTGTTGAGTTGGACTTTGTTATTCACTACCTCGGGAAACCGAGATGGTAACAGTCCTATTTATTTGGGAATGTCTAGCTAAAGGCTCCTGAATAAATGGGGGTGTTACAGGTGGCAGGTTGAGAAGCGGTTTTTACTCTTAACCGGGGTTGTTCCGGCTTATTATGCATCTTTTGATTTCTGATAAATGCTGTAATGTATTTGGTTTAAAAATAAATTAAATGATCATTTTGAAAGTGTTGAGTTATGCTTGTTTGATTTGCTTCCATTTTTTGAACTCCATAGATCAGTCAGTAATCAAGATCAAGATTGCTGCTACAACCGTTGTAAATTTGTTCATTAACAACGGTTCACCTACAACCGCTGTAAATCGGTTCATCAACAACGGTTCACCTACAACCATTATCAATCGTGACGTTCTAACTTCAACGTGGACCGTTTATTAATTGTTTGACCATACGACTCAATATTTTAAAAAAATAAATACATGTAAGATATGACCATATGCCTCAATATATTAAAAAAAATAAGTACATGATATGACAACGGAAGTTTTTAAGCCGTGGTGAATATTTCTCATTATTCTTGATTTGACCAATGCACGGACTGTTCAGTTATTTTTTATTGAATCAACGATGCATTATTGGTGGGTTTGAATCAACGTTGCATTATTGGTGGGTGATTCTATAATTTTAATTTTGTTCCAAAATTATGACCGTTAACCAAGGTACAAATATTATGAGTCCATGGGTGCAGAGGGATCATGAGTTGTCAGAAAAGCAGAAAATAAAAGATTAAGGGAATTGCGTCGTCAACCGAGCTATATTGAAAGCGAGAAGAAAATGGATGCGTTACGAGAAAGGTTAAAGGAACAATGTTCTTTCCATTTCATTAAGTTCCCCCCTAAACATATAATTCTTGAAGGTACAGATGAGAATTCATCGGCTTTCGAAGTTGGTTCTTCTGAGGATTTGATGGAGGAGTATATATTACTCAGATGCGATTGGTATGTATCTACCGTGGGTGAAGCAACAAAAGCTTGGCGTCAATGGTGGTTTAGGTCATCGAAGGTGATGTCGGATTTGGAGGAAAAGACCAGACTTGAAATAGACTCCTACACCATCATTAATGGGAAGAGATATTGTCCATGACGTAGTGTATTTGGGTCATTTGATTAATGTATGTTTATTAATTGCTCATTGGGTTGTATTTAGGAAACTAATTAAGGAAAGAAGTTTTTAATATATGCATTAATTACATTGGGTTGTGTATAATTTAGTCTTGAAGTTTCATTTTCTCCCACTTGCTGTCCTAGTTGCCTTATTGTGAGAGGGGCAATATCCGTCACAAGCTTGAGACGGATCACAAATTCTCATTTGTGACGGACATATCCGTCACAAGCTTATGACGGGTCAAATATTATCCACTTGAGTCGGTAAAGACACACACTTTGTGATTCCCTAGACTTGTCTTGTCTACACAAGTGAGAGATACTTGACCCGACATAAGCTTGTGATGGATATATTCGTCATAACTGAGACTTATCCGTCAAATATCTTTAGCTACGTATTTGCAAAAATTATAAAAGTTAGATATTCTTAATGTACTCCTAAAGACGAATCAAATAAGATCTCACATTAATATATTTTCACTTATACATCGAGTGAAAATCGACATTGAATGTTCACTTGTGAATAGTGTACAAAAGAGAAACTTGTAACGTGGAGTTGAATGGAGGAAGTACCAAATATGGAAAATGCTTTTTTTTGGGGGGAAAAACTTGACACAATGAAAGATAAATGACAACGGTTACGGACCAACCGTTGTATTATAATGAAAACACGGTGTTTTAATCAACCGTTGTCATATTGCAAAATAAAGAAGGCGGTTTGGCTTAACCCGTGTTTATTAGTTTCAATTAAATAATTCTTCAACCAACACACATGCAAACTTTCTCCTCGTTCACTTAAAACCCTCGAACACTGAGTTTCCCTAGAACCACTAGTATTCTCCGTCGTCGTCACCATCCCCATTGCCTCTGTCGTCCCCTCTGTCATCGCCATACCGGGGCCGGCTTCTCCTCTTTGAAGGAGTAATAATAAACCCTACTCCTTCGTCTTATTAACTTAATGTCTTTATTTTCTTTTTTTAGTTGTGATATTATCCCCTAATTATTTTAGGTTTATTGTGTGTTAAACAACACCTATTATTTTAAGTATATAGTGTGTTAAACAACACCTATATTTTTAGGTATACTGTGTGATCATTTATTTCAGACGGTGCTCCTGCTATGTCGACTTAATGCTTAAATTTAGTAGTTTATTAATTTTTGGTTTAGATATGGGTGGAAAGCGGAAAAGAAAAGATGGGAAAAGTCATACGAAGAAGATTCAGGTGATGAGAATAATTTGGAATCGGATACTGCGCGAAGGAGCCATAGGGTTTGCCTAGAAGCAATAAAGAGAGGGATACCTAATAAACTTCAATGGGATGAATTAACGGGGCTGCCAGATGGTATCTTTGCTACAAAATTCGCGAGTTGGATTGGTTGTTGTGTAAGAGAGTATGTGCCTCTTGGTTTGCCGCATATCAATCAGTTGAGTGAAGACCTAAAGGAAAAGCTATAGGGGGGATAAAAAATATGTATATACAATAATAAATACTTTAGATGAAATAATATTAGTATTCGATATGTGCTATTAGCCGAAACTAACCAAATATGCTCACTATATAAGCAAGCAGCTTACACTGTTCCCCAAGAACATGATGGTTATCTACAAAAAAAGATAGAGGAATCCTTCAGAGCATGGAAGTTAAAGGTTGCTCGAAACCACTTGTTCAACAAGAAGACCGGGGAGATAAACAAGAAACCACCAACGAAGAAGTATCGTTATGTCAGCCAGCAAGATTGGTATAACTTTATCGCTTATATTCAGTCTGACAAGGTTAAGGTAATTTATCTGCAACTCATTGGGATCACTTTATTAGTAATCACTTAATAAGTTAAGAAATATGCTTACGTTACTCGATACCATTCATTTTATGAAGACTATGAGTAAGCAGAACCTAAAGAACATTTCAAAGAAAGAGTGCGTCTTTCATGGCTCCAGAGGTGGTTATAGATTCATTAAGAAGAAACTTGTAAGTACTTAATTCTTATATTATTAGGTGTTTTATATCGATGTTATATATATATATATATATATATATATATATATATATATATATATATATATATATATATATATATATATATATATATATATATATATATATATATATATATATATATATATATATATATATATATATATATATATAGTAATCATACATATTTTGAGAGGATATCAATGTAATGAATGAATAGAAGCCAAAGCTTGGAACTGTCAATCGTCACGACGCTTCCCTATGCCAAATCTGGCAATCAATAAGGAGCGTATCACAACGGTTTAATGCATTTAATAACGACACTTAGATTACCGTTTTCCAAATATTGGCGGAAACCTAGACCGCGCTAATAGGAATTACGGTTTTCCTCGAAAACCGTTGTTATTATAATTTGACAATGGCTGATTAACAAACCGTTGTCAAAAACTTTTAACGGTTTTCAAAAACTCGTTATAGAATCACTCTTATCAATGATTGTTAGAAAACCGTTACCAGTTTAAGATATCGTCATTTCGAAAACCGTTACTAAATTAACACCAGCAACGGTTTTTGTTACCCGTTGTTATGTTATTGCTACGGATTTTTTGTAACCGTTATTATTGTCTATTATGAGATAACGGTGTTTCAATTCAACCGTTGTCAATATTTGATTAGATTTTTCAATTTGATTACTGCATTCAAAACTGAACTTTAATAAATATTCAATTTGACCAATAATATTCAATTTGACCAAAATAATTCTATAAATATGTCTTCATAATGTTTTAGGTCAAATTCTAAATTATCAAACATTTACTCTCTAATTTCTTTCTAAATATCTCTCTAAAATAAATATGGCTGGTGAGCTACAATCACGTTCTCGTTACGCACAGCCTTTTACTTGCATTCTCCATAATCTCCCGGTTCATTATGGTGTGAAAGGAAAGGGTTTAAACCCTAATTTTGGATGGTTGACGCAAATGCTTCATAACTCCGGTTTCACTCGCGGTTAAAAAAGTTTACCCTGTGTCTACAAACAAGCAAGGTTTTGTAGGCTTTGCTTTTATCGTGTTTGACGAAGCCAGCTGCCATGATAGTTTTCGTCAGGCAAGAAAATTAGGGGCTAGATTTGCGGGGGACGATGCGGGGAAAGAGGACTTGTATTCGGATGATAAACAACAAGGCCCTTATCTATGGGTTGCGACCCATCTTGATCATCATTTGCTGAAACATTGCAGGAAGCATCACATTCTTGCCACCGTGCCTATGTCATGGGAGAGAGAGGCCATTCCACCTGCGCTTCCCGGTGATAATGAAGGGCCGACCTACGACTTGCTCTATACCGAAATTCATAATGAGTATCCTAATACTTCATCAGATTCTAATAATTAAGTCTTTAATTATTATCTGGCATTGTAAGTTGTATTTGGATTATGGTGGTGGTTTGAATTAAAGTTTAATTATTTATGTTTTTTGTTACTTTTTTTTGTTACCCCATCCTCTGGAATTCAGAGACAATATCACCACAAAAATATCGAACTTTTATTATAATGACTTTGGTTTTTAGGAGTACATTAAAATATCAAGCTAAAGAAAAAAAATCGCGTAAAACAAGCGTTGACAAACGTGAAAAAGCAAATGTGTAGTGTGGAGTTGAATGGAGGGAGTATGTTTTTTGTTACCCCATCCTCTGAAATTCAGAGACAATATCACCATATATGTCTCTTTTACCTTCAGCCCAATCCACACAAATCGTTTTCCCATTGCAACAAGACTTTGTCCCCGCTCGCAATGCGACCTTGGCGGTGTTGAATCGGAAGTAGTAGGAGACGGTCATATTCATTCGCAACCCATAAATATGGGCCTACCCGCTGTTCATCCTGATCAAACCAGAGTCTCGAAGATTTATTGTTATAGAATGCCCGCTCAAGTTTGCGAGCCTGACGAATGTATTCCCGCTCCTCACCCCCGCCAAACTCGATGAGGGCACACCGCCCGAAGCCATGATGCGCATCATTGTTCGAGTAGATAGTTTGAACCAAATTCAATCCGGCTAACCGAATCAAACCTATTAACCAGTCAAGGCTATACGAGAGTATAGCCTTTCCATGCCCGTCCTCTGTAAACGGGAGATTGTGAATGATGCACGTAAAGGGTTTAGCGTACATAAATCTACTTGGGGGTCCTACAAGAGGTTCATATGATGCTTCATCATCATCAGCAGCGGATGAATAATATGAACCACTATAAGTTGATGAACTTGACGACATAATCGATGTGGACAATTAATGGAGGACTTAACAAGTTAAGAAATGGAAAGTGCAAACGGTACAAGTTAAGATTGTGAAAATTATAATTCTACTTATAATGAGTTTGGGTTGTATTGGAAATGGTATAATAAGATAGTAAGAATTGGAACTGGTATAATAATAAGATAAGAATTGGAAACTTAATAAGTTAAGAATTGGAAAGTGGAAACGGTAAAAGCTAAATAAGAATCGGTCCAATTACTTAACAAGAAACACAACGGTTATCAAAAAACCGTTGTCCAATTAGTAAAAACACAACGGTTCATTTACTTAACAAGACTAATGCATGCCTTGTAATTTTTACTTTTTCTGATTCAATGTTGCAGCATTGCGTGTTTGACCATATGTATAACATAAAATGATAACGGTTCTTTGTGAGCCGTTATCATATTTCACATACCAACAACGGTTGGACAGAATCCGTTTTAAAAGAAATTGTTTAATTATCTGTGATTTTCTAGTGTTTGTGATTTGACTAATGCATGCCCTGTAATTTTTACTTTTTCTGATTCAAAGTTGCAGTATTGATTCTTTGACCGTATATATAACACAGAAAGATAACGGTTCTTTGTTAAGCCGTTATCATATTTCATATATCAACAACGGTTTTTTGTAAATCCGTTTTCATATTACACCAATAAACAACGGTTTTTCTTATAACCGTTTTAAATACAGGTCCAAAACTGAAAAGTTTGTGGTTTTACCAATGCATGCCCTATTATTATTGGCTGTTTCACCATTATTCACCTCATGCATGCATGCACACTTAATACAAGTTTGAATGTAACGTATGGATGAAATTAATCTAATTAATTATAGCTTTATTATACTATAAATAGCATTACATTTGCAATAACCATAAGAATCACTTTATTATTATGAACCTTTCTACTTCACTTTTTTAATAATCTACATATACATACATATAATAATTAAAAGAATGTCGTCGTCTTCATCATCTGCAGTCGCACCTTCTCAGCAATCGGTAACCCGCTATATCAACCCGATTACGTGCATAATTCACAATTTCCCAGTCATACGCGATGCTACTGGGAATCCAGCTTCTAAGTCTCTTAACCCATTGAGGGACATCCTCATTGAGAATGGGTTTTCAAATTTTAGGGCAATCTACCCGGCTTGGACTTCTGGTCGTGGGTTTCTTGGATATGCTCTTATCGTGTTTCGAGGGGATGGTCTTGACGATTTTCGCCAAGCAAAATAACTCGCTGCAAGGTATGCATCACGTGAGCATCAAAGGGGCAAAAGTGACTATTATAGCGACGACCCTAAGGATCGTTATGTTCACGCTGGGCCTCACTCATGGGTTGCCACCGCTGTGGACGCTCACCTGATGAGAAGGCTCATTCCGTACAATTTTATTAATGTACCGAAATCATGGGAAGACGAAGAAGTGCCTCATTTTGATCCCGTCTTAATGCCGATGTAGTACGCTTGATTTATAATCATGTTTATCCTCAGTACCCACCTCCTAGTCAAACTCCTGTTAGGGTGTTTGATTAATATACTAATAAGTTAGCTGTTTGTTTTTGTGGTTTTTTTATTTTTTATTGTGTTTCCTTTTTTCCCCCTTGTTGTACTGTTTTTTTTTTTTACGCCATTGGATAATATGCTCGTTTTAATATATTGTTCTACTCTGTATTACATGCAAATGCTTATTAACATAGATTTTAATTAACTTGTGAGAAGACAAATGAATGAAACAATAACATATAATATAATGACTACGGTAGTGCATAAAAACCGTGTTAGATCATAAGCACCTCTAAAAATAAATGGAAATCCGATGATATTAATAAGATAATTACAACGGTTCTTATAAGAACCGTGTTAAATTATGCAATTGATGAATAACATTATTTTAAATAACCTTCTTTCTTTCTTTATTTCTTTATTTCTTCATTTCTCTCTCTCTCTCTCTCTCTCTCTCTCTCTCTCTCTCTCTCTCTCTCTCTTATTACTCAAATTATGTCAAGTGGTAGCTCTTCTTCTTCTTCTTCTATTTCAACAGGGACATGTAATTGCTCAGTTCCGGCAGTATTGCGGACTTCTTGGACTTTGCAAAATCCGGGAAGAAAGTTTCTTACTTGCAAATTCTATAATCCCGAGACTAAAATGTGTGGATGCAATTACTTCAAGTGGGTTGATGAACCAATGACTGAGTGGCAGAGGAAGGTTATAAACAGGTTAGTGAATGAGAAAAAGAGCATGGATATCGAGATTACTCAAGTGAGAAGTATACTATATCAATTTGAAGAATCAAAGCAGGAAAATGACAGTGAAATATTGAAGGCAAAAGGAGAATGCAAAACGTTAACCATGGATATCGTAGAACTCAAAAATAATGAGGCATGACTTAAGTTAATTGTCAAATTTCTTCTTCTAATTGTTATTTACCTAGTTTATTATGTATGGTGGTAGTTTGTACTCTTTATGTGTAAACTTGTAATCCTTTAAATTAATGGAAATATAAGCAAGATTTTATAAGAAACATATTGTAATTAGCTGGCATATACCAAATGATGCTTTATTTCCTGGCGGTAAAATCAAACACAATGAAATATAAAATAAAACGGTTATACCCAAACTGTTGTTAAGGACGTATACATTTATAACGGTTCAGGCCATTGTTATGTATATAAAAATGATACTTTATTTCTTGGCGGGAAAATCAAACAACATGAAAATATTACAGACAACGGTTATTTATGACCCGTTGTAGATAGTACGAATCAATTACGGTTTCAAACAAAATCGTAGTCTGTTTGGAAACAAAATATAACGGTTTTCTTATATCGTGCTTCATATTTTCCAATAAACAAGGACTTGCAAGAAGTGTTGTATTATTCACACATATATACTCTGAGCTTCCCCTCCCCCACATAATATTCTCAAACATTGAGCTTCCCCTCTACCACCAGCCTACCCCATCGCCGTCGTAGTCATCATCATCGTCGCCATTGTCGCCGCCAGATCAATCCGGATTCTCCTCTTTAAAGAAGTAATAAACCCTCCTCTCGGTAGATTTATTTGTTTTTATAAGTATGCATTGTTATTATTTATTTATTAATTTCTACTTTAGATATGGTCCAAAAGCGCAAAAGAAATGATGGAAATGCGTCAGGCGACAACTCAGGTGATGAGAATAATTTGCAACACACTTCGGGTCGAATGCACCACAGGGTTTCCCTAGAAGCAATAAATTCAAAGATACCTAATCCTTTAAAATGGGATAAAGATACGGGGCTGCCATATGGTGAGTATGCCGGGTATTTTGCGAGTTGGATTTGTTGTTGTGTAAGACAAGATGATGTGTGTCTCTAAGACGCCGCGTATCAGTGAACTGAGTAAAATACGGAACACCATGCTAATAAGCAGAATAAAGGTATGTATATACAATAATAAATGTTTTTGCTGAAATTAAGTTACTACTTGATATGTGTATTAATTAGCCGAAACACTTGTACCAACTATGCTCATCATATATGCAGTTAGCTTACGTTGTCCCCGAAAAGTATGATAAGTACCTAAAAACAAAGACAGGAGAAGCCCTCAGTTATTGAAAATTAAAGATGACTGAGAACCACTTGTTCAACAAGGAAACCGGGGAGATGAACAAGAACCCACCAACAAAGAAGTATATGTATGTCAGTCAAGACCATTGGGATAGCTATATCGCTTATAGGCAGTCTGACAAGTTTAAGGTAACTTAATAATAATAAGTAAAGAAGTATACTTAGTTTAGTGTTTGGTCATGCTTACGTTTCTTGATAC
The DNA here is from genome assembly GCF_048544455.1 of Silene latifolia. Classification (NCBI taxonomy): domain Eukaryota; kingdom Viridiplantae; phylum Streptophyta; class Magnoliopsida; order Caryophyllales; family Caryophyllaceae; genus Silene; species Silene latifolia. Next base: position 104,224,939 of record NC_133526.1, on the reverse strand, counting down.
AATTTATTTGGTGAAGGCTATGAGTGAGAAGAACAAGGCGAACATTTCAAAGAAAAAGACCATCTTTTACGGCTCCCGAGGTGGTTATAGATTGATTAAGAAGAAACTTGTAAGTACATAATTTTTATAGTATTAGACTATTAGGTGTTTTAGTCGGATGTTATATATGTTCATCGTAATCATACATATTTTGAGAGGATATCAATGTGATGAATGAATTGTAGGCAAAGCTTGGAAAATTCAGTCGTCACGATGCTTGGGTGGAAGGTCACACTCCCAAGAATGGAAAGACGGAAACTAAATATGATAAGGACATCAAAGAGAAAATTGTAAGTTTGAATAAATATGTCACTCCTACCACTGGTAGTCGGAGTTATATAATTGTGTGTTGCTTAATGGTTTTATGTGTATGTAGAGGATCTGTGAGAAGGAGGTAGAGGAAGGAAAATGGAAGCCTGAAGGACGTGATGACATTCTTGCTAGGGCAATCGGCAAAGCAGAGCATCCAGGTCGTGTGAGAGAGGTATCGACGCATGTTGGTATCAATAAGTATTTTGGGAAAACTACTCGAAGTGGTGATTATTCCAAGAAGGTAATCTATAAATACTGTATTTGAACCAACGTAATTTATAACTATATATGCTGACATTAATCCTACTACACAGCTACATAAGATAGTCAGGTTGATGATGAGAATGTTGGAAACTGGGGAAAAGCCATCAGAAAAAGAGTTGGATATGGTTCAAGAAGTCATAAAGGAAGCAGATGAGGAGGAGCAGGAGGAGGAGGAGGAGGAGAAGGAGGAGGAGGAGAAGGAGGAGGATGAGGAGGAGGAAAAAGAGGTAATAATATTTATGTGTTATATGATTTGGAAAATCAGTACGTGTTATATGGACAAGTGTTAATGTACAGAAGGAAGCCGAGGAGGACATGGCAAGGCAGAAGTAAATGGCAAAGGAGACTCGGGTGGGAGCCAAGGATCGATATCATGCAGTTGAAGAGGAAGAGGAAGCCAGTAAGGTCATGACACAGGAAGAGATTGAGGTAGTTGATGATCAGACGTTCTTCTCAACACCGAAAAACGTAATAGCTGCTAGTTTATAATTATTCATCTCAGTACACATTTTTTACTTATGAAATTTATTAAAGGTAGTGAATGTATGTGTACTAATTGATTAAAGCTGTCGTGAAGGGCGATTGCAAGGTGCCTTGTCGTATGTTCTATTTACAGGGGAAACAGAAAGTTGTTGTTGCCAGGGGATACGTCTTCGCTTACGACCGGCTTCAACAAGTTAAGGTTCATGGTATAGCCCTTCGTCACAATTACAGTAAAGTGGAAGTGTCCCAAATATATAAAGACGAGTATGGGCAAGTACAAGTACCATTTCCTACTGAGGAGGTCACGTATTTGAAAGAAGCCCTGAGCTCTTATGTGCAATGGCCTAACAACCTCATCAATATTGTCATCCCCGAGGTACCTATACGCAGACGTTAATTATTACTTGTTCTTTAAATATACTAGGGAACGAATATTAACACATCGTAAGTACTTTAATCTTTACATTTGCAGAAGTTAAGCAAAGCCATGGCAGCAACTAAAGCAATTACTACTACGTCAACGGAAGTTGTTGCAGTCAAGCCTGCTTATGATTCTTATTATGAATCGTGTGACTATAAGAAAAAAAATGAAAAATGCTTCGCTGATGGCTTTGCACAACCTGGCTATAAAGAAGTCACCTAGAGGGGATGTAGTCATGATTAACATTGAACAGGAAATTATGGGCGCAGCTGATGTAGCCGTACTAGACCCGAAGCAACTGATGGAATTTGTCGACCTTGAAAATTTAGATGATGTTCACATTTTGATTTGGATGAAGTAAGTTTTATTAATAAAACTATTTAGTCATTTTCATTTACGAATAATGATGTTTGTTTAAATTATCAATTACAATAACATTCTTTGTTCCATGTGGCGTAATAGGTACCTGAATAATCAGATCGCTGAGTGAAAGGTCCTATTTCACGCCTATGGATTCTTGAGTCCTAAGGCGTTCTCTCTGCACAGAATTTCATACGAAGATCAAATCAATAGTATCGCTCGTCGGTTGATGTCATCCAAAAAACTATGGCTTACCCCCTATAATGAGAATATGTATGTATAGTACGTGATTATTGTAATGAATCACGGTTCTATAAATTTATTACTAACATGCTTAAATGTGTGTAAATGAACTAACAGTTCAATGTCCCAAATTGAATAGGAAGCATTGGGTGCTACTGGCAATCCAAGTGGAAACAAAAACAGTGTACTGGATTGACTCTCGTGAAGGCAAACCCTCTGACAATTGTGTAAGGATGATAACTGGGTAAGTTTACAACCTTCAATAATGTCATTTGTTATTGTATGACTTGAGACATATATATGCAAATAATAATGGCATGTGTATATATTTATGATTTAGTGTTTTTGAAGCAAAAAAAAGATTATGTCCACTTGGAAAATATAAAAGCAACGTTGTTCCCAATTTTATCACACCATTAGTAAGTGTATTCTTAATAATTAATCGTACCATTTAATTAATATTTATGCGAGAGGTTGATTATCTAATTCAGCTGATTTGTGTGTGATTTATATAATAGTCTCCTAAATCACCAGACGACAAACAATGCGGTTTTTACGTTTGCCAGTCCATGTGGGAGGTTATCCACAGAAAACTATCTACCATTCCGATACGGGTTAGTGTGATTTAAAAACTATTTCAGACGTAAATTGAGTTCAATTCTGTATACTTCCATGTATTATATCTATTTTGATTATATATATTTTGAATTGTAGTTTCCACAAATACTCAACAAAGCCCCGGAATATTCGCCAGAGGACATCAACCAGATGAGAAATATGTGGGCCAGTTATGTTGTTTCATTAGCGAGGTCTCAATAGTTTTCTCATGCTTTATGTACGAGTGTGTATATATAGATCCATTGTGTATTAGTTTCTTTTGTTTTCTCAATAGCAGTTGTATTTTGGCTGTTGATCATCCTGTTTGTACTGTTTTTAAACTGGGTTTAATTGATTCAGTGGGTGTAATATTTTGATACAGATTGAATTTTTGCCGCACATTCTTTGGAATGCTATTTTTCAAGAAGAAATTGAAAAAATAGCATTTCAAAGAATTGCTAGAATAAAGCTAAAATCATTTTTTAAAAATAAAAAAATTAAAAACGATAACGGTTAAAAACAACCCGTTTCAAACAATAATTTGAGAACAGTTTTATTTCGATATATAACCGTTGACATATTTTCCCTCCCATTCAAACCGCCAAAAATATAAGATAACGAACGATAACCGTTGTCGAGTTCAAAAATTTAACAACGGTTTATTTAAGCAGAACCGTTGACAAAATTTCATCAATATAAATAGATAACGGTTACATACCGTTGTCAACAGATGAATATAACAACGGTTTTGCACGCAATAAAGCCGTTGTTAAATTTTGACATTCAACTAAATAAGATAACGAAATGAACCGTTATCATATATAATATTTAACAATGGTTTTGGAACGATAAGACGTTGTCAATACTAAACTACGACAACGGATTTGATACCGTTCTTAAGATTTAACAACGGTTCATGATGTTATATAACGGTCGCTTGTTATTTGTACAACCGTTGTATATATTTAACAATCGTCGTTGCAATAACGGTCCCGTGTTTCTATTTAAAAATGGTAATTTGCATTATTTGACCGTTATTGGATATCTTATTTGGCATAGTGCTTGGGTGGCCGATCACACTCCTTCAAAGAGGATGTTGTGGGCGAAGGTACAGTTGTTATGATGGATGGGGAATCACTGTGTCAGTTTCTCGACCTTGACGAGTTAGATATTATGCACATTGTAATTTGGATGAAGTAAGTTCATTAATAAAACTTGTCACTTGGTTTTACGAATAGTGAAGTTTATTTAAATCATCAATGAAAATAACATTCTTCGTTCCATTTGACGTAATAGGTACCTGTGTACACACATCGCTGAGGGGAACTACGTTTCTCATGACTACGGATTCTTGTCACCTGAAGTGTTCTCTCAAAAGGTGCTTGGATACACATACGGAGATCACATCAATAAAATTGCTCAACAGTTGAGGACGCCCAAAAGCCTATGGTTTGCCCCATATAATGAGAATCGGTATGTATAGTACTTTATTATAATGAATCACGATTCTATTCATTTATTAACACGCTTACACGCATGCATATGAACTAACAGTTCAATTTTCAATATTTCATAGCAAGCATTGGCTGCTAACGGCAATCAATGTGACAAAAAGCATAGTGTACTGGATTGACTCTTGCGGACAAAGTCCCACTGAGAAATTTGTAAAGATGATAACTGACTAAGTTTACAACCTTACATTATAATATCATTTGTTATTGTATGACCTTTGAAGACTAGGCTCCTTTTAATATACCATCAATATTACTGAGCCAAATTCTAATTATAATTTTCTGTATATATTTATGAATTAGTGTGTTTCGAGCAATTGGAGCATCAAGTCCAACTATTGTCCGGATAATAGTAAGTGTATTCTTAATAATTAATCCTATCATTTAATTTATGTTTATGCGAGAGGTTGATCTAATTTAGCTTATTTGTATGTTATTTATATAATAGTCTCCTCTACAACCAGACAGCAAACAATGCGCCTTTTTCTGTTGTCGGTCCATGTGTGAGATTATCACCCGGAAGTATATCAACATAGAGTCACCGGTTAGTGTGTTTTAATTACTATTTCAAACGTAACTTGGGTTTAATTCTGTGTAATATTCCACTTATTCTGTCTATTTTGATTAAGTATTATTTGATTTGTAGTTCCCACCTTCAATCAACAACAAAGACCCAACCTATTCGAAGGAAGATATCACCGACATAAGAAATAAGTAGGCCACTTATTTTCTTTCATTTACGGATGGTCAATAATCCGCTCATTATGTATGTGTGTATATAGAGGCATGTGCATTTAGTTTTGGTCACCGTGTTTATAATATTTTGATGCTTGGTTGAATAGATCAATCTGTGTAATATTCTGATGATGCAAGATTGAATTTTTGCAATGCGCAGCTGCTGAAATGCTATGTTGCAGTAGTATTTCAGCGGAACCTGCTACTGCAAAAATTAACATTTCAGCAGCTGCTGCAACCTGCTAAAACTATTTTTTTAAAAAAATATTTATAAATTCGATTACGGTTAAAAATAAAACCGTGGTCAATAAATATATTGACAACGGTCGCATTTAAATAGAAATCCATTGACATATTCATCCATAATACTACGGCCAAAAATATAATATAATGAAATAAAACCGTTGTCGAATTCATGACATTTAAAACGGTTTAATAAGCATAAACAATTGTCATATTTAATATTTTACAACGGTTTTGTTTCAGTAAAACCGTTGTCATAAGTTTCCGTAGAGCATTCCAACTAATACTACCACGGTTTCAATATTATAGACAACGGTTTTTAAACCGTTCTTTATATTTTATTACGGTTATTTGAACCCGTTATTTGCATTTTATAACGGTTTCGCCTTTTTAACAACCGTGGTCACAAAATAACAACAATCGATGTAATAACGGTTCTGTGTTTTGTATTACAACGGTATATCACCTTATCTAACCGTTGTTGCACCTATTATTTGGCGTAGTGTAGGGGGGGTCCAAAATGACTGCGTGACGCCTTAGGACTTGACTTGAATTATTTGAATGACCCAAAATCTAAGAAAAGACGGGTTTAATTATAACCTACCAGAGTTCCGACTAGGACAGAGTCGGTTTGAATTTTGACTCTAACTTAGCCCAATTGAATTTACACATTTGCATTTACATGGTTTGAAAATATTTTGATTTAAAACGTTCTTTGGTTTTTGGATTTTTTTACGTTTTTATTTATTTATTTTTTTTATTTTTACAAAGGATTTTATTTATGGAGAATTTAAAATTGAATAGAATTTTGAAAATGGAATTTTACGAAAAGTGATTTTTGAAAGGAAATGGATTTTACATTTACAGAAAAATTGGACATCATTTAATTTACAAAATAGATTTTTTGAAAAGGACATTTTTGGAAAATTAAAATTTGAAAATCAGAAAATTCGGCATTATTTGGTTTATAAAAGCGACCTTTGAAAGGTTTGAAAATGAATTTTATTTACACAAAAAAATTTGACATTTTTTGTTTATAAATGGGGAGTTTAAACACGTGATTGATTTGGAAATCACACACAAAAGGTACACGTACAAACAGACATAATAACAGTATGATGAGTGCGTGTAAAAGGTTTTGGCTTAAAAGGGTGGGTTGTCATACCAAGCTATCATACCCTAGTCTGTGGAGAGGTCCGTGCCAAACATGAGCCGGGTTGGTTCCTAGTCCATTCGCTCGAGTAATGAAACCTCTTGATACAAACATGAGTAAGTATCGTGGTATGGTTGACGTCAATCGTTATCCATCTTTGGGCGCAAATAGGAATTTGTACCGTCCAGACGGGACGATTGGTCGAACTGGTTGGGTTAAGCCTAGGAAGGCTGGCTAAAATGACCTAAGAAGGTCGAGTAATGAAAACTGACAACTGTCTCATATAAACTATTCCCTGACCTTGTTCGAGTTCCAGCCTGGGTAACACTAGACTTAGTCTAAGTGTATCATCCCCAGCGGAGTCGCCAAACTATGGACACAGCCACCCGCGCCGCACGCACCCGCGCGTTGGCTTTGAGGCGGCGGCACTTCTCCCACGGAACTCCGACGCGAGGCCGAAAGCACGTCATGGGCCGTTACCGATTTGAAAGGCATTGAAACCGGTGAAAGGTTTGACAAGCCTGCATTTTTGGAGTCGCAACCAATTTTTATGGAAAATTGGAACCATTCGAATACTTCGTGTCCCGTCAAGACACAAAGTAGTGACATGAACACTAAGAAATTCGTTACCCTTAGCATTATATGTCTAGAATAATTCTCATGATGCCAATGAACACGGATGTTCATAGAGATCTTTAGTAAGGGGTGAGGGTACATATTAGGAAGCTCTTTTATTTGAACACCTAATCCCGCCCGCCTCGATAGCCGCCTCTACTAATGATCAGGGAAGTTATTTATACTCGATATGTTGTCAATTATATGCATGATATGCAACATCTAACGTTTTAAACCTATCATGTGAAATCAGGCTATGTTGGTGAACAAAGAATTTAGTAATTAATTATGTCGAAGTTGGAAGTTAGATTAATTACATGTGAATGTCAGATAAATAAATCATACAAGAATGATAAGTAAAGAACAAACAAATAAATAAATTAGTTACAATTGATAAACTTGAATTTACATCATAAACATGCTCAATAGAATTTGAAAATAAAAGAAAATAAAAGAGATAAAAGAAAATAGAAGAAATAAGGAAATTAAAAGAAATAGGAAATAAAATAAATTAGGAAAATAAAAATAAAGAAATAAAAATAAAATAGAAAATATGAATTATATTGAAAATAGTCGAATTATGGAAAATATGTCAAATTATGGTGATAATAAGAATAATAGTTGATTAAAATCCTAATTAGAAAGGCGCAGCATAAAGCCATAAACTACGTCCTCTGGAAGAGGCGCATCACTTGTTGCAACTGTTCTTGAGCTGGATTCTGGCTGTAAAAGTCAAACTCGTCGTTCATTATTGTTCGTTGGTTAACTTACATTGATTATTGATGTATGACTCGAATAAAGTGCTTTAGCATGTTTATGTATACTAATATCGTCACAAGTCAGATTAGAGAAAAAGTTTAAATAAATTATTACGGTGATTTACATAATTATAATTATACGATGTCAGATTTATAAAGGTCGAAACTTTGAACTTTAAAACGGAATTAAATTTGATAAACTGAAATCAAATAAAGAAAACTATGTACAGAAGACGAATTCTAAAGACTCGATATGGGAAAATTAAAACTTTAAAATCCGGGTTTGAATAAGATGACAAAAACCCGCAAATATTGAATTAGAAGGGATTTAAGTCGAAAAGGTTGAGAAAGATTTTGTAAAGTAAATTTAGAAACAGGAAAAGATGAAAACTTGAAAGGAATAAGAAATAAGACGGGAAAAGACTTTCGAATGAAACAATGAAGAAACACGAGGGAGAAGAAGAAGAGCAACATCGGCTAAGCAACCTCTGGAATAGGCGCAGCAAGTGCTGCGACTATTCCAGAAGGCGCAACAGCTGTTGCATTTCTTCTCGACGATGTCTCTCTTCTGTTCCGTCAAAAGGGTTTTAAAACGTGGTTTTGAAAATGGTTTTGAGCATGCTTATGACATAAATGCATACATAAATTATAATACAGAAATAAAACAAGATTAAAGTGGAATTTTACACCCTCAGACTTATATGTTAGCGTCGCGAGATTTAACTAAAATCGGTTTTTTAGTGGTAACTCGACTCGATCTATGCAAATATGAAAGTGCCCTTGAAAAAGGATTTAGAACAAATTGATTTATTGATTGTGGAGTTGGTCAAATTGGTCGGTCATGCAAACGTGACTGGTACCCAGAATGATCTAGGCTTACGTGGTCAATTGATCAAGCACGTAGGCGTCGAAAAGCAAGAGCACGGTCTTAGAATGCAAAGGGAGAAGAGAAGGGCGGACACTCGTGTGAAAAATATGTGAGGCGAAGACCTCTATTTATACTAATCACGAGGAGGAATTATGGAAAGGGTAGAATTTGGAAAGGAATAGGAAAGAAACACGCCAACATTGATTTTCTGCTGAGAAACCGCCTGGGGAAGAGGCGCATCAAATAGTGCGTCCTCTCTAGGGCGGTTTCCTGCGCCGCAAGAAAGCGCGTTGACAATCTGTCGTAGATTAGGCATAACTTTCTCTACAAGACTCGGATTAAGGTGATTTCAGTGGCGTTGGAAAGATAAAACATATCTAGAACTTTCTATGAAATAGGCCAGACCCAAAAAAGTCGTTATCACCTCGTAAAACGGGTCTAAAGGTCGGATTGTTATTTTAGCTAAATAAAATGCACATTTTGCAATGTAAACTTAAGTTTAGCCTAGAGAAGTGAGATGAGACTCAAAATGAGATATAATCCTAACATTTTATGACATCCTAACCTTAGGTAGACAAGCACATTGCTTTTTGACCCGGAATTGACGGTTTTAGAAAATGGAAACGATTTTTGACCCTTAATCCAAATGTACTCTAATTACTGCCAAAACGACCGTAATGACACCTAGATGACAACCAAGGGGTAGACACAAGTGTATGAGTTACCTTTTATTAACCGATTTACGAAATGTCATAAAATCGCGACATGTGCTAAACATGCGTCCCAATCATCACTGGGTGTTTGGCGGGAGGTGCAGAAACGAGGTGTCTACATTTATTTAAATGTTACATTGTGCTTGTGGAGATCATATTTGCTAAACGATAGGGTTTCCCTAATCGGTTCTTAATACTCTGAATGCTTGCATATGCCATTATTGTTATTAGTCTCATAATAAATGTAGGAATTGCATCATATCATGAGAGTTAGCATATGTGTCTTAATAATTGTGGTAATTTTTGGTACATGGAGTCATGTCATACTTGAGATTCATGATGGATGTGAAAGTGATATACTTGGCATATTGTGTTGCATATTGTGTTACATGTGGATGTTGGTGGAGATTTGGTAATGTTGTGGTGGTGAGGAGAGTGAGGGGGTTTGGGTGGCCGTCTCACGCCCGGATTGCTCCTTGGAGTTTCTCATTTCAAGGAGGACATGCACGTTAATGATCCGAGGAGGAGGGATTTGTGTTGCGATGCGAATCTGGCAGGGGTCCGGGGTCGCTAACCGGGCTCTGTATACCGTGTTGTGATGCGGATAGCTTTTGGGCTGCAGTCCGGCTGGTGGTTACGGTGTTGCGATGTCGTCACCGAGTTGAGGTAGAGTTGGAATCGGGTTTGGAGGAGGTTTTGTGATATGTGTGTCTCATTGATTTGCATTGCGTTTATATGGTATCGTGAGCCTTTATATTATATTATTGAGACTGACTTGTGTTGGTTCTGTATCAAATCGTCACCTCCTTTATTTGTGGTGGCCTCTGATGATCTATATTATATTTCCGGTCACACCACGACACATTAAAGTTATTCATAAAATCCATTTACTTGTTTATTTATCCTTTCCAGTAACTTTATATTCCTAACACTATAGCCCTGTTCTTTTGGACTTAAAGGCCCTGGTTTTTGGACTTAAAGTTACTCCTTATAAGTTCAGTTCAGATCTTATAAGTTAAGTTCACACCCTATAAGTTTAATTTAGTTCAGCGCCTATAAATTCAGTTCAGTTCAGATCTTATAAGTTCAGTTCAGAAAGCTTCAGATCCTAAAAGTTCAATTCAGAAAAGTTTAGATCTTATAAGTTCATTTCAGGAAAATTTATGCTTAATTAATTAAAAAACTTGTTTAATTAAATTATCCAATAATAACTTAAACACCACATTACCAAATAATTAGAACATGTGTTAGCCAACTTCCCCAAACCACTATGTCACCTCTCCCACACCATCATGTTACACCTCGAACTACCATCTGCTTTACTCTCAAACTTATGGCCACCATTTGATCCGTCGACCAAATCTGTCTTTTAGACCATTGTCACAATCGCCTGCGACCAGCACCTTCGGTGACAGTAATTTTTAGTAAGATCTTTAGTGTAACACCCCGATTTATAAAGGAGCCTCTAGCAAGACATTCCCTAATAAACCGGATTGTTACCATCTCGGTTTCCCGAGGTAGTGAATAACAAATTAAACTCCAAGGCAAATTACATAATTTCTTTAACTTAACTGTTTTACAAAACCTCATTTACATCAAATTACAAAGAACTAACATAAATAAAAGTGAAAGTCTTCTAAATGATGATCTAGCTACTAAGTCTTCTGATCCAGTGTCTCACGCCCATCAAGCTCCCATCCTATCTCATAAACCCGTCAAGTCGCTTCGCCAATATTTGGGTCATCACGGTGTTCACGAATACACGGGTGGTCAACCACGAGGTTGAGTAGGGAATACAATGAAACAACAAAATATGATATGCATGCTCCTCTGTCACCTCCACCTCCATCTCAACTCATATCTCATAACCCGTACAACCCAGCCATACCGATCCCCGGTAGACTATATATCGACCGTAGCCGATCCGCACACCGCATTTCCTTGTTGAGGACACCAGGGCAAGTCTGCAGAACCCGCCGGGCCTTATCACAACATCATCATCACCACACCACGTCACCACAACATCCTCCATCTCCAATGCATATGAATGCTCAAGAAATTAATGCAACACAATATGTATATCATTGAACTGGTAAATCATAGAATCATGCCAGTTACCGAATGTTGTGATAATATACTCAATACGATCAATTCAGTCAAGCACATTCCAGGATATGAATCATAACATGAATCAACAACCACAAATCACGTCAACGTTCACAGTTTGGTCATATGAAACACAAACAAGTCAACACAATTCAACAACAACGATAATAAGCCAAGTGTATTTCCCAACCTTTTCGCAATCCAAGCACACAAGCAATCAATTATGATCCTTCACATATCCATCACCTACATAACATAATTATGTATAATTACCACCTACTCAATCAAATAATCATGCACATAACCTAGACTCATCATAACTTAATAGGAATATCAACTTAAAGAACAAACACGATTTTTCCCGATTTTCCAAAGACATGATGACTCGGAATAAAATACATAACTAATTCCAGAAAACTCAAATTGATACAAGGCCAATTGGATTGGAACCCCATGAGTCTTAGCTACAAATTATATCTAACGTGTTTTTCCCAAATTCCAAACTTATCAAGATTTTTCAGACTGATTTCCAAAAACTGACAGAAACCGTCGCATAAAAAGTATTAATTCATAAAACGAGTTTAAAACATTATTTTGCAGTAATTCCAAATCCTATTATCATCTAGACTATACAAGATGATGTATGAAGAAGCCTCATAACTGAATCGACATAAAAATTAGGGTTTCAAATCATTTTCCACAACCAAATCAGATTCGCGGACTTTTCAGCGACATGTTCATAAATAAATCACCTAGGACAAACCATAAAGAATTTGACTATGAGATTTTATATGCATAAACTAGACATCAAATAAACAGGACTCTCTTTTCAAACTTTTTGAAGACGAACACTTTAAAACAGTATAAACAATGGAATGAAATCGACTTACAAACAGGGAAATCGAATTAGGTTGGAATCGATGAGAAATCTTCAATCAAATGAAAGGCTCGACAATTCCTCTTCCTCTCCCTTTCTCTAGGTTTAGAAATGGTTTTATGAATGATAAAATGAAAAGAGGGGAGAGGGAGAGCGGCTCTTAGATTAGGTTTAGGGTAAATGGTGGTTACATGTTCCGGGTAGGGCAAATGGGTTAAACGGGTATGGTCGTTGGGTAAATGTAGATGGGTGATTCTTGACCCAAAAGACAAAATGTGATGTAGCCGACTCAACATATACGATATAAACCCGACTTAATAACATTCACGATATTACGATGCAACCAATATAAAATGTATAATACTAATATATAATAATATCCGTTTAATCGATTATATAAAATACGGGGTATTGCAGTCTATCCTCCTTAAAAGAAACTTCATCCCGAAGTTTACCCTCTCTACCAACCAACGCAAACGAATTATGAAACGCATATACAAAAGTATGTAAGGCACCCACCAAATTGAATATTAAACGCAGTATTACATTCCACCCTCCTTAAAATAAACTTCGTCCCCGAAGTTTAACCATAACAGAAACACATCATGTAACACTCCAACATAACCCACACAACGCATAACCAATATAGCCAAACTGAGAAATCACACATGAAAGTATAAAGATTTTACAATCCTACCCTCCTTAAACATGGTTACGTCCCCGTAACCTTCATTATTATAACAAAAGTTCTCAAACTATCGCTAACAATCGAAAGAGGATAAAAGATTCACAACTCACGCTCAAGTTACTAATCCCTACTAAAGACAATCAATATACAAGCTCTCTCAAGATGCCTAGGTGCTCACATATGGTTCATGTCAAATAACATCGTTTCATCAAGGTTACTAAGCAAGATCACTAACGTAACATACCACGATAATCCTATCCGGCGTATTCTCGTGGCGCAAAGATATTTTCCAAGAAATATTGGTAACATTTATTCATGTGAATAATCAAATTATGAATGGAACAATGCTTTACAAGGTTACCAGTAAAAATCATTAGTAATTATTCATTTCACTAATCATTGTAATCTCATACCTTAGGAACATAGGGAATCAATCAACATAAGAAAAGAATTATGGTCAGAACTTAATAAATCGATTTATGAAAATTTGTAACCTAATAGGTCCAGCCTGACTTTCCTTTACATAATTGTACAGATTTAGGTCAAGATACAGAATCACCAATAAAATGAAGACAACCGGCCATAAAGACTTATCATCCTAGAAATATTTTTAATCCTCATAACAAAGGGTTTGGGATTTATTCACGAATGACGAACGCACATTGATTGGCAAATTTTACAAACTTATTGGTCGAGTCAATCAAGCGAGTAAAAATGATATATTGGAAAGTTAACATACAAGACTATCATACATAAAATTTCGTTCTTGGTATTAAATATATTTAAACTGCACCCAACACAATGACATAAAAGATTAAATGTAGTTAACTACACCAATTTTACAAATATTCATTACATATTATGCTAATATCAACATACCATGTTAACACATAACTCACTTAAATCACCACATTACATTTCCCGTTTTGACATTCGTAACTAACCACAACCCACCAATTCACTACATGAACGAACAACATGACCAAATTAACCCACTAATTTGTGACTCCGTTCTAGCTTCATTCCTCCGGACTAGCAAATATCATGAAACCATACAACAGACACTAGCCGGAAATCTCATTCCGAATTTATACTCACACGACAAAATTTAACTTCATTTTCAAAACTTTTACTTTCATACTGGACGGTGAATAACTTTCTTAACATAAATCTTATAACGTAGTCGTCCATAGAATCCATTTACAGCTTACTACGAAACTCAAAATCAGATAAACTTAATTCAATTCCTTCAAACAATACAAGCTTAGGTGCCGACTCATATTTCATAATTTACAGGTTCATCTTATTCATTTCAGTCCTAGCTTTACTAATGAACGACTATTACCTCAACATCAGGGTTCTAGTCACACTTCTTTACTCAGTTATATACACGGCTAACACGACTACAGCATTTAATCGGAGACCTTTTAGATAGTACACATTCCCTGGTGACGTCTCATCAAAGCATACTATTCGTACCATAAAGTAAAGCAAGTAACTACAAATTAACTGTGTTCAATCAAATTTTTACCTCTTTATTATAGATCTATTTATCACAGGTTGCATGGTCACACAAAGTATAAGTACCAACTCAATTACATGTTAAATTTTAAAACGATTTATCACGTCATAAGAACTAGACAAGAGTCTAACCATATAGTCAATATAAGAAGATTATTAGTTTAGATCGGAGGCACACTATAAAATTCCCAGTTAAACTCCTTACGGAACCATCGACTGTGCGTCATGAGTAATTAACTTAATAATGTAGTAGTCAAACAACTGAAATTACAATTGAGTATTAATAGTTATATGATCCACAATAACAACAAAATTACTTCCATATCACACATATGTTTAACATTTTAGCAACCATACCATTCAATTGTATCCATCAACTCAGTATAATTCATTTTCAGCAAAAATAAAAGATATCGCATAAACAACTTAAACATGTACATATACCATCTTATAACTTGTAAAACATTATCTATGACAAAAGATTAGTAAGGTGAACAAGTTCTCTGGTTTGCACGATTTGAACAAATAGGCAACTCGCGGCTCAATTAAACGTAACTATAACGACTATCATTTAAACATACGCATGACATGTGAATCATCAAAGGGTTATCTCATTATAATTCGACGGTTCGAGAATATATTTCAAATATCGTAACTATATCAACTATATTTCAAATATCGTGACAATTGCAACAATCACCTTAGTATTTCATGACAATACAACAATGAACATATCCAATAAGGAACAACAACACTATTTTATTATCATATCATAAGTTTAGGTTCAACTGAAATAAATTAATGCAATGAAAGTAATAAGTATAACTATAGGCACACAGACTCACATAAAAGACATGAGAACTCAGATGACATCCTACATGTGTGAACATTTAGACATACTCATTACTACCATCCATGTGTAAACATTTAAACATAATTATTATAAATATTCACGCGAGTATATTAGAACAATCAAGTTAACATTTAACGCCACCAACTTTACCAAGATATGACAATATAGTTTTATATTTATATATATCCGACCACTATACAAATATGATGAACACACCAGAGATATTACAACATGCCAAACATATATAAAATATGCAACAACTGGACTCGCATAAAATATTTCACCCTCGATTAAGGATCAGATTAAGCTATTCAATTTCACACATACTATCATGCCAACAATGTTATAAACTAAACTTTAATTTTTTTATCACTTGTTAAGATATATAACCAATGAATATGTGTGCTACTATCATCATATAAGGACACTATAATTTCACATTAATAAGGCTCATGAAATAATCGAACAACTGTATGAAAACTCAACATAGAATTCACATTTTAAAAGTTATGATTCACGTTGTAACTTCCAAAAATCACGAATAAATAACCGTTCAACGAAAACTTGAGTTATATTACTTTTTATAACATACAGAGAGTTAATAATTCGTGAGAAAAAGAATGAGGTCCAAAGCTCAAGAATTCAATTTTTAAAGGATTTTACAACTCAGTTGGTCCAAACAAGTATGTGACAGCAATTGGTCCGAAACTTGGGTCAGTTTGCAAAACTTACCATTTAATATAGAGACATCACGAATTTTCGTGGCTTATCAATTTGAAAACATATGCAAATCTTCTGATCGATGGAATTGGAATTATGTAAAAATTATTAATACAATTTAAATGAGGATTTTTACAAAATCGTTGGTCAAAACATCACTGCACAGGAACTTCCTGACCACAGCCCACTAAAATATTTATTACTCATAATCCATATATCCTATAAGCATGAAACCAACGCCAAATGAACACTAACGCCCGAGGCTATCTCCCATAAAATTTTCATCCATAGGCAATAAACAGAAAAGAAATGGCAGTAAGGTCAATTAAAGAGTAAAATCAAACAAAACGAGTTTCAGCACTAGGTCATTCTTTACTATGTTACAAGCTCTTATGAACATACTATGTATACTAACCCATCCCAACTTAAATCTCACACTTTGTACTTACGTAAACATCTATCCCATAGAATCCCTTCGCATCTCGATCTACTCCTTACATCTAAATCACGATTGCTATGACTAGAAACATGCAATTCAATAGTGTTTCTGATTACTATCACAATACTATACTAGCATGGCTTCGGGATCACATAACCGCATATCATTAGACATAATAGCACTATCAACACGTCATTCAACATCCATCCAGATAAATATCATCAATTCGCAATTATTTCTACGCTCACGATTACCACAATCCAACACTTCATTGATTATCAACCTGAACACGAAAATTTATTTCTCATCTCCACAACATCATATGATCACGTCATCATTCATACAAAATACTTACCGTAACGTTGTCCTGCAGAGTGGTTAGAATATATAGGTCTTAAGGTGTACACCCACTCGATTATATCCAAGGTTTTCCTTCTAACTACCCCATTCACTCGATTTCTCTCGGGTTACCTGGTTCAAAACTGAGAGGGCAAAAGAGCACGCATTAAGGGCGCCTTCTTAACCGCACTGTGAGCTCCTAACAGTTTATTCCCAGGGGTTCATTTTATTTAGACACATCCTACGTTCATTGGGTTCATTGGTTTAGGCCTGAGGATCGTTCGCTCTGATACCACTTTGTAACACCCCGATTTATAAAGGAGCCTCTAGCAAGACATTCCCTAATAAACCGGACTGTTACCATCTCGGTTTCCCGAGGTAGTGAATAACAAATTAAACTCCAAGGCAAATTACATAATTTCTTTAACTTAACTTTTTTACAAAACCTCATTTACATCAAATTACAAAGAACTAACATAAATAAAAGTGAAAGTCTTCTAAATGATGATCTAGCTACTAAGTCTTCTGATCCAGTGTCTCACGCCCATCAAGCTCCCATCCTATCTCATAAACCCGTCAAGTCCGCTCGCCAATATTTGGGTCATCACGGGTGTTCACGAATACATGTGGTCAACCACGAGGTTGAGTAGGGAATACAATGAAACAACAAAATATGATATGCATGCTCCTCCGTCACCTCCACCTCCATCTCAACTCATATCTCATAACCCGTACAACCCAGCCATACCGATCCCCGGTAGACTATATATCGACCATGCACCGATCCGCCACTCGCTTGTTGAGGACACCAGGGCAAGTCCTGCAGAACCCGCCTGGGCCTTATCACAACATCATCATCACCACACCACGTCACCACAACATCCTCCATCTCCAATGCATATGAATGCTCAAGAAATTAATGCAACACAATATGTATATCATTGAACTGGTAAATCATAGAATCATGCCGGTTACCGAATGTTGTGATAATATACTCAATACGATCAATTCAGTCAAGCACATTCCAGGATATGAATCATAACATGAATCAACAACCACAAATCACGTCAACGTTCACAGTTTGGTCATATGAAACACAAACAAGTCAACACAATTCAACAACAACGATAATAAGTCAAGTGTATTTCCCTACCTTTTCGCAATCCAAGCACACAAGCAATCAATTATGATCCTTCACATATCCATCACCTACATAACATAATTATGTATAATTACCACCTACTCAATCAAATAATCATTCACATAACCTAGACTCATCATAACTTAATAGGAATATCAACTTAAAGAACAAACACGATTTTTCCCGATTTTCAAAGACATGAGACTCGGAATAAAATACATAACTAATTCCAGAAAAATCAAATTGATACAAGGCCAATTGGATTGTAACCCCATGAGTCTTAGCTACAAATTATATTTAACGTGTTTTTCCCAAATTCCAAACTTATCAAGATTTTTCAGACTGATTTCCAAAAACTGACAGAAACCGTCGCATAAAAAGTATTGATTCATAAAACGAGTTTAAAACATTATTTTGCAGTAATTCCAAATCCTATTATCATCTAGACTATACAAAGATGATGTATGAAGAAGCCTCATAACTGAATCGACATAAAAATTAGGGTTTCAAATCATTTTCCACAACCAAATCAGATTCGCGGACTTTTCAGCGACATGTTCATAAATAAATCACCTAGGACAAACCATAAAGAATTTGACTATGAGATTTTATATGCATAAACTAGACATCAAATAAACAGGACTCTATTTTCAAACTTTTTGAAGACGAACAATTTAAAACAGTATAAACAATGGAATGAAATCGACTTACAAACAGGGAAATCGAATTAGGTTGGAATCGATGAGAAATCTTCAATCAAATGAAAGGCTCGACAATTCCTCTTCCTCTCCCTTTCTCTAGGTTTAGAAATGGTTTTATGAATGATAAAATGAAAAGAGGGGAGAGGGAGAGCGGCTCTTAGATTAGGTTTAGGGTAAATGGTGGTTACATGTTCCGGGTAGGGCAAATGGGTTAAACGGGTATGGTCGTTGGGTAAATGTAGATGGGTAATTCTTGACCCAAAGGACAAAATGTGATGTAGCCCGACTAAACATATACGATATAAACCCGACTTAATAACATTCACGATATTACGATGCAACCAATATAAAATGTATAATACTAATATATAATAATATCCGTTTAATCGATTATATAAAATACGGGGTATTACATTTAGTTTGAAGTTTAGTACACGAAAATGAATTTAATTTTGTAAAGCTACCTATACCACTTGAGTTTCATAAGAATATTGAACAAATTCAAATGGCCGTCGTCGGAGACGGAGATGCATGCGCATGTAATATGCACAAATGGCGGGCGTCGATGGTAGTATTTTTAATTTAAAGGATGGTGATTGTGGTGGTAGAATTGAGTTGACGGTAGCCGGAGTTGTTTCCGTCGAGGTTGGGAGGTGTTGGGTTCATAGGTAATACGTATGGCGTATGGCAGTAGAGAGGGTAAATTAGCATGTTGTTAAATAATACTCCCTCCAATTCCATATTTTCTTCCCATTGTTTGTTGGCACGGGTATTAAGGAGAGGAATAAAATAAGAATAAAAGAGTTGGGTGGGGTTTGGTGATAGGAGATAGGGATGAATAATTAGGAGTTGAATAAACAATTGTGGGTCACAAACATTAAGGGAAAGAATAAAATAGGAGTAAAAGAGTTGGGTGGAGTTTGGTGAGAGAAGAGAAAGATGAATAAAATAAGAGTAAAAGTTTCCAAAATAAGAAAGAGGAAGAAAACCTGAAAAATCCGTTTTAGCAAATAGGGAAGAAAATATAGAATATGAGGGAATAATAATAATAATAATAATAATAATAATAATAATAATAATAATAATAATAATAATAATAATAATAATAATAATAATAATAATAATAATAATAATAATAATAATAATAATAATAATAATAATAATAATAATAATAATAATAATAATAATAATAATAATAATAATAATAATAATAATAATAATAATAATAATAATAATAATAATAATAATAATAATAATAATAATAATAATAATAATAATAATAATAATAATAATAATAATAATAATTTACCCCCCTTCATTCCTCCCGGTTGACTGCTGATCTTTTCCAACCTCTTATGGCAAAGATTAAGGGCAGGCTGGGAGATTGGGCTAGTCTTTAGTTGACATATGCTGGGAGAATTCAACTCATCAATTC
Organism: Silene latifolia; assembly: GCF_048544455.1. NCBI lineage: Eukaryota > Viridiplantae > Streptophyta > Magnoliopsida > Caryophyllales > Caryophyllaceae > Silene > Silene latifolia. The sequence goes on along the minus strand of NC_133526.1, from coordinate 104,204,804 downwards.
TGCTATCTTTGGGGTTGAAGCTTTTTGGTGTGCCTGTTTATTGTTGCCCAAAGGAGTAGTTAGGAATTTGGAGAAAACTTGTAGGCAATTTTTCTGGGGTACTGAATCCAAGAGAAGAATGATTTTTTATAGTTGGGATAAAGTGTGTAGGAGTAGAGATCAAGGTGGGTTTGATATAAGGGAGATACTGAGTTGGAATAAAACGCTAATGCTGAGGGTTTTCTGGTCTTTCTCTTATCATTGTACTTCCATTTGGATGAACTGGTCCAAGGAGTACGTTTTCAAGCGCCTTTCTTGTTGGGAGCTCGCTGCTTCCTCCTGTGTCTCACCCATTTGGCAGAAGATTTTACATATCAGAGATGAATTTATTGACAAGGTGGGGTCTAGGGGGAAGGTTCAGGCCCTATTTCAGGACTGGAATGCTACTGGGAGGCTTCCTTTGAAGGATATTTATCAGATTTTTCGTGGCTCCCATAATGTGCTTAAATGGCTAACACCTCTCACTGATAGCATTGTTATACCTAAACATGCTGTGGTGGCCACCCTTGCTTCTCAGCAGGCTCTTGCCACGGTTGATAATATCTGCAGGGGGGGTATTTTGCTTGCCAATAGGTGTGTGCTGTGTTGTTCTGCTGCTGAATCTTCTCAGCATCTTTTTTTTCAATGCCCTTTCTCTAGGCACCTGATGTAGCAGGTCTTGGCTTGGATGGGTGTTACTAGAGGCGTTCTTAGTCTCAAACATGAGCTTTATAAAATTGCTCTATGTCGTGGGACTAGATGGAGAAGGAAGGCTGCTTGCTGCTCCCTTGCTGCAGCAGTTTATTATATTTGGCAGGAGAGAAATAGGAGGGTCTTTGATGGTGGCTGCCTAAGGGTTGATCAGCTTATACGTAAGCTCAAATATGATGTTTGTGTTAGAATGTATGCTTGGAGCAGGGGGGTTGACAACTCTCCCATGCTATCCATGCTCCTTGGTTAAGCTATAGCTTATTACGTCTTTCTGGTTTTCTTTGTGTATTTAGTTTAGTTGGTCTCTGTTTGTAAGATCCGATTTTTCTCTTTTAATGAAAATTTCTGACTTCTTGCAAAAAAACAAAAATAATAATAATAATAATAATAATAATAATAATAATAATAATAATAATAATAATAATAATAATGCTTTCAACATAGTCGATCGTGAGATCATGTTAGGGGAGGTTCGTAGTCATTGCCCTGCTCTCTCCCGTTGGGTAGAGTTTTGCTATTCTAGTCCTTCACGTCTATATTATGGTGAGTACAGCTTGTGGTCTTGTCAGGGGGTTCAGCAGGGTGACCCTTTGGGTCCTTTGCTTTTTGCTTTGGTGTTACATCCTTTGGTTTGTAAGATCAGAGACTCTTTTGACTTAAGTTTGCAGGCTTGGTATTTGGATGATGGCACTATTGTTGGGGATACCTTGGTGGTGGGGAAGGTTTTGGAGCTTATTATGGAAGATGGTCCTCGTTCGGGTCTTCATCTTAATGTTGGTAAAACCGAGGTTTTTTGGCCTACGGAAGATCCCAGGAGCAGGCTTCCTGGTATTTTCCCCCCTGCTATTGCTAGGCCGTTGCGTGGTGTCAAAGTCCTTGGTGGCCCTGTGAGTGTGTGCCATGATTTCAGCAGTGAGCTTGTGGTGAGGAGAGTGACCAGGACCATCGAGCTTATGGATTCGGTTGCGATGATTGATGATCCGCAGTGCGAGTTGTTGCTGCTTCGTGCTTATACTGGTATTTCGAAACTTTATTTTGCTTTACGTACTTGCCCGCCTGCTGTTTTTGAGTCGGCTAAGCTTTCCTTTGACACGACACTTCCTTCTCATTTGGAACGTATTGTTACTGCGTCTGGTCCTGGTTTTGGTGACTGGCAATGGCGGCTTGCTACTCTCCCGTTTACCTTTGGAGGTCTTGGTGTTTATGCTGCTGGAGATGTTCTTCATTATGCTTTTTTGGCATCTCGTTTGCAGTCTGCTGAGTTGCAGGCTAAGCTCCTTCAGGCCTGTGATATCATGGCTCCTGGACCTACTTTTGATGCGACTTTGAGTGTGTTTAATGAAGTTACAGGTTCTGACCTTATGTGTAACCCTAGTGAGATCGCTGCCCCCAAACTTATGAAGAAATTGGCAGATATATATTTCGCGAGGGTTGTTGCTACTACAGAATCAGTTTTCTCTCTAACTCCTCGACAGGTTGTGTTATGGAGGTCCCAGCAGGGTGGGCATGCATCTGATTGGCTACGTGCGGTCCCTATTTCTGGTTTGGGGCAGACTATGAACGGTAGGTCTTACCGTTGTGTGCTTAGCTATCAGTTGGGTATTCCTTTGTTTTCGGTGCCTGGTCCGTGCTCTGCTTGCTCTCGGGTCTTTGATGGGGATATCTTCGGGGATCGTGCTGTGTCATGTGCTGGTATTGTTGGCATCAAACATCGATATAACCTGGTTCGTGACACCCTTTTCGATATCTGCTTCCGCTCTGGTATCTCAGCTGGTAAGGAGGTCGATATTGGTCTGATTGATGCGCATGACCGGTCCTTGCGTCCTGCAGATTTGTTGCTTTACTCTTGGTGAAAGATCATATATCCGTAATAGACTCTCTAATAAAAATTAAATTATCTCATAATTTATCATTTTGGTGATCTATGTAACATACATGCAAATATAAAAGCATAAAAATAAAGATTAAGGAAAAACAATTTCCTTACATTGATATTTGTGGTAATATGGGCACAATCAAGATCTCCTATCTTGATTGTTCTTGAGCTTAAAACAAAAGGATGATCCTCCTCACAAATCTTCAAAGAGAAGATCTCCTCCAATCAATGTGCACCCAAGAACAAATACCCAAAATAATCTTACAAGTATTAACTAGATACTTGTAAAATTCACCCTTGATAATATGTCCATATTACTAACAATCTTAGTAATTATATTTATTTTACCAACAACTTAGTAAATGATTTTATTGGTTTTTAGAGAGAAAGACCAACAAGTTTTTATTCACATGCAAAATAGTGTACAAGTGAAGTATGAATAAAAGAACAATATGTTGGTCTATAATTCTATATGGAGGGGAAGAGGACGGGTGGAGTAGGTAGTGTGTGGGAGTGAACTTGTTTCAATTTTGTCCAATCTCTTTTTCACATGCACATGATCATATGACAAAAGATAACTTATGGAAGAATATAAAGTAAGGTGAAAAGATTATGTTTGTAATCATCCACACCACTCTATTTTACACTATCCAATTGCCCATTTACGGGTCCATATCGGTTCTTATATTTGTCGCACAAATACGTGTAAATTTTATTTAAACATCGTTTCATGTTTAAGTGCTTCCAATTAATTTCGTCTAAATCACTCCATAAATATACGTGTACTGCTACACATATTATTTTACGTACTAATATTAATCACATTAATCAATTAGTGGGTAATTTTAGTGAATTAACAATTAATTAACTAAAACCCGTCTTCCAAAATTTATTATTCAATTATCGCATAATTAAATAATAACTGTCGTGCCTCGAGTTCGCAACTCGAAATCTCTCTAAAATAATCGACTAACCTTTTAGTCTATAAATCAAGGGACTAAATAAATTGTATCTCATACAATTAATTAGTTGTCTATTGGGGTTCGTTCCTTTAGGTGTGACCGAAAGGGGTCAGTTGATCACCGTCGTCTCACGACAATAACGTCAAACTCTAGTCAGCCAACCGTTATCGATTTACGTTAATCAACTGATGAGGATCAAATAATTAAATATCTGATGATATTCCTTTAATGAGATTTATTATGTAAACGCACTATTGTGGAGGACACTAGCTCCAACACTTGGGACAGGGGCCGGGATGTGTGTGTGGACCTGACCGGGTCTTCCCCGTTGACTCGATGCAGGATGTCCGATTTGCCGGACGTGTGGTGGTTGATGCTGCTCGGCGCAAATGCGCCAAGTACCAGGGCTTATGTTCGGCGATCGGTTATGGTTTCTTACCTTTTTCTTTCTCTTCTTTGGGGGAGTTGGAGGCGGATGCCATTGCACTGCTCAAGCGGATTCAGATATATTCTCTGTCTCAGGATGCCGGAGCGCGCGCTGCTGCTTTTATTTTCACTAGACTTAGCTTTGCTATTGCTAAAGGGGTGGGCGCCCAGATTGTATCTCGGCTACCCACCAATTTCCTGTAAACTTTTGATTGATTAATAAAAGTTTCCGTTTTAATATAAAAAAAATAGTAGTAGTAATAATAATAATAATAATAATAATAATAATAATAATAATAATAGTGGTGGTGGTGGTAGTAGTAGTAGTAGTAATTAAGCTAAGTTAATTTTTGATCTTAAAACTTCGGTTTAGAAAAGTCTAGATCTAATAAATTCAGTTCAGATCCTACAAGTTCAGTTCAGAAATGTTCAGATCATACAAGTTCAAATCCTAGCTATAAGTTAAGTTCAGTTCAGTTTCTATTCAGTACAAAAGAACAGAGCCTATGTGTCTCTATGAAGATGAATAAACTCACATATACTACCTGGCAAAAGCAACCCGACCCGAAAAGGTTGACCCGAGACCCGAAATGGCCCGAACTACATCACCCGAATATGACCTGAAAACCCGAATTGACCCGAACATGACCCGAGCTTTCTTGACCCGTAACTGACCTAACCCGAAAATGATCCGATCCGAAACCACCAAACCCGAAAATGACCTGACAAAATATAACTCTAATTGAACCGAAAAGACTTGAAATGGCTATCTCTATTATTCATTGACCCGAAAATGACCCGACCCGAAACAACCCGACCCGTTTGGGCCGAAATAGACCCAACCAACAAACCCGAAACAGACCTGAAACCCAAAATGACTCGTCCCGACTCGAATTAACCCGAAATCAAAGAGAGACCCGAACTGACCCGATCTGGATTATCCCGACCAAAACCCGACTCGTTGACCCGTTTTTCCGGGTCTTCATATACTCATTTACACGATTTTTTATAATTAAGACATTTACCGTCGATAAAAGTGATTAATTCTTTTTTTGGGTGCTCTTCTAAAAGATAAATCGCCTGCCAAGTACGTAGTTTACTTCATTCCATTGAGAAGGATGAAACTCGACCTAACACCGGGACATCTGAAGTTCTCAATACCGTGGGCTTCTCATTCAAACAAAGTGACCAGTAAGGCTGTAATAGTGTCAGACTTATTATTATACAGAACTTATATTGACATTTAATTATAAAATTAACTAAACCAAATGTCTAAAATATTGGTAATGTACTTTAACACACTACACGTATGTAGTACTCGTAGCTTTTAGCTCAAGGAATGAAATAGTCATTATATTATAATCTTTAATTCGTGATTCATTGACCATCCAACTACCTTTTAACTACCGATTTGGTGATAGAAATGGAAACATTCAGGGTGAATGTTTCCTAGTAACTAAGATATTTCATGTTTTCTTTAGAGGTGGTAGGTAGGACGGTAGGTGTAATATGTGGACAAAACTAAAGAAATTGATTTGGTCCACTTCACTTTTAAATTTAGAAGATAGTTAATCAAGGGGTGTTGGTGATTGTGATCGGCCACTACGATAGTTTTATAATCGATTGCGAAACCAAAATACGATCGGGTTACTAATATTGGGATAACCGTGAGTCCTTGGCTGTCTATTGTGTTGATGTTGGTCGTATTTTGAATGAAATGACTAAAGTTTCGTTCTTTTTAACTGAAAAGAGTTCAACTAAGCTGAACTGAACTAAACCTGAACTGAATTGAATTGAACTAAATAGAGTTGAATGATATGAACTTAAGTCCAAAAGAACAAGGCCTAACAACAGATCTTGAGTTTGTAATAGTTGATTTTGAGATCAAGTCTAGAACCGAGAATTAATACTCCGAGTCTCCGACCACGACGATTTCGAGAAGGGGAAGTGGTGATTCAATCTATTGGGATAAGTCAGACTTCGAAGAAGGGAGAAGGGCAACTCAGTCCAGTGAACAGTTTTGGAGCAAAAATTTTGTATGAAGTTATTCGGGGTTATCAAAGATTTCCCTACATATCTTAAAGGGTTGCTATGTGTTGTTTAAGGAAGGGTGCATTGTGAATTCTTTTATAGTCATTCTATTTGGAGACATCGAGTTTGGATTTTTCCCCCGCAATGTTACTTGAACTCTCCACTATTAAGACATCACCCCTGAAGACATGATATGAACAATTTTGGTCCATATGGGCTAGGATTCGATATTGATTTGGGTTGGACTTTCTGGATCCTGAATCTTTCCAAAACAGGTTATTGAGTTGATTCAAATTTTGTCAACTATATGCAAGCATGTAGGCTAAGTGTATGAGGACAAGTCATAATCCTAAGCCCATAACCTTGTCTGGTTTACACAAAAAAATGTACTTATCTCTGAAAAGTAAAATTCAAATGTTGTCTACTTCTCCATAAGTCTTTCATGAGACTATTTTGAAAGTAACGACGATAACAGCACCCCAATACTGCATTGACTTCGGAAATTGTAGGACAAAGGAGTGTGAAAAAAAGTGAGACTATTGTTAAGATAAAATCGAAATCTTTCTTAACATTCCGTTTTGCACCTTTTTTTGAAGAACCCAAAAGGGTTTAATTAGATAAAATCAAATCAAGAGAAGCGATATCCGAAATGTTTAGAGGTAGATCGTCGACCCACATTCGCCTACCTAAATTCCAAGGGGTAGCGTTAATAAGCATATGGGCTACCCAGTTGAAACGCCTACTAACAAACAAGAAATTAACAACATCAAAAAAAAAATTACAACAACTTTTGATTTAGCTCGAATTTAAGTTAGTAAATTAAAATATCACCACTAGCTTTTATCAAGATTTAGAGTTGCCCTTTAACACATTCTTATTTATGATCCATTTTAATAGACCTTACATATTAAAAGTAAGAGATTGATAATCAAGACTCGATACTACCCAGTAATACCCTATCAACTTTTTGTTAATCAACTCATAAAATACTAGTTGAAAAGCCCGTGCGATGCACGAGGCTTCTATTAAGATCATCTGTATAAATATATTTTATAGTTGATAAAAGAAGTTCAATTTTAAAATCATTGAAAAAAAAAAGTCCGTGATTAGTGTAGTTGATCATCAATGAACTATTAGGGCTTACAACATAGAAGTTTTGTCATTTAGTAGTTATCATTTCAGTTGTGAAACATCAAGTAACATAGTAAGAGTGTGTAATTAGTTTTTCTATTATTGTTATAGATATCACTGGTTGGTTTTAGCTAAATACAATAGTTATCTCCATAAATATAGTGTAGCTCACCAGCTCACCAAATGAAATGAACTGCCCTTAATAACTGAGACAGACCTTTATGAGTTTTGCAAATTATTGTAACCTATAATAACTACGTAAAACTAAATGGTGTTACGTAAAGCAACGGGCATCATAATTATCTATATTTAGTGTGTTTAGAGAAAATGTTAGATCTCCGATAGCATAAGTTTACCTGACTATCTACAATTAAGAGAGTGTTTTGCTCTTTATATACTTCTCGTAAAATCAAATCCATGATGAATTCAAATAAAATTAATAGCCTCTAAACAAAAGTACAAAAATATATGTGATTCTATTACATAGAATGCATGAGACTCTATTAGGATCATCTTTAACAATATGCATGTTGAATGTTCTAAGAATTCAAACGTTTTTTTACATTGTCATGGTTTGATAGTAGAAGTCAACTAAATTGATAAAAAAAAAGTTCAACTATGTTGAAAATCGGAACACAGAAAACTTTTGGGTTGATTTAGTTGATTGTTGATGGATCATCAGTCCCTTTAACATAAAAGCTACTTTTTTGGTATTAATTATATCAGTTGTATAGTATCCGAAGTTGTATAACATCCGAAGACACAGTTGTATTATGTAATTACCTATTTGTATTATGTAATTACCTATTTTTTATTGTTGTACGCACTATCGATTTTAGTTAATTTAAAACGTCATTCCCAAAAATGTGGTTTAATTCCATAAAATGAACACGTAATAATTGAGTCTGGCTTTATAAGATTCACAAATTAGATTAACTTACAACATCTACCAATATTCCATTTTGTAATTATACGACAGTGTAAATGTTGAATGGTGGTACGCAAAACAACATGTATCTCAATTATATATGTAGCGGCCTGTTTGGAGGATTTTTGTTAGATCTCTAAAAAATAAAAATTTGTTTTTGGCTATCTACCATTAAGACTGGTTGTTCCCTATGAACTTCATGTGAAATATATAATACGAAATCTAATCTTTTAGATGTGAGATATATTTTTGAGTCAATTAACAGTCAAACTTTTCAAAATTTGACCTCCAAAAAACAAATCAGGAGTTTTGTGTGGATTGGAGGGAGTAGGATATTAGGATACTACTCATAAACTCGATTAGTTTTAGATTAATTCTATTAATACTATAACTCATTTTTGTTTATTTGAAATGTTATCTATTAACAAAATCAAGTTTCATTATGTTACATTTTTATTTTACTCTTTATTTATAATAAGAAAATGAATAAAATTTCAGAACAAAGTTTTAATTTTAAGAAAATGGCTTCAAATTAGTAAATATATATGTACAATCGTTTCACTTCTTAACCAATATATATGAGTTTGACTTAATTTATTACGCTAAGGAGTACTTTATATTCAACTAAACCCATATGGGATACCTCATAGTTAACCATTAACAAAAAAAAAAAGGACTATTTAATTTGCTGCCCTGAGGTTTAGCCTAATTTTACTTTAGTGTCGTGAGGTTTGCATAATTTCACTTTGGTGCCCTGATGTTTTGACTACTTACCACTTTAGTGACCTATACATAGCATTCTTAGTATTTTATACTCCCTCCATTCATCTTTTATCTTCCCACTTCTCTAATATATGTGGGGAGTATTTTATTGAAATGGGAAGATAAAAGATGGATGAAGGGAGTATTAAAAAAATACTTTAAACGTAAAGGCATTTTTTTTTTTGCAATATTATGTTGATTATACTATTTTGTATGCAGCTTAATATCCAATTTTGCAGTTTATTTTACTGAAAATGTAATTAAGATAAAAGTTGACTATTAAATGTTTTAGGTCACCAAAATGAAATTTTATTCAAAACTCAGGTTACCAAAGTGGGAAGTAGTCAAAAACTCAGGACAACAAAGTGGAATTATGTAAACCTCAGGGCACTAAAGTGGAATTAACCCAAACCTCAGGGACCAAAATGGAAAGTTTTCAAAAAAAAAAAAAAAAAAACTACGAAAAGCTACTGTAAAAAACTATTGCACTTTTAAATATACAATCAGTATATGACCAAGTAATAAGTCTAATAACCAGCCATAAGCAAACCGCAAACACATAGATGAATTGGAATTTAGAAAGTAAAAAATTGATGTAACCGCATAATTTTGTATATTTGGCAGTTCAATACATTTTTAACATCTATTATGGATTTGATATGAATTTGAAACCGGTTTGAAGAAAAAAAATCGGTGATATAATAGTAGATTATATATAGTTACTACAATTTTTCTATATATTTATCGTACACTGATGTATTCATAGTTAGCTGGTTCTTGGATTATTAGTCCCACATAAAATCGTAATTCTTGACTTTGTTCATTTGTATTTAATTTTTTGGCTCATTTGACAAAATCGATATGAGATTTATTTAATATTTTTAAATGGTAGCTCAATTTTTTTTAATCTTATGTGAATATTATTGGTAATCTAATCATACACATTTGATACGTTATAGAAAGTCAGAGTTAAAACTATTTTATGCCATCATTAAAGTTGTTTATTTTTAATATTGTCATTGTAGAAATTTTTCTCTGCCAAATGCTAAGTAAATGTTAATCTTTACTTCTTTTTCCTATTATGACATGTTACTTTTTCCTGAAATATTTTTTTTCAAAATAAAAATTAGTTTTTTTCTAAGGTTTTTTTAAGACAATTACAGGTTTGGTTATAATTAACAACCCGAATCTTTTGTAAATCTTTTAAATATTCAAAAAAAATTTAAATAAAATTATCTTTGTTACTACACAAGTTTCACTAAGTAGTAAAAATCGATTTTTGACAATATTTTATATTTGTAAGAAATTAAGATCTCTTTTTTTTTTCTCACAAAGATTAATAAAATAAAAAAAATTTAACACTTTTATACGTTTATTATATGATTTTTTTTTTTGCGTTATAAATATTTCTAAAATAAATATTCTTTATAAAGTTATTTTTCTATTATTATTTTAGTAACGAATAATCGATAAATTATTAGATCCACTTCTATTAGTATTATTTTTCTAATAAATTAGTAGATTTACTTCTAGTAGGATTACTTTCTCATAAATTATTAGATCTACTTTGATTAGGTTAATTTTCTCATAAATTATTAGAAGGGAAAAGCTAGATCTACACTTATTAGGATTTCTAAAAAAGTTGGACTCTCTAATATGGCTCGAAAAGTTCCTGCTTTATATATATGTACTAGTTGGAAAGCCTGTGCGATTCACGGGGCTCCCATTAGAATTATCTGTACAAATATATTCTTAAGTTGATAAAAAAAAGTTCAGCAATGTTGAATCATTAATGTAAAAAAAAATTTGTTGTTGGTTTACGTAGTTGTACAGTTGATCACCGTTAAATTATTAGTGCTTTTAGCATAAATGTTTTGTCATTCAGTAATATAACATCAAGATATACTTATATTATGTAGTTAACTTTTCATTGTCACAAACACATCCGGTTTTTAGTTAAATACAAGACGCTATATCTATAACATATGCTGCAGAACACAATAATGAACCTTTAATAACGAAGACGTGCCTTTATAAGTTTTGCAAATTATTTTCACCAACAACAACTGCGTAATACTGAATGATGTTACGTAAAACAACATGTATCATAATTATATATATTTAGTGTATTCAGAGAAAATGCTAGATCTCTTACAACATAATTTTACCTTGACTATCTACATACAACTAAGAGCATTTGATCCGTATAAACTTCTCGCAAAATCAAATCCAAACTGAATTCCAATATAGTTAGTAGTCTAAATAACAATCAATCAAAAATATATGTGATTCTTTTACATAAAATGCAAAGGGCACCTAGTAGTATCATATGTGAGAATAACATTATCTAGTAGTTTATGACATCATCAAAATCATTGGGTTGCCAAATTAGTATTTTAGGACATCGCTGGAAATGTTAGTTTACGTTACCATGGTCTGGTAATATAAAACTATTATATTTAATAAAAATTCAAACCCTGCTGAAAATGGGGGCAAACAAAATTTGGGGGGTTACTTTAGATGAGGTTTGATTAATTATCAGTTTTATAGCAAAAACACAACGAAAGCGTTGTGGCATTTGTTATTATCTATATCAGTTGTATAACATTCATAAATATAGTTGGACTATAGAGTTATCGTTCTTATTGTCTCACGCACCTTCGGTTTTTAACCAAGATAGTCTTTGACTATTTACAATTAAGAATACTTGTCCTTAAACTTTCATGCAAAATATATAATATGACACGTAATTTGGTAAATTTGTGAAAAATTCTTTGTAAACAATGTCCTTTGTGTGGCGTTGATACATTTGGTCTTTATTATCGATGAGAACCTTAATTAATCCCTCGGATAACATTGATCTTGACGCTTTTACGTAAAGCTGGCCATTACTAAAAAGTAGTTTTGGCAGATAAATTTAGACATTATTAAGTGACTGTCTCCGCTTAAGAATGAAAGGAATCTTTAACTTCTACTATGATTTTTCCAAAGCGATTGATACTATGACAGGTCCCGTTTCATAATCCTCTTACGGAGTTAATGTTCCTCAACAACATAACTGATATGCCACACCTGGTATTGTGGTAGAGCTTACCATTATGATTATATTAAAAAAAAATGTATCATGTATATTCCCTTCCCTTCTTAAACATATTTCACTTTGCTTCTTAGCGGGCCAAATTTGTATAACTTTGACCATTAATATGTCGAAAATCATGGTCAAACTAACGCATTGACGACTGTTTAAAAGCAATACAAAAGATCATTGCGAAGAGGGTGAAGTAAATTAATGTGAAAATCCGAAAAGATAATGAATTTTGCTCCTTAATTAAGTCTAACCCTACTACTCTACCAAGTCTCGCATAACGAAGACAAAAAACGACTGCTAAAAGCAAGGATGTCATACATGGGAGGGGACGTGACGGTTGTAGGTCTTCTCACCTGTTGCGGGTAAAAAATTTCAAAACTATAACTCACTCAACTTGTGGAGATCTTAAAATAGTTTTATATTTGTTTATTTTATAGCTTTCTCAAATAATTCTCATAATATTTTTACCCATGTCTAACACTCATAGTTGGCATGATTTAAAATTCAGTTTTAACCTAAAACTTTATTTATATTCGCTGCATCTAGGACAAATGCGACATAATTGGACACTTGTGATAGAATTTCCCTTTTTATCAAATTTGATTCTTCTTATTGCAGAGCTAACAATTTTTATTCTTATGTGAAAAGCTCACGTTTATTTTGAACCAATCGCTTATTATTCTGTTCCTCATGACTATTATAGAGTATATTTGTAATTTGTGCTATAATGTCTAATTGATAATATTTATTCTAAACCAATAGTTATTTATTCTAACAATCAAGTTTATAAAATTAAAAAGAACTTGAGATTAACTCCTAACAATAGGCTCAAAAGCAAGTAAACATGGGCATATAAATAAGAAATTAATTTGATATGAGGAAGGTCGGGAGATTATGAAAAATCTCATATTTAGGCTCTGTTTCTATGAAATAAGTTTAAGCTTATTTGACCAAAATTTCATTTATATATCTTAATTTCTTATAAGTATTTGGTAGATAAATTATTTACCAAAATAAGTGTAGCATGTGAGAAATAAGTTACCTGTTTGTTATTTTTAATCTTTCAATTTACAAATAAAAGGATACAGAAGACTGGTCTCTCAATAACTTACTGAAAGACCGTCTCTCCCATGTTTTAGTGCTAATTTAAAATATTAAATATGGGGTACTTATTATGTCTTTTTATGTCATTTTACTAAAAAAACAGCTACCTTTCGGTTAGTTTTTCCAACATTTTCTTTTTAATCAGTTAATTTATCAACTCGTAACTTTCAGTTACCTTATAAGCTACTTTTTTTAGGTTTCAGTTAACTTTTTAGTTTAAGTATGACTAATGGAATCTGTGATATAGTACAACTTTTCAGTTTCAGTTAAACTATACGTATAGCTGAATACGTACTTTTGTATGTTATTAATATACCATATAATTAGTTACATTGTGTATTTAGAGTAGCACCTACTATTATTTCTTTTAATCTTTCCAATTTTTCATGAGTCCAACACTCAAACTCTAAATGGTTAAAAAGGTTTTGATTTTCTGCATTGTAATTAGTTTTTTCGTTCTTCTTGTTTAAGTTAAGAAGAATTGTGCATTAAGTATAATTTTATCCTTTGGAAAATGAATCTAAGAAGAAATCAATATTATGTAATGGTTATATTACAATTGATCATCAATTCATCATATATGAATAATACTATTAGTTACTCCAAGCTTTAAGTTATTCAAACCACCAAATTTTACTTCAGTTATATATTCCCGGTTTCGTTCCTCTACGATCTAATGATCTACAAATTCTTATATACAGTAAATTAACGAAACAAAATAGTACTTCCTCCAACCCGATCAATAATTTACACTTTCCTATTTAATGTGAATCAATCAATAGTTTACACTTTTCTTTTCTAGTAAATAAACAAACTCATATGGGTAGGAACCATTTTATTTCCTCCTTATTTCGAGTTGCTTTTGATTTTTTTAATAATTTTAAACTCATTTCCCCCTCATTACCTTAATAATTGTGTATAAAGCAATTGTAAACTGTAATTGACTGGGACGGAGGAAGTAACATACATAGATCGGTGAATTATTTTATATGTATTGATCACTTGAATCTGTATCGAGGCATATAAGATTTATATAGTCACTCCAATGATTATTTTGTGATTATATTTTGATGGAATAACCGTAGTGTATACTTCGTGTAACTACGTAGTACATCATCTTAACATCACACTTTAAATAAATAAATTCATTATTTAGCCGTCAACTTCTTGAATTTTGATGCAATAATACAAACTACAAATGTATGAGACCATAAGTAGGAGAAAAATAAAAATGATAACTTGACCTATTATAAATGTCTGTTATCTGTTTGATAATTGTAATCTACCTATATTAGGATAATTTTATTAAAATATATTTGATCTACTTATATTAGGATAATTATTTTAAATTTTGTTTTAAATATTAAGAAAATCTACTTTTATTAGGATAAATTTAGTAAATTTATTTCAAAATCTACTTTTGTTAGGATTTTTAAAAAAGTTGGACTCTCTAATATCACTCGAAAAGTTTCTAATTTATATATATCTATTGATTGATTAATGATTGATGATTGATTGATTGATTTAATTACACATGAAGATGGTGTCATAGAATTCCATAAAATCATTGAAAATGAAATCATCCATATATAGCACAAAAAAAACAAAGCATTGAATGCCATCAACAGTTTCCAAAAGCCATTAATACCAACCTAACTACAACAACAACAACATACACTTCCTTCCACTAGCTGTCTTTCTCTAATCTCTAACTACCATATACTTCATGATTGATTATACACTTAATTATTCCACTCCCTTCACTTCACAAGATCCATACAATTCTCATTTCTCCCTAAAATACCATCATGAGGGTATTATTTTCTAGATTCTCATATCAGAAACTAAGGCAAGAAGTCATATTTCAACAACAAGATGATGAAAACCCGAAACCCGAGCCGATTAGAAGAAGCTGGTTTAGTCGGGTTCGACTGCGACGACAAAGGCTAAAGATTGCAGGGTTCAAGAAGTTGTTCAAGATTAAAAGGGTTATGGTTGGTAGGCTTTCATGGTCTAAGGTTGTCAAGAGATTTAAGGAAAGTCAAGCACATTTTGGTGATCTCTTTTCAGGGAATTATTTGTTTATGCAAGTTTCCCCTGCTTCTTTCAATCATAAACCTTACTTAGCTCATCATAATCATCATCACCTTAATTATCCTGTTAATAATAATAATAATAATAATAATAATAATAATAATAATAATAATAATAATAATAATAATAATAATAATAATAATAATAATAATAATAATAATAATAATAATAATAATAATAGGTTAGTGAGAGAGAGAGGAGAGGCGATCAACAGGCGATCAACAGGCGCACGTCTATCTGCCGTCAACTTCTTCACTGCCGCACCTTTCTTCACCACCAGGACTGCCGCCTCACGCCGGCCTTTCTTATCGTCGGCTTTAGGGTTCAGGTTAGGGTTCAGGTGGGTGTTTTATTGCGGTTTTGTGTAGTTGATGGTGATCGTGTTTCTCCTCTAGGGCTTAGTACTGTGCTCTCTTCCACCGCTGACTGCCGCCATCCACCCCACGTCGACCATTTGGACCTCACGTCGCCGGTCAGGGGAAGGAGTGGTGGTTGTTTCACGGTGCATTTCGGGGTTGCGGGGGAACCATTTCGTGCAGCGTTTTTTTTTCAGGCGGCATTGTCGTTTATTCTGCGACCACTGTCGTCCTGCGCCACCACCCATTGGCTCTTTGACCTCAAGTCGCCGCCATTGCTGTGGTGGTTGACGGCGCTGCCCCCTGCCGGTGAGTTTTTCTGTTTTCTTTGCCTTTTTGTGTTCCGTTTTTGTTTTCTCGCTGTTTTCTGTTTTCCGACGGTGGTCCGGTGGTGCCCCGGTACTATGGTCAGCCGCTGCATCCTTTGCCTCCTGTGTGTAGGTGTAGTGGTGTTGGTTTGGGGTCCGGGTTGTGCGGTTCTTCTAGGGCTTTTGTCAACCATTTTTGTGGTGGTTGGTGTGTTGGTCGCCCTAGGCTGTTCAATACCGCCTTGCGCGAGGAAGGGTGTTGGTGTAATACTCCGTATTTATGAGTCTTTGGGTACTCTATCGAGTAGGCCTTACTCTGTCGAGTAAGGGTGAGTTGCGTTTTAAAATAGTTTCTGACCTGTTGGGTACTCGATCGAGTAACTAGGATACTCGATCGAGTAAGGGGGCACTCGATCGAGTACCTTAGCTACTCGATCGAGTAGCTCGGTTAGCGGGTGATAATTCGACGGGTTTTGTTAATAACACGGATTAGTATATAAATCTTTCCGTCACTTTCATAATACACTTTTACAAACCTAATAACATTAAAAGGGAGATTCAAGTTACGTTCTTCGCATCCATCCGTGTTGTTGACAAATCCCGGAGCTTGAGAGGTCGGATTCCATCGTTCTTTATACCTTTGTGATCCTTGCGTCGAGGGTAAGATCTACATACCAATTTTATAGTATTTCGTCAAGTTTCGTTAAACCCTAATTTTGGGATTGGGGGTTTTGTGTTAGTTTTGTGATGGTTAGTAATTATGTGATTATATGTTAGGAGGAGGATTCGTAGAAAAGGATTTGTGATACAGCTGTTGAGACCGTCTGATTGTGTTGCTGTTCCAGGTAGGGTTTTCCTACTCAGTATTACTTACATAATGTGTGGTGATTGTGATGTAATTAGTGTGATTGATTGATTCAGACGGTTGTTGATATTGTGATTGTGATTGTTTGTCTGTGGTTCTCGAGATGCGTTCTCGGCTGAGTGGAGTCACTTGCGGGAGTGGCTTCACGCCCTAGTTTCGCCCTCCGTGGAACCCGCCACGGGAGGGGATGTGCACATTAAAGGACAGGGTTATCGCTCATTATGAGGAGCGGGGATTTGTGTGGTGCGGCTGCGGTCCCCCAGCGGTGGGTCGGGTCCGGTGGACGATCGGTGATTGAGATTGTTGGAATTGGTATGGTTGTGTGTGTGACGGTTAAGCTGTCTGTTTATCTTATTGTTGGATTATATAAATTGTGTGATTAGTACTGACCCCGTTTAAATGTTTTAAAAACTGTGGTGATCCATTCGGGGGTGGTGAGCGTTATTGAGTATGGTATGATATGACGCGTATGGGATAGCCGGGATGAGTCATCACGTGGCGATTAGAAGTCTTCCGCTGTGTCAGACGATGTTTTATAGCTTTGATAGTTTTAGCAGTAGACCGTCTGAGAATCTTGTATTTCTTTTTATCAGTTTGGAATTGCTATGTAATCACTTTAGACTTTATTTACTTTTAAAGTTGTTTCGTTATTGTCTTATGAATATCATGCCTCGGGTAACCGAGATGGTGGTATCCTTATACCTGAGTGGTCCTGGTAAGGCACTTGGAGTATGGGGGTGTTACAAATGGTATCAGAGCGACGATCCTGAAACCTGTAACCAATGAATTTAATGAATATAGGGAGTCAATTAAAATGAACCCAAGGTAAAGGTTGTAGGAGCTAATGCAAAGGCTTGGGAGACGTCCTAAAGTCGCGAACTCGCCCTACAATTTTGAACCGGTCACCATGGGATATGAGTCGGGATCGCTATGTGTTTATCTTGTGAATTGTGTACCTATATGGTGATGTGTGGCATGAATCGGTGGATGTATGTATGTGGAGAATGGGGAATGTGTAGAAAAGATGGTGATGATGTGATTTCGTAAGCTATTGATTGAAAGTATGATAGTTGGTTTACAATGTTGTTTTGAATTGTAGGCAAAGTATATGAGAAAGATGAATGATGTGGTAGAAAAAGGAAGTAGTTCATATGTGATAATATGTGATGAATGATGATGTTGCAGGATGGATGATTCATAATGTGGCATAATAATAACATGTGCATAGGAATGTTGTGTCGTATGCGTATATTTGGTTTACATAAGGTTGCATGATAAGTTTATGTACTTGTCCACTATTGTTCATGTGTATATGTGGTAAGAAGTGTGTAGCTGTAATGAATGAATTGGTTGGAAGAGATTAAGTAAGTTTTGCATAAAAATATGAAATTCATGTGTGGAACATGTTTATGTGGGTAATGGATTTTAATAATATGGCAATGTTTGTAACATGTGAATAGGGGATTTTATGTTGTATATTATGTTATTGTGTACGTAAAGTTATAAAATAAAAGCATGTGGTAAATCGTGATTGACAAGTTAAATAATCTATGTGCATGATTAATGTTGTTGCTTGGCTTTTGAAAATAGTAACATATGAGTATGAATACTGGTTTTATGAGTTTTGGACTGGTTTTGTTTGCTTGGTTGTTGTTTAAGTTGTTTGGAAGTAAAATCAAGTAGTTGTGTTTTTCGATTATAAAGAGGTTGTCTTTAAACTGTTATAACTTGAGATGTATAAATGATTTTGATGTGATTCCAATTGGAGGTGATAGCTTGTCCTTTTACGATTCTAACGATAGGTCACACGCCCAAAACGACCAAGTAATGAGTGAGTTATGACTGTTTTACGAAAATCGGACAGTCTTTGAGAATTGGGGTACTCGATCGAGTATCCTTGGTACTTGATCGAGTAAGGGGGCACTCGATCGAGTACCTCAGTTACTCGATCGAGTAGCCCTGGTGATTTGTTTTACGTGCTTCTGATCTTCACCTACTCGATCGAGTAAGTATTACTCGATCGAGTGGCCTGTACTCGATCTAGTGACCCCTGTTTTGGGTCATATGCTTGCCCTTTGACTTCGTTACTTAGTATGTTTAATTCAAAGGTGTTATTTTGCTTCTTTATGCATTGTTTTACATGTATGTTGGTCTTGATACGTAAGTTACCCAATCTATGGGGTGGTGAGTGGCACCTTATGGTGAGTATGAGTTTGGTGGGAGGAGATGAGCTATATGTGGTTGTGCTGAGAAGTAGAAAAAGAAAAAGAATATTGATGAGCTGATTGAGGCATGGTGCAAGTTTTGGTGAGACGTGGTGAGTGATTTATTCGCGAAATTGAGTGATGTAAAAGTAAGTGAAAGTGGGTAAGGGATGATGTGGGTCTAAGGAACGTGAGAATGAAAAGATTGAAATGAAGGTTTGGATAGTGGCAACTTGAGATGTGTAAAGAATTATGGAGTGAGATGGTTAGGAGTCGTGTGGGTCAAGAATATATGTAGTGAAAGTTCGTTTTAAAGGGGTTGAGAAGAGTGGTATATAGTGAACTTTATGGAGACATGTTGCGAGGTGGATTTGTAGACAGTGAGTGAGTTTGGGAGATTTGGTTTATTAAGAGGTGAAACTACGTGTGATTTCTTAGGGCATTTAACGGTATGAAATAAATTTTGATTTCTAGAGATGTACGAAGGAGATGCAATTGTTTGAACAGTGAACGTTGATTTTATGGATAGATTAGTGGCAAGTGTGAGTGATAGCATAATAAGAGAAGATCCATGGTAAGAAAGAATGAGATGATATCGATATTAATAATGGGATGTGAGTCTTGGAGCAATGAGAAAGCAGCCGGAACACTAAAGAGTTAAGAAGAAGTAATAAGGAGTTTTATGGTTAATTGATTTTGTCGAGAGTAAAAGAAAAGAATGAGGGGAGTAAAACCAGGAAAACTGTTGACCGGAGTTATGTGATATAAAAGTAAGGAAGCGTCAAGATGTATGATACTATCATGGGGATTTGAGTTAACGGTTACATAGGAGTCTCGGGACAACATGATTATTCATGGGTTTTGAGGAATTAAGGGAGTAAGAGTTGGTGGAGTATTTACACGATATGAGATTTTTGGTGGAAAGTTAGATGACGATACAATTAAGATAGTATTGGGAATAATGTTGAGGTAATTTTGTTGATGGATTTGATGTTCTTTATTTGGGGATGTTAACCAAAGATAGGAGAAAAACCGTGTTGTTTTGATATGAGTGTAAGAGGTTTGGTATGACGGTGGTGGTATTGTGGTGTTGTCACTAGTGGTTAAGGGTGATGATAGATAAGAAAGACATCAGTCCTAGAGAGGTTGATTTTACAAAGGCCGGATTGATATGTATGGTTGTAAGGGAGTATAAGATGTGGTTATATGAGGCGAGCGCTAGTGGTTGAATATTAATGGTATGGCATGAGGTGATGGTTATGCGAATGGAAAAATATGTTATGAGGGGCATATGAGTTAAGCTCGGGCGACAGGTAACCTTTATCGAGTGGTAACTTACGTGATCAGGATTGACTGGTTGGATGTGATTACGGGTCTGTGATATATAAATGTTTGTGTGAGGTTTTGATCTCACAAGACGTGGTATGGTGTGATTATCATAAAGTCGTTATTTGAATGTTCTGTAATGCATGTTGAGTACGCTGATCTAATTGAATGATATTCAAAAAGGTAATAATTTGAGTGATCTGGCATGACTGGCTATACTTGTAGGTATTCATGATACATGTCAATCTGTGATATGGTAAGGGGATGATATTCACGAGGTTATTATCTGTTTAATTCATAAAATATGTTGTGTTATGATTTAGTAAAGTGGATGTGAGTAAGTTTTTCTTGTCGAGAAGTTATTCGAGTCGTATTTATGGGAGTTGTATGGTTGTGATGACTATCGATGTGGTTGTGGTGCCTCGGGTGGTGATCCGGGCACGATATTTAGTATTGTGATGCGGGTATTTTCGCATCATGTGTGTGGTACATTGGTGGCGGTGTTGTGATGCCGTCACCGGTTGTGGTGGAGTAGGCGGGATGATTATGATTCGAGTTTCGAAAGTACATATCAGTCATACATAGATTGTTGTTTTGTTTGATGTTGCTTCCTGTGAGTTTCAGTTTGTACAGATAGACAGTTGTTTTATTATCGATGTTTCTTACCAGTTAAGTTTTGGAATGAGGGCAGAGTATGATCTGAAAGAGAGTTGTATATGTTTTCGTTGTTGGCATGTTATAGTGACATTTTGTTGATGGGACACAGTTGTCATAAGTTGTTACGGTACTTTTGATCTTGTTTTAAGTTGAGGCATCAGTAGTCATAGTCATGATCTGATATATGCAGGTGGTTCATAATCCTTTGTTGAGACAGTGAGTGTAGGGTGTTGAGTAATTAGTGTCGTGTTAAGTTATGTATGAGTCTTGCGGTAATGAAAGAAAGGAACTTGAGGATCTAGTGTGAGTGTACGTAACAAGTGTGGATCGTGAGTTATGATTTTGGCGATAAGAGTTTTATATAGTCTATATAGAGAGGTATGTCATGTTGCAGTAATGTGGAAGAGTTGGAGTGTTGGTTATGCTAAAGGTTTTGCAGTATTAGTTAGAAGGAGTGCAGAGTGAATTGAAGTATGAGAACTGTTTAAGTAAGAAAACCTTGGAAATAGGAACGGTTATAGAAATGAGGTTATAGGCGGTTATCTTTGACATGTGGTGGTGATGAGGGTGATGAGATGATTTAATTAAGGATTTAGTATTAGTGAGTTACGGGGACGTAACATTTGTCTTAAGAGGAGTAGGATGCGTTAAAAGTGAGTTTCATGGTTGTGCATGTTGTAAAATAATTGGAAGTAGAGTGTTAGCATAGCGTAAAGGAGGGATTTGTTTTGTGGTTGATGTTGTTAAAAGGCCATGGCCGTGCTTGTAGTAGTGTGATGTTTAGGAGTTCGAGAGTTTTGATAGTGGCATGATGATGTTTATGAGTGTAAGTAAACTTCGAGGACGAAGTTCCTTTTAAGGGTGGTAGAATGTAACATTCCGTTTGATGTTTATGTAGTTGGTTATGTATGGAGTTAGTGTCGGGAGAGTTTATGATGTAGTTAATACGACATCGTGAGCGAGGTGTGGAGGTAGGAATAGTTAGTAGAGTTGGTGTTAAGAGTTCATGGTTTCATGTTCTGTAAGTTGGGGTTTTGTTTTGAGTTCTTAGTAGCTTTGTTGCGTCTTGACCGAGTTAGTATGTTTGTTTTTATGTATGGGTTGAACTTCGGGGACGAAGTTCTTTTTAAGGAGAGAAGACTGTAATACTCCGTATTTATGAGTCTTTGGGTACTCTATCGAGTAGGCCTTACTCTGTCGAGTAAGGGTGAGTTGCGTTTTAAAATAGTTTCGACTGTTGGGTACTCGATCGAGTAACTAGGATACTCGATCGAGTAAGGGGGCACTCGATCGAGTACCTTAGCTACTCGATCGAGTAGCTCGGTTAGCGGGTGATAATTCGACGGGTTTTGTTAATAACACGGATTAGTATATAAATCTTTCCGTCACTTTCATAATACACTTTTACAAACCTAATAACATTAAAAGGGAGATTCAAGTTACGTTCTTCGCATCCATCCGTGTTGTTGACAAATCCCGGAGCTTGAGAGGTCGGATTCCATCGTTCTTTATACCTTTGTGATCCTTGCGTCGAGGGTAAGATCTACATACCAATTTTATAGTATTTCGTCAAGTTTCGTTAAACCCTAATTTTGGGATTGGGGGTTTTGTGTTAGTTTTGTGATGGTTAGTAATTATGTGATTATATGTTAGGAGGAGGATTCGTAGAAAAGGATTTGTGATACAGCTGTTGAGACCGTCTGATTGTGTTGCTGTTCCAGGTAGGGTTTTCCTACTCAGTATTACTTACATAATGTGTGGTGATTGTGCTGTAATTAGTGTGATTGATTGATTCAGACGGTTGTTGATATTGTGATTGTGATTGTTTGTCTGTGGTTCTCGAGATGCGTTCTCGGCTGAGTGGAGTCACTTGCGGGAGTGGCTTCACGCCCTAGTTTCGCCCTCCGTGGAACCCGCCACGGGAGGGGATGTGCACATTAAAGGACAGGGTTATCGCTCATTATGAGGAGCGGGGATTTGGTGGGTGCGGCTGCGGTCCCCCCCGGGGTAATGGGTCCAGTGGACGATCGGTGATTGAGATTGTTGGAATTGGTATGGTTGTGTGTGTGACGGTTTAAGTCTCTTTTATCTTATTGTTGGATTATATAAATTGTGTGATTAGTATCGACCCGTTTAAATGTTTTAAAATCGTGGTGATCCATTCGGGGGTGGTGAGCGGTTATTGAGCGGTATGATATGCGCGTATGGGATAGCCGGGATGAGTCATCACGTGGCGATTAGAAGTCTTCATTTGTGTCGACGATGTTTTATAGCTTTGATAGTTTTAGCGAAGAGACCGTCCGAGAATCTTGTATTTCTTTTTATCAGTTTGGAATTGCTATGTAATCACTTTAGACTTTATTTACTTTTAAAGTTGTTTCGTTATTGTCTTATGAATATCATGCCTCGGGTAACCGAGATGGTGGCATCCTTATACCTGAGTGGTCCTGGTAAGGCACTTGGAGTATGGGGGTGTTACAGTTGGGTTAAACTGTCCTTTAATGCCCGAGCTTGTACGGTACCATTGTCCTTTTTCGAGTCTTCATGGGTGTCGGGATGGTTTCGATAAGGGTCTTACAAAGGCAGCTTGGCAGAAACACTTACAGGTCCGACATTGTCATGATGGTGCGTTGGACCTTACTCGACAGACTCTTTCTGATAGTTTGACTGTTTATTCCAATGCCGAGAGTTCTTTGAGACGGATGGGGCTCTGGTTGTGCGGGGTGTGTTTTATGACTCGTACTGTTAGAGCAAGATGTCGGCATAGTCGGGGTGATGTTGTGGAGAATCCGGGGTGTGTTGATGGCATTTACACCTTCCATATTCATGGTATTCCGAGACCTTTGGCTCCTTGCGCCGGTTCCTTCGATGATAGTGTCGAGCTCGTTCAGTGGTCTATATCTTCGCTGGATCGTTTGTTGTCTTTGGGCCTGCGCACCGTGAAATGTATTCCTCCTAAGTGTCGTCTTGGGTTTGCTCGGGCTTTGAAAGGGGCCTTGGATGCGGTGTATGATGCCCCTAGTGATCTTTCCCGCTGGATTTGTTTGCTTGTTCTACCACTTTGTTTGCTCAGGACTTTCGCTCCTCGGAGTAATCATGAGTGTCGGACTGCTATTCGGGGTCAGCATCAGGAGGAGAGTATTGCCAAGGCTATCCTTGCTTGGGGGGGGGGGGGGGGGGAGGGGTTTGCGGTTATTACAGGAGTGTTTTGATGAGGGTCCTTCTTCATTTTCTGTGGATGAGGATCTGGATTTGAGTGAGCTTAACCTCCGCCAATGCCGGCGGAAGATTTCTGATGGCCATTATCTGCACTTTGACGGGTGCTTTCTTCCTCTGGGGTCGCCCCTTACTCCGATGCCACTCTCGTGGCCCTGCGTGAGAAGCATCTTGTCGCCCCTCCTTCTTCATTGCCTCCTCTGTCTGGGGATCATCATCCTCTGGTTGCCTCTTCGGCGGTTGTCTTGGATATGATACGGAGCTTCCCTCGTGGTACTTCCTGTGGGAGGGATGGTTTCGTGCTTGACACCTTATGGATTGTTTGAGTGGCGCGCTTTGTGGCTATCTCCGATGATTTGATCACTTCTATTACTAGGGTGGTTAATTTTTTTCTTGAGGGCCGATGTCCTCTTCCTCTGGGTGAGTACATTGCCGGCGCCCCTCACGCCACTCGTTAAACCGGGTGGTGGAGTTCGTCCCATTCTTTGTTAGTACGGTCTGGAGACGGCTTGTCTCTAAGGTTGGTGCTTCTATGGTTGGTCCGTCTTTATCTTCTTATTTTGATGGGCTTCAGTTCGGGGTGGGTGTGTCCCGTGGAGGAGAGGCTATCTTGCATGCCTTGAACCGGCTCATTGAGGCTCAGGGGGCTCGAGTGGGGCTTTCTATGCTGCTGGTTGATTTCCAGAATGCGTTCAACCTTGTTGACCGTTCGACCATGCTTCAGGAGGTCCGCCGTCGTTGCTCGGCTCTCTCCCGTTGGGTGGAGTTTTGTTATTCCAGCCCGGCCCGTCTTTTTTATGGGGAGCACTGCTTGTGGTCTTGTCAGGGTGTTCAGCAGGGTGATCCGTTGGGGCCTTTGCTTTTCGCGTTGGTTTTGCATCCCTTGGTTTGCAAGATCCGGGACACTTTTGACCTCACTTTACAGGCATGGTACTTAGATGATGACACCATCGTGGGTGATACTTTGGAGGTGGGGAAGGTTTTGGACTTGATTAGGTTGGATGGCCCTCGTTTTGGATTGCATCTTAATGTCTCCAAGACGGAGGTCTTTTGGCCTGTTGAGGATCCACGGAGTCGGCTTCCGGGGGTTTTCCCCCACTTCTATTTCTCGACCATTGCGTGGTGTTACAGTTTTGGGAGGACATGTCAGTACTTGTCCTGGTTTTAGCAGTGAGATTGTGGCGAAGAGAGTAACTAAGACCATTGAGCTAATGGACTTGGTTGCGAGTATTGAGGACCCGCAATGTGAGTTGCTTCTTCTTCGAGCTTGTACTGGTATCTCTAAGCTCTACTTCTCCCTTCGTACTTGCTCCCCTACTGTTTTTGGGTCTGTCCATCTTCCTTTTGATACCGCTCTTCGTTCTAGCTTGGAACGTATTGTCACCGCGTCAGGGCCGAGTTTTGGGGATTGGCAGTGGCGCCTTGCTACATTCCCTTTTCATCTTGGTGGTCTTGGTGTCTATGCGGCGGGAGATGTTTTATTTTATGCTTTTATTGCGTCCCGCTTGCGTCTTTGGTTTGCGGGCTAAGCTCATCGGCCCTTCCGGTATTGTAGCCGCGGCCCTGCTTTTGATGATGCCGCGCAGTGTTTATCTGCGACTACGGGTGTTCTGGTATATTAGGTCACCCTAGTGAGATTCTTTGCCCCCAAACTTATGAAGAAATTGGCGAGACATTTATTTCACGACAGTTCTTTGCTACCTCGTAGTCTGTTTTCTCTTTGACACCACGCCACCGCTTTATGGCGGTCTCAAAGCAGGTTCTCACTCCTCCGATTGGTTACGTGCGGTTCCTATCTCGGGTGGGCGGACTATGAACGGGAGGACTTACCGTAGTGTCTTTGGGGTATCGTCCGGGTGTTCCGTTATTCGCGGTATCTAGGCCCCGTCCCGCTTGCTCTCGAGTTTTTTTGCCGAGGATGTTTTTGGGGACCACGTTGTTTCTTGATCTCTTTGTCTTGTGGGCGTTAAACATCGGCATAACCTTGTCCGGGACACTCTTTTCGACATCTGCTATAGATCTGGTATTACTGCGGGGAAGGAGGTTGATATCGGTTTGGTTGATGGGCATGGTGGCTCTCTTCGTCCTGCGGATTTATTGCTTTATTCTTGGGACATGGGGCGTGATGTGTGCTTCGACCGACGGGTTCTTCACCTTTGACTCGACCGGGTTGTGATTTTGTGTCGGGCCGGGTTGTCGCCGATCTTTGCTCAGCGAAAGTGTGCTAAGTATTTGTGCGCGGTAGCGGGTTATGGTTTCATACCTTTCTCTTTCTCTTCCCTTGGGGAGCTGGGTTCGGATGCTGTTGCTTTGCTCAAGCGGATCCAGAAATTCTCGGTATCTCAGGATACGGGGGCTCGGGTAGCCGCTTACATTTTTACTAGGCTTAGCTTTGCTATTGCTAAGGGTGTGGGAGCCCAGATTGTCTCTCGGCTCCCCACCAATTTCATGTAAACTTTTACTTTTATTTTAATGAAAGCTGCGCGCATCTTCCCATAAAATAAAATAAAATAATAATAATAATAATAATAATAAACTTCCTGATTTTGCCTTATCAAGGTCTAAGACCATGTTTACTGGTAGAGTTGCTTGCCCTACCATGCCCTAAGCCTTATTCTACCCTATCATGTTTAGTGGCGAAATCAGGATTTGAAGTTACGGGATGGAAGAATTTTAGTAGGGCGAACTAATAATACTAAATGATGGTAAATTTGTAACGTATTGCTGTTTATTTTATCTTCCTTGCAAACTTTTATGTAACAAAAGCAGCTGATGTAATTTGATTATAATTAAGTGCATAAACATTACAACTACTTTATCATTCACACAAAACATAACTAGTAAACTAGCCAGAAAGATGTAGATCAGATCAGAGTAAGCTTGTTTCGACAGAAAATCAACATTTCTTGATGACATTTAAAGACACCATAATATAGTATGCCTATGTATCACATCACCGTAGAGCGTACACGATCTAATCAGAGTTTCATCCTCGGAACTATTTTCATTCTCAGATCAGTCAATTTTTGATCAATATGTTTCAGAAACAATCACCCTAGCCAGGTTGAACTTAGATCCTTTGTACATAAAATTCCCACAATTGCAACGTATATCGTCATGACTCATGGGTACCATATTTCGTACCTTCATTGCGTATTAACGACATGTTTTGGCTTGTGAATATTGGATGGATCGAACTCAGGAGTCGTATTTGTTTATCACCTTTCCTTCTCCCATCTTCAAATATACCGTATTTAATTTACTACTCGGTAAATATATCACGATAACTTTTAGAAAGAAGTGATTGTAACGTAGTATGTATTTTATTATTGTGAATGACAATGATTGAGTAGAACGAGTACCACTAGGGATGGCAGTGGGTCGGGGACCCAACCCAGACCCTGAGGGTCGGACCCTAATGGGTCGGGTATGGGTCTCATTTTTTCAGACCCAATGGGTATGGGTCGGGTATGGGTCTTAAAAAAATATTTCGGGTCCGGGTCCGGGTCTAAGTGATGAGACCCATACCCGACCCTTAGACCCTTTATTAAAAAAAAAAAAAAATCACAACTTTTCTGAATTCATACTGGCAGACCGTAGAAACCCAACTAAAGTCTATTTCTCTTCCCTCATCCCATAAAGTGATAAAACCGAACCAACTCTTCTGACAATACCACCACTTCACCACTGACACAAGAAAACGACCACCACAGCACTGATACGCGACTGACAACCACCTCTCTAATAGGCGGACACCGACAACCACCATTAACGGCAGCCAGCGACGGTCAGATGGAGACGGCTATCAAGTACGGTATTGATTTTTGGGTTCCCAGTTTGATTCTTTCACATGTATTTGGACATAAAATTAATTTAGGTCTTCTTTGTCTTTCTTAATCTCTTTGATATGTATATTGGATTTGGTAGTGTACAATAGAGATTAATAAACTCATAATGTTAAAGTAGTATGAATTTTTTTTTAAATATTATAGACCCCATAGCTGTTAATCCTGTTATTAAAGTGGCCGAAACTCGGACCGCGGGTAGACCCAGACCCTACCCTTACCCATAGGGTCCGGGTATGGGTCCTCAAATTTTAGACCCTTGCGGGTCTGGGTCGGGTACGGGTCCAAAGGAAAAATCTCGGGTCGGGTCCGGGTCTAGGCGGACCTCACCCAGACCCTACCCATTGCCATCTCTAAGTACCACTAGGCACCAGGTAACGACAATTTTCCACCGATTAAAACCCACAAAAAAAAAAAAAAAACTGATCCAACAACACTTATCAAAACATCCACTCATCCTGACTAACTACACTCCATCTCCCCACTTAGCCTTATACGACCATTTTACACCAAAATGAAGCATGAATTAGGCCTTATTTTTTTCGACTTAATTTCAACTATTTTCATTTAAGTTTATTTCAACTCTATTCATTTTAAAAAACTTCAATTCAGGCCAGTTTAGCCTAGCTTTAAAAGTGCTTTTGCAATTGCAAAAGTAGAAACTAGGCCAAACACTATAAATTAGGGAGGATTAAACGTGTTTTTAAAAAGCCAAAAGTTGATAACTAACCCCTAAAAGTAGTTTTACTTCTACTTCTACTTTTCATTCTATTGCCTAAAAAGTCCAAAAAAGTAGTTAGGCCAAACATAAATATTTATTAAAAAAACGTTTTTACAAAAGTTTGGCCAAACAACTGAAATTTTTCCGAAAGGTAACTTGTGAATAAACTCATTTTAAAAAGAAAAAGTTATTTTACATCATCAAGGCTAAACATCAGCACACTTTATTTCAGTTTAGCGTGCTTCAACTCAATCAATTCAATTAGTTTGATTTAACTCAAAAGAATAGTTTTATTTCGTGCTAGTCCATGGCTCGTGTGGTAGACATACGAATTGGGTTCAGAACTTGTGTCTAATTTCACGTTAAAGAATTAAGCCCGTTTTTTTCTTTCCTCTTTTTTCTTCACTGAGAGAAAAAAATTCCGTTTTACAATTAGAGCATGTTTGGCCTCACTTTTCAAAAATGAGTTTTTGTTTTTCAAGCTTAATTTTCTAAAAGTGTTTTTCAAAAGCAGAAACATCAAATTGTTGCTTCTATTTCTATGGGCAAAAACATAGATTTTTAACTTTTGAGAAATTTCTTTTAACTTTTAAAAAATGTTGTGTTTGGCCGAAAAGTGTTTTTACGTCCAAAAACACTTTTACAAGTTAGGCCAAACACACACTAAATCTGCTAAAACCGCCTTAGGTAACCGTTCGTGCTCTCCCTAACCCTAGTTAACTAACCTCCCACTTATTTAACCCCTTTCACCTTCCCAAATCCCAACCGCTTGTACTTCCTCTCTTCCCCTCTCCGTTTTCCCCAAACTACATCCATAAATCAATCAAACAAAACCCTAAAAACCTCTCACCATTTTTACCCTACACCCCACCACACCCTACATTGTCTAAACCTAACCCAAATACACCCATACGACGTCGTTCCCATGGCCGAAGATCCAAACCCTAAGATGATTCGGATCGGATACGCGTTAGCTCCCAAGAAACAACAAAGCTTCATACGAGAATCCCTAATTTCGCTCGCTCGTGATCGTTCCATTGATTTGATCAAAATTGATACTGAGAAACCGTTGATCGAACAAGGACCGTTCGATTGCGTTCTTCACAAATTGTACGGTGACGATTGGAAGAAACAGCTCGTCGATTTTAAGTACCGAAACCCTAATTCTGTCATTGTTGACGCGCCGGAATCAATTGAGCGCTTACATAATCGTATTTCAATGTTACAGGTTGTTTCAGAATTGAAGGCGAAAACGGTGAGCGATGTGGCGGTGGCGACATTCGGAATACCGAATCAAATTGTGATTTACGACGTCGAGACGCTTCGTGACTCGAGGTCCTGGGAAGGATTGAAGTTCCCGGTGATTGCGAAGCCGTTGGTTGCAGACGGTAGTGCAAAGTCGCATAAAATGTCGTTAGTGTATAATCACGGAGGATTAATTAACCTAAAGCCGCCGATTGTGCTACAGGAGTTTGTTAATCATGGTGGAGTTATATTCAAGGTTTATGTTGCAGGTGAATATGTGAAATGTGTCAAGAGGAAGTCGTTACCGGATGTTGCCGAGGAGAAACTTGAGAGTTTAGGAGGTTTAGTGACGTTTTCGCAGGTGTCGAATCTTGCTACGAATGAGAGGACTGATGAAAAGTATTATAAGCTGATGCAATTGGATGATTACGAAATGCCGCCTCAGAAGTTTGTTATGGATATTGCTAGGGGTTTGAGGGAGGCTTTGAAGCTTAATTTGTTTAATTTTGATGTTATTAGGGATTCTAGGGCTGGAAATCGGTATCTTGTCATTGATATCAATTATTTTCCAGGGTATGCGAAAATGCCGGGGTATGAGAGTGTTATGACCAATTTCTTTTGTGATTTGTTGGTCAAAACCAAGGTGGAGGTTAAGGAGGATGACAAAATTGGCGGAGTTGTCGAATTGGAGAGGGAAGTAGTGGATGATGCCGAGGGAGGAAGTGTTTGCGAACGATGAAAAAGGCAAGGTGAGATTTAATAATCGTAGGTCAGAATTTTGGGAGTCGGAATTTTAACCATTTCATTGGTAGGGTGACAAGTAAAGAGTGGTGAATAAGTAGTTTTTTTGCTCTCTGCTAATATTGGTTTCGGACTAATGTTTTGTTTCGTTTTTGGAAGAATTGTGACCTGGGTGTTGGATGCAAGACTTTTAGGTGAATTACATTGGTTTTTGAAATAGTATCAGTTAGATAAGGGAAACAAAGATGCTTTTAGGAAGGAAGGTTTCAGATGTTTTGCTATTGACTGCTTTTGTAATCGCTTCTCTTTTATCAGGAATTGTTCAAATGTGTGCCATTTTTTTGGTACTTTCGATCAATCAATGTGTTCTTTAGTTGGTTTTGATGTTTTCTTTGGTTACTTTTCCTTGTTTGGTATGTGCATGAATTGTTTGATGGATATTTGTTACTGGACCGGTACTTTTTGCCATCATGTTAAATGATATTTATATCTTGTTTACGTTAATCCTTTGTTTCCAACCAATAGCGTATTAATACAACGAACTACGGAAGTTGTATGAAATTACCGCCAGTTCCATAGTAGTATGCAATGAAGCTGATGATTACATTCCTCATTCTTGTTATAGTTAGAGCTTGTTTGGATAGGGGATTTTGAGAGAAAGGGATTGGGGGTGTGGGGAGTAGGAGAATGAAGGGGAGGGAAATGGAGGTAACCATTCTCGCTCATCTGTGTCTAATTAAAATTAAAATCTCTTCAAGATGGGAACGATTTGGAAGGAAAATCCATCCACTCACCCCATTCCACCTCCCCTTCCCTCCCTTTCCTTTCCCTCAATCGCCCTCTATCCCTTGTCCTCCTAAAATTTTATCCAAACACACATTTGGAGATTGGTGTTACCACATCTCTTTTGCCTTTTTGAAGGGGTTGTGTATTTTAAGTTGATGTGATTCATGATGCACTTTTTTTTTTTTTTTTTTTTCCTCCATTCGAAGCATTTTTTTCCCCGGATTACTTTAACCCCGCTTTGTTCGGAGCTTGATATTAGATAATGATTGATTGATTGTCTTTGGGTCTTTGTTCTGAGCAGACTGCTGAGATATCCTTTATGAAGTTGTTTTATTGATTTACTTCCCTTTGGAGATTGGAGATGAGGTCCATACAAAGCTCTGCTATACTGATTTGGCAACCCAATTTTTCCATACCCAGTGATTTTGTTTGTTTTTTATTCACTTAAATACATATTTTTATTACTGCTTTTGCCATTAAATGCTTATAGTGTGTTTTTTTAGGTCGTCAAGACTCACGACTTGGCTGCTCTCTTACATCTTATTAATTATGTTTATTCGTATCTCCCTCTACATGTGTGAGCTCTTACATTGGGTGTGGGTGAACAACCTGAAACACCTTTTCCGATTCCGTGACATGTGAGATCATTGCAACATTTAACATTAGGTGGATCTTAGCAGTTGATTGTTACTTTAATTATGCAGTATACTTGTCTCTGACACCGGTGCGTGTCCAAGTGTCGGATTCAGCTATTTTATTAAAAAAAAATCATGTTTTTGGTCTAAAATGAAGTTTCAAGTGTCGCACATGTAAGCAAGGTAATAATAGGAAGAGTCCGAGCAACATAAGTTGTTCCTATTCCTTGATTTTAGGTCCCGACATAGCGGAGTTCACTTTGTTAGTACTAGTGTTTCACAGTCCAATGTTGAATTGTGTTTAGGGAATGGGTTCATTAGGGAATGGGTTCATGTTTAAAGGATGCAACCCACCTTAAACTCGGTGAAGAAATCTGATTTTTTTTGGTGTAAACCATCCAGTTGAAGAAATCTGATAATGTAGTTTGCAAATGAAATTTGTTAATAGCAGGGGATAATTTGCGTTAGGATTAGCCTTCTGAACCTGAGTCATGAAACTCTGGTTAATATTTTTTCTGTGAGGCACTACAGTGCTGATTTTTGTTTTAAAACTGATTACAAGTTTAAATTGTTAATAATTTTCATTGTAGAGTGACCGTCTTTGACTCAGTTTTTTTGAGCAGAGATCCCTCGTTACCACGATCTTTTGTTTGACCTTCTTTTAGAGTTGTGGTCCATAGATGGTAGCTTTTCTGATATTCGCTTCCTATCCCTTCTATACCATGTTTTGTTGATTGATTATATATGTTAAACCTTTCTTGTCGTGTTTGTGTAGCTGTTTTTTGCTGTGTTTCGCTAGGCAACTGGACTGTTTTTGTTGCCTTAGCTTGTAAGACTGTGTAGTGGTAGCTTATTTGTAAGACTTGCTTAACTTTTATATATGTTCCTTTTAACCAAAAAAAGAATGCGCACTTAGCTTTATCATAAATTCATTTTGTGCCACTGATGCATTTACCTTGACCTAAACTCAGTTAATGACCAATGGTGTGAGATTTTGCTGCTTTGATATGGATACATGGCAATTGCTGTGCTGTTGGTGGAGTACATGTAAGTATGTTCATTTTTACAAGGACACTGTTTCATGGATGCATGGATTGATTGTGTGCTTTTATATTGCGAATCATTGTGTTTTTAGACTGTGTCATGTTGTGAATGAACTCATGAACTGAGCTTGAGCAAGTGACTGTCACATCCTTCTAACTGCGCTATCATTGAGCCTCTTTTCCACAATAAACCTCAAGGCATGATTTCATTTCTACTAGGCGCTGTAATTTGGAGTAAGGATGCGTATATTTGGAGATTCATTTTCAAAGTTTAAGGATTCGCAAAATAGTATTTTCTCTGATTTTATCAGACCAATTCTTCATTGTCTATGTTTTAGGTCATGTTGATGATCCGGAATTTCACCATGGAGCATTTTTGGTAGATTTTTAGTGTGAATTAGAGTGCATCCATCTTAACCCAGTGATTATTGAAGGCAGGGTTGATAGATATGATAACTTTAGGGTGATTGTTATGAACCTTGTAAGTATTTAAATGCTGTGTCGTGGAAACTGGAAACTTCCTGTTTTGACTTTGGAACTAGGAAGCTTATATACACCTCCGCCGGTTGTTTCATTAAATTAGGTGATCTTCCAGAGTTTCGTAGCAATTCAATCTTTTAAATTCCTGTCGCTAAAGTTTATTAGGTGTTGTGGCCTTGATTTAATAGCGTGGTAGCATATGTAAGACCTGCTGAGCCTTGCTATTGATTACAATGTTCAATTGACCATGTTGAAAGATGGGGTCTCTGATGTACTTTACCCATTTTGTATAGGATAGTAAAAATGCTGTCAATGGTTGTGTTGGGATTTTGATGAATTCTCCTTACCTGTTGCTTTCTATGAATTTTGGAAGGGATGTATAGGAAGGAACAGGACAGTGATGCTTACTTAAGAGAGCTGCATAGGTGGTAATTTTACTTGATTTGATAGTTTTGAAGGAATTTAAAGGAAATTAAAGACAAGTCTATTTATATAGAGTATAGACAACGTGTCAAGTGAACATTTTATGTCACCAATGGACATGTTGAAAAAGGGTGCAGTTTTCTGTGGCAATGATTCAGAAGACGTTTGGTGTAGAACACTTTGACAATGATTCAGAAGCTTCTGTTAATGGCAGAGTAAGCATCTTTAACCTTGTATTTAAATTAGAAGAGATTATTGTTAAATGATTGAAGTGGCAATTGTGTTGATCAGCCACTATGTTACATTAGAGATGTACTCCCTCCCCTTCTTTAGAAAAACACTGTTTTCCTTTTGCTGCTCATTCACAGGGAATGCACGGTTTCCTTATCTGGCAAAAGTATACCCTCAACTTGATACTCCCCCATCTGAACCTATTTCCACCCATGCTCCATCACCGACACGAGCACCGCACTACACCACCATCACTTTACCAGCATGAATCCACCACCTACCTCCACTCACCTCCCAAATTAACCGCCGCTCAACTCCACCACAAAACTCGCACCCTAGCTCACCTCACAACAACCACCCATCCTTAACCAAACCTGCCACTGCCCACCAGATATGCCACATTTCGGCCACCACAAATCTCCTCTTGCCGACAAAGCACAACTACCTGACTCCTTTTCGACCACCCACAATGGACACAAGTTACACAACTCTTAAAGGCTCCAACAACCACTTCCCGACCTAGATCTACTTCCCTGGCCTTCTACGATCAGGTTGGTGATGGGCCATAGAAGTAAGAGGGTAGGGTTGTTTTTGGTTGATTGGTGGTGTTTAAGTATGGTGCTGGAGGTTCTCGATGGTGCGAGGAAAACAGCGGCGGTTGGGGTGGTCGACGGCGCCAAGGCATCATGGTGAGGTGCGGTGGGGTCAGGCGTGGACTGCTCGGTGATGGGGTGGGATGATAATGAGGGTTTGTGAGTTTGTGGGAGGGGTATTTTAGTAAACTCCTTCCAATAACCCTCACTTTAATACCGTGCCAATATGAAATGGTGTGTTTCCAGTGGATTGGAGGGAGTAATGTTTAGTGTAATTGATGAGAATTGAAATTATCCTTGTTCTTGGTAGGTACTGAAAAGGAATTCTGACTTCATGAAAGATGGGTTAGGGTAACCGTCTTTGTTGATGATAATATGTCCACCTAACCTTCCTGAGAAAAATGGTGCACAAGTTCATTGCTCATGTGGTTTAGGCGTTTAGCTATCTCTGTGTAGGGGAACACAAACACTTGACAATGGATTTCCTTAATTAACAAGCTCTTATGTTCTGTTTCAATGGTTCCTGTATGTCACTCAAGATTTCTATTAAAGTTCTTTCAGGTTTCATGTGTTGATTGTTTGTTGTGCTAAAAATGGTGCTGCACCCTGCTGGCTGCGTAAAGCCTATTCCATGTACAGGGCTAATCTTCCACTAGATGCCGCTTCAGGTTTGTTGCTGTATATTTATGTTGATTAGCCTAAACTTGTATGAGAAGTAATGGAGGGATAAGAAATCAAAAATTGCTCATTGATGTCCGAGATCAATGTCCGCCTTTGCAATACTTCTTAATTTCTTTGATTAATGAGAGACTTACTTTTGATTTTTATGGAACGACATCCATTAATCTTGAAATTGATCTTGGACAGTCAGCAGTTTTTCAGCGTTTCTTTGTGTCGTCATGTGAAGCTGAACAATTCATTATTGCC
This sequence comes from Silene latifolia, assembly GCF_048544455.1. Classification (NCBI taxonomy): domain Eukaryota; kingdom Viridiplantae; phylum Streptophyta; class Magnoliopsida; order Caryophyllales; family Caryophyllaceae; genus Silene; species Silene latifolia. Next base: position 104,169,071 of record NC_133526.1, on the reverse strand, counting down.
TTGGAAGATAAATGATGATAGCGTTGATTACTTTCAGATTTTCCTCAATGTGATGTGTTTCACTTCTCCCAATTTTTTTTTATTTATTTATTTATTTATTTTTATTTTTGATAAGGTAAGGAAACTAGGTTAATCGAAATTAACTTATAACATCCCCATTTGATCTTATATCCATAACTCCAAGTTGGCGGTGTCACTTTGGTAAGCTAATGAAGTTTCATGCATAAGATTCGTCATAACTTTTCTACATATCTAGTGCGATTAGCCGACCGTGTGGTGCCGATGCAAAACGAATAATAGCTAGGGCCGTCTTCGAGATTTTAGGGCCCATGTGCAAATGTTTAAAATGGGGCCCTATATGATCAATCAATAGTAACTTTATTAAACTACTAAATTCTAAAAACAAAAATAAAATATGTATTTAAGAGCTACTTAAAGTTTGATTAGGATAAATATCAAGAATTTACAACCATATTCCATCATGGAACAATTCCTACATATGATTAGACTTGACTATATATTGTTGTTGCACAAATTCTCATTGAAGACATGACATATCCGTCAAAAGCTTGTGACGGATACTATTTTACCTCACAATGTACCCACTTTTTCTCTCTCTGCAACATTATTCATGTGGTCCTCTTTCTCCACTAACCCATTTTATTACCATTTTTCTCACAAAATATCCGCCACAAATGGTAATCCGTCACAAGGGAGACCAATGGTTGTTATCTATATGTGGAGATTTACATTGTGTTTGCTTGAACTCGGTTACATTGACACATATTCTAACTTCAAGATTTTATGTTCAAAAGCTATAATTATTCAATAGTCATTCGCAACTTGGAACGTATAATGTATAATAACATACTAGCTTAAAACCGGTGCAAAATTGCACGGGCATATATAATTAATATGAATTAAAAAGTTTTAAACTTTAGCTACAAATAAAATTTAGTTTGAATGTACAAACATCTTATGAAAATGATTTCGAATCCGGCATTGTGAGGTTGCTATAATATTCAATCGAACAATTTTATAATGAGCATACTAATCGCCATAATAACAAAATGCACAAATTTTCATTTAAGACAACACTATCAGTCATAATCATAAGACGGGTCAAATATTATACCACTTTTGTATATAAGAAACAATATATTCCCTCATATTCACTCATTTTTCTCCCTCTTTCCGTTTTCATGGTAGTCGAATTTTCTTCTCTCTTTCCTTTTTTGGAAGGTTTTGTGTGGTCTAAAATCAATTATATGTGGGGAAGAGTGTTTTGTGTGGTCCAAAATTATTTTCTTATTTCTTGTGCAAAATGGAAGGGGAAGAAATGAGTGTATAGAAGGGAGTATTTGTTTTATATCCACATGTGATACTATGGCTATATCTTTTGGGCATAATTTCAGCTCATCTCAATTTAGTTTGGTTATTTCACAAGAATATTCCAACCTAAGTCCACTCTTCTCATATTAATCCCAACTAACGTTTAACTGAGAATAATCCTACCTATTACATCATTTAACTTACAATGAACTCATCCCACAATTGACCTGATATAACCGGTTTTTCAATAGGTCCTGGTATGGGGCCATTTTTTTTCTTTTTTTCTATTTTCCCTACTTCCTTCTTTAATTCTTCTATTTCCTTAATAATCATTATCAACATCATCATGATAAGACTCCGTTTAACACCACCAAACCAACCACCACTACTCCTCCTGTACCGCTCAACCTTATGATGACCCTACCACCTCCCCTTACTAATACTGTCAACCCTTTCCTCCACATTAAATCGGGAGTATTGTCACTGAATAGTACCGTCTTGGTCAGCGAAAAATGGAGTTTGTGTGAAAGAGACTCCACCTTTGGATAGAGAAGGATGACGGCGGAGGTAAGTGGTGGTTAGAGAAGGAGAACGACGGAGGTCTGTTGATGTAGAGTGGAAACCGAATGACGCATCTTTAGGCTTAAACCGAAACGATACTGTACCACCGTGACTCCTCCTCCCACTGGCGCCACCGTGCGCGGCGAAACTTCATCCGACTGCGGTTCGGTTTACTTTCAGAATGTTGTAGTAGTCTGCCTCCATTTTTTGGGGTGTGAATGCATTCGATTGGATGGGTTGGGTGGTTTTGTTTGATTTGGGAGAAAATTGGGGGAGATCGTTGGGTTACTATAAGTGGTGAATCGGTTCTGACATAACCTGCAATCGGCGACAAGAGATGGGCGGTGGGGGGTAGTGTGTGTGCAGCGAGGTGATTGGTGATGAAGGTGGTATGGGAGGTCTGGTTTTTGATTTTGGTGTTTGGTGAGATAAAAGGATGAATATTGAAGTGTCAAAGTTCAGATTGACGAATTAGGGTCAAGGGAAACCGGTTGTCCAGGTTTTCCTTCCATGAGTTCATTGTAAGTTAAATGGTGTAATAGATAGGATTATTCTCAATTAAACGTTAGTTGGGATTAATATGAGAAGCTGAGACTTATATTGGATTATTCTCATGAAATATAGCTTTATTGATTTTAGTTCAGTTTATCTTTTCACAAAGGTCCTGTTCTTTTCGGCTGAAAAGAGCTGAACTTAACTTAATGAGAGCTGAACAAAAGTAAGAGTTAATTTGTTAAGAGATGAGTTGAAATAAACCGAACTGAAATAAACTGAATGAAGCTTAAATAAACAGACTAAATAAAGCCGAACTTAACTGAAATAAGTTGAAATTGAGTTCAAAAGAACATGGCCAAATTAACTCATGCTTTTTTCCAGTTCACTTCAAATCCATTTAGTTTAGTTAAGTTCAGCTTAGACCTTGCAAAACAACCCGACCAGATTGACCTGGCTCGAAAAGGCTGGTCCGAGACCCTAAATTGACCCGAATTACCGCACGCGAGTAAGACCTGAAACCCGAATTGACTTGGCCGAAAATGACTCGAGCTTTCTTGACCCGTAAGTCCATAACAGAACCAACTCGAAATGACCGATCCGAAACCACCCAACCCGAAAATGAGCTGACAAAACATAACTCTAATTGACCCAAAAAGACTTGAATTTTTTTTTTCCATTAATAATTAACCTGAAAAGGACCGACCCGAAATAACTGACCCGCTTGTCCTGAAACAGATCCGGTCAACAAACCTGAAACAGACATGTAATCCGAATTGACCCGATCCGACTTGAACTAACCCAAAAATGTGACAAACCTGAAGTCACTCGACCTAAACTGGCCGACCAGGTTGACCCGTTTGCCATATCTAGTTCAGCTCCATTAAATTCGATTTAGTTAGTTTTCAGCCGAAAAGAATAAGGCCTAAATATTACAAGGGTTTTTCTAACCTATGCCCACTAGGCATAGGATAAGAAACCAAAAATAGAAAGAAATAAATGTATTTTCTTGTAAATAAAAGTAAAAGTAATTGATATTGCAATTTCCCATAAAAATATCATTCATTCATTTCCTTTTTGGGTTTCTTATCCTATGTCTAGTGGGCATAGGTTAGAAAAACCGATATTACAAACCACGTCAAATTTTTAATTGGATTGCAAATTTCAAAGAAAACCATATGTTCCGATTCACATGACAATATTTCTTGGTTTAAAAAAAAAAATCACATGTGCAATTCTTTTTGGCAATTATATTAAGAAAACCATATTGAGAATGCTTTCCTTAACTATTATCAGCATCTGTTAGGTAGTGATAACCCTGTTACTTGGGGCCAATTGGAACAAGGCTATGATTGCCAAATATACTTGGTGGATAGCTAATAAAGAGGATCACTTGTGGATAAAATGGATTAATGCCATCTACGTTAAAACTAGGGATGAGTGGTCTTATACACCTTCTTTTAGGACTAGCTGGACTTGGAGGCAGATTTGCAGGACCAAGGAACTATTCAAGATTGGGTACTCCAACAATACCTAGTGTAGGGGTGATTATACTGTTCAGAAAGGGTATGCTTGGCTTCAAGGTACACGCAGCAAAGTCCAATGGCATCCTATAATATGGAACAGACTCAGTGTGCCTAAGCATGCTTATATATTCTGGTTAGTCAGGCTGCAAAGAATACTGACTAAAGATAGGCTTGCTAAGTTTGGTGTTCAGACTGATGATACTTGATTCCTATGTTGCAATGTTGTGGAAGCGTGCACTCATCTCTACTATGAGTGTCCGTTTAGTGCACAGTGCCTGCAACTGGTTCAAATGTGGCTACAAATTGATCTCAGGGAGAAGAGAGTGTGGAATGGTGTGTTCATTTGCGGTGTAAATCATTACTCAGGAAGCAAATCATTGTGACAGGACTAGCTAGTATGGTCTACCACATTTGGATGTCTCGTAACAAATGCAGATTGGAAGGAGCAGTTGATCGTCCAAAGATTGTTTTCCAGCGTATCATGAATGATGTTCTACCTAGAGTCTTATCTAGATTAGGAGTGATTAAGCATAAAATTAGTACTACTTGGCTTGAACATGTAAGGCAATTCTAAAAGTGTATGTGGTATCAAGTTACCATGTAGGGTGATGTATTTCTTCATGGTTATGATAATATATTATCATTTCACCTAAAAAAAATTATGTTATATTTTGTATGTTGATTAGGAGGGAAAATTTGATAGGGCATATAATTGCCTTCTTTGGGGCACCGTTTAAAGATTTTCATGATAAAGCATATTTCTATTATGCTTGAGTTAGGCGGGAAAATAATTTTTTAGGAAGCACCTTCATAAGACATGTGTCATAGTGGTTATTCTTTTATAGTTTTAATATAGATAGATAACATCTTCAACCAAAGAGTAGACTACGTGTAAGCCAATATTTTTGAAGGTAAACTTTATACCTATCTTGATTGGCGTAGAATATGCGAACTATTTAAAAACAATAAAAAAGTGTACCCGATTACTACCTATTTCTGGTATAAATTTTTTGTTAGTGTAAGATTATTTCTATAGCCCGCTGCAAGTTTTTTCTGTATTTGAATGACCAAGCATGGTAAGGATATGGTCCACATGGATCGAACTTAGCTAATAGTACAAATCATAAATAACCCTAAACCAAATGTATACTAACGGAAAATTTAGAAAACAGTGTGTATAAAAATGTTTTATATTCTCTTATGAGAATCGGGGGTCTTATTGCCAAGCTACCCTCATCGCACATTTTTTTTTTTTTTTTAAATTCAATCAAAGGAAAAAAATAGTTTAGTGACCTTAAAAGCATACAATACAATTCAAATAATTGTTTTGCCATAGTTCACGTTGATGATTTAATTTGCGATATGCAATATTAGTATATAACGTATTATCCAGATATTTGTTTAAATTGATTGTTATCTGACTTGAGCGTTTTATCTGACATATACATATTTTCTATCTCGATAGTTTAATTTAATAATGATATGTTGAAGCCTTTTTGTAACGTCTTTGTACTTATTTTATTTTGTATTCATATCAATTTTAACAATGTAGCCTTTAGCTTTGAAGGTGGATTATGTTTGTTTTGGCATACCTATTGTTCATATGTATAATTTACGTGTTAAAAAAAGGAGAATCCAAGTTTTTAATAGTTGGTAGAATAGTCTTGACATAAATTCTTATTTTAGACGGAAGCATTGTTATCATAATACCGATTCGATTTTACGATCCAAAAACGCTTGACTGATTTAGATTTTACAATTCTAACATGGTTGTAGAATCTTACGATCCTATTCATTTGGAAATTTAAAGAGGTAGGATCATAATACGATTCTATGATCCGGTTTTATAGTAAAAATACAAATACAAATACAAATATATATATATATATATATATATATTTATTTATTTATTTATTTAATGTTATTGTAACCCAAATCTCGTATAAGTTGTGAAAACATGTTCATGCAATGATACTAAAATAATTTTAGTAATCAACACTTTATAGATTATACGGAATAGATAAATATTAATGTATTTTTACCAAATAAAAAAATTATAGTTATTTGTAGGATCTTACGATCCTACGATCATCCGGTTTTACCGATTCAGTCATATCTACTCCATCGATCCACAACATCTATAAAATATTATTAAAAGGCTACCCTAAAATGACTAATAAACGTCACCTAGACAAAGCCACGTAGGACCTAAAAAGCCACCTGGATCCAAAAAGCCACATGTCCCTATCATCCTACGCGTCATTTTCTACCCTACCTTTCCTATGCAATAAGAAAGAAAGAAAAAATTAAAAAAAGCGCGACCCTTCATCTTCATCTTCGCATACCTCTATTCCAAACCGAAAAACCCAGATTAATAGCTCAAATTTATTGCCTAATAACTCCAATTGATTGATTGCCCCATTATTCACCATCATACTATGTCAATTAAAGAAGGGTAAAAATGGCCCTTCATCTTCACCCTCTTCGTATACCTCCACCCGAAACCGAAAACCACATTGTTCACCATCATACTATGTCAATTAATTGCACCATTATTCCCCATTATTACAATTCTATTATATCTACTACGCCATTGTTAATGGGAAAACTCAAGCGGAATCTTCTACAGAATTTGACGCGGGTTAGTACTCTGCCTTCCTGTGTTTGGTCTATCTTAGTTAGACTGCAAATATAGACATCGAAAATGAATATTATCTTTTTGTTATTATAGTTTTGTACTTCTTTTAAACTAACTTATGCAAATTTTAAGTGCTCAAACATGAATATAATAATGTTAACTGTCGTTTTATTGGAGTTTTAAAACTTATTGCAAGTAATTCCTGATGAAGCGCATAATTTTTTTGAGTCTTTAGGCTAATAATCCGGTTTCCTTGACAAAATAAAAACTGAAATGTAAAACAACCTGCTAATAAGAAAGTTGGCGGTGGTAAATGTGCTGTTTTGGAGGTGCTTCTGTTGCATGATTTTTGAGTGTGCTGTGGTGAATTTCTATGGGACAACTCAAGCGGAATCCTCTACCGAATTTGATGCGGGTTAGTACTCTGCCCTCCTGTTTTGGTCTATCTCATTTAGTACTCTATATCCCATGAAACGGGTTATAAAAACTTAAATGTAAAACAGCCTGCTAATCGTGTATTTGAAGGAGCAATGCAACTACTCAGAAAACATGAACAAAACCAAAAGGATCAATTATAACACTGCTAATCGTGTATTTGAAACGAAGATTACAAAAAACAGTAATAAAATCTGAGCATGTGCGCAAAAAAAATATATCTAACACAATGAAAACCAATCAAACACGAAAACACCACATGGAATATAGGGTACCAACCGGGAACGGAAAAAAACCTTAATACGGAATACCCAAAAAATAAAAAAGCGAATTAAATCAAACCACTCAAAACCAAACAACAGCCATAATAAAGTCAATCAATTACATAACATTAGCCGACAGAACCCATAAGCCATACGGAGACAAAATGAGTGACTCACTAATACCAGCCAGAAATCGATTGATATCGGGCTCAACGGGATGCATGCCTATAAAATCCAACAAATCCACAGGAGATGGCGACAAAGTGCATAAAACGGTTGCAAAAAGGGACCGAATGACAATCCCCTCAACATGACGAGAGCTACAACAGACGCGAGAAAATACAACGCCAATAAGGAGAGAAAGATTGGGGAAATATTGTAAATTTGATTCGATTAAAACGACGTACAACCAACAGAACAGATGAATATGATGAAAACGGAAATTACACACTCAGATAAAGATCAAAGTAAACCATAAAGCGGGAAAAGGCCAAAAAAAAAAAAAAACGAACCAAATTTGGGGCTCGAAAATGGCCCAACACAAAAACAATTCAGAACCGCCAAAAAGGCTTAAGCAAATAACCCAGCACAGAAACTAAAAACAAAAAAAACCCGTGATTCCCACGGGTCGCAGAACTAGTTGGTCTTAAAACGGGTCAAATATACTAGATGAGACAAGAGAAAAATGCCCAGGGCCTAACAAAATATTTGTCTTATTCACACAAGTGGTGTATTTCTTGATCTAATTTGTCTTATGAGAGACCAATTGAGTAAGTAAAATCATGATCATTTAGGAGCTTAATATTTAATTAAAATTATATGAATTTAGAACAAAGCTATCTACTACAGGGTATTTTACAAATGACATTACATAAAGACACAATAACTACCCAATTAGTTTCACTATAGACAGATATATCCGTTTAAAGTGAATGACGGGTCAAATATGTTTAAAGTGGTGACATTATTATTATTATTATTTTTATTATTATTATTATTATTATTATTGTTATTGTTATTGTTATTGTTATTGTTATTGTTATTATTATTATTATTATTATTATTATTATTATTATTATTATTATTATTATTATTATTATTATTATTATTATTATTATTATTATTATTTTTGTTATTATTATTATTATTATTTTTTGCAGAAAAGTTTTGGATCTATATTTCACGATAAAAAGCATAAAGTACAAGATCCTTGCCACTCTTTCCTACAAAGGAGACCAGAGTAGTCCCCTAAGATGAGATAAGTAAAGACCTACAAAAGAACCTAAGGAAGTCATGAACCATACAATCGTAAGTTTACAACCTTCTTAATTACAATACAAAGAGTATCTAAAGAAGACTTAGTACCCTTAAAAATCCTATTGTTTATTTTCTTCCACACATAGTAAATGATAGCCATCAAGCTTGCCTTTTGCTTGTCAATTCTTCTGGTGGTAAAAGCCCGTATAATGTGAGACAACGAGAAGGAGCTCAATGGTAGATGAATCTAGTGAGCAATGTCAGACAAAATTTGCCTTGAGTAAGCACAATCAAAGAACAAGTGAGACAAGTCTTCACAGCTATTTTCACATGGCACACATCTATTAACCAAATACAGTCCCCGAGTTATCAGTTTATCCACTATGGGTAAGCCATTGTTCATGACCATCATTCATGTGAAGGAATGCTTAGGGTGGCAGCCTATACCATGAACCAGGGAAGACCAAATGACAGGAGCTCTTCTAGCTCTGATATAGTCATACATAACATTGGTATCATACCTCATATGAGAAGTGCAGACCTCAAACTGCTGGAGAGCCCGAGTAGGGGAACGTGCAAGTCCTAGGAAAAGCTCTTTCATTTTAACCACATTGTTCCAGTACCAGGAATTAGTAATAGTTTGGTTTGCTACCCAAATACTCTCACCTTTTAACACATAGGTATGTATCCATATAGCCCATATATAGTGAGGTATGTAAATCAATTTCCACACCCATTATTATTATTATTATTATTTATTATTATTATTATTACTATTATTATTATTATTACTATTACAATTATTATTACAATTATTATTATTATTACTATTATTACTATTATTATTATTATTATTATTATTATTATTATTTGTGAGAGATATTTTGGTCAAAAGTAAACAAAATGACTAGGTGTAGAGAGTACTCCCTAACATCGGATGATACAGTAAAGTTGGAGTTAATTATTATTGACTTCTGAAGGCAGCCTCCGGAAGAGACATAGCAAATGCTGCGGCCTTTCCAGAAGGCACATAAGTTGATGCGATTCTTTCCCACGTCAGATCTCCGCTGTTTCCGTCAAAAGGTTCTAAAAAGTTATTTAAAGACAGTTTTGGGCATGCCTATGATATAAATCCTTACAAAAATTATATTACACTTATAAAACAAGATTAAAAATGAGATTTACACCCTCAGACTTACATGTTTAACGAAGCGATATTTAACTAAGTTGCCGTTTAGTGATTGCTCGACTCGATGTAATATTGAAAGTGCCATTGAAAAAGAATTTTAGTAATAAAAACGATTGATTGATTAGGTGGAGTTGGTCAAATTGGTCGGTCTATGCAACGTGACTGGTACTCAGAAATATCCTAGCTTACGTGGCTGAGTAGATCAAGCACATAGGCGTCGATAGCAAAAGCTCGTGTCTTAGAATGCAAAGAGAGAAGAGAAGGGAAGACATTCGCGTGAAGAATATGTGAGGCGGAGACCCCAATTTATACTAATCACGAGGAGGAATTTTAGGAAAAATAGGATTTGGGAAGAAAGTGGAAATATTATGGAAACTGGCGAAAAACCAGCCCAGGAAGAGGCGCAACAGGTACTGCGACCTTTCCAAGAGGCGCAGTACCCACTGCGTCCTCTCCTGAGCCTTTCTTACTCACCAAGAAAGATTTCCGCGATTTAAATTAGGAATTAGGGAAGATGTATGATTCCTTATTCCGCAAGGTAAGATATTTTCCGAGAACTTAAAATAATATTTTAGGAATAATCTCTAGATTCCCACTCGGTCTTAAAACAGTTTTAGAAAATGAAGACGGTTTTTGACTCGAACTTCAAATGTACTCTAATTACTGTCAAAACGACCGTATCGACGCGTAGATGATGGCTAAGGGGTTGACACGACTGTTTGAGCTATCACTTGTCAACGAACTTATGAAATGTCATAAAATCGCTCCGTATGTTAAACATGCCGCCCAATTAACACTGGGTGATTGGCGGGAGGTGTGGAAATGAGGTATTTACAGAGCCCCCACTTTGACTGAGCCTTGGACAAGAAAGTCAAAGTATAGTCCTCAGGTCAATCGAAGATTACAACCTGAAGACTATGGCAACGCGAGGCGGCTCAAGGGGTTTGAGCCAAGGACCTGTCGTCGGGAACATTTTAGAGTTTGTCGACTTCCGGGGAGGGTCGGTTAAAGTCCATTAGACTACGTGGAAGAAGCTCTCCAGCCATAAGAAGAAACCATACATGAGATATAGGTGAACTGGAACTTTATAGGGAACAATGTTATAAGGGGTCAGCAGGACGTTGGAAGAAATTGCTGGCAGGAAATAAGGCAGGACTTTCTGAGAACCGTCGGAAAAAAATAGGCTTGCAGGTAGCAGAACATTGGAAGAAACTGTCGGAGAACAATAAATCTTGCAGATAGGTAGCAGAACGTTGGTAGAAACTGTTGGAGAATATGATAACTTGTAGATAGTAGAACGTTGGTAGAAACTGCTGGAGAAACAAAAATCTTGCAGATAGCAGAACATTGGTATAAATTGCTAGAGAATAAAATAACTTTGTAGGCAGCAGAACGTTGGTAGAAACTGCTGGAGAATAAGATAGAAACTCCACGCGAGTTTCTCCATTCTATTTCAAACATATTTTTCCGTCTTCCAAACACAAAAAACCCGAAAAGCTTCATCAAATCTCATCCAAATTCAATCAAAACTCACCACAAATCATGACTAATCCAGGTATGCATCTCACTTTTGATTTAATTTGAATTTGTAGCTTGAATTACGGGTAGAATTTAGGGTTTCCTTGCCCAAATAACTCAAAAATTTGGGGCATTCGTCCCAAATGATTTTGCCTTGCGGAATTGATATTATAAATAGTTAATTGATCATACTAGGAGCGTAACCATATATTTTCTTTGAATTTTCATCAAGTTTAGACGAAATGAGACTAAAATGAGACGATCTTTTGCTAGACCGCTTTATAGGCTCGAAAATGGCCTTAAACTAGTCGGAATTTCGTAAAATTTGATGTTTTAGAACCCTTAGATTATGGGTAAACTTGCTATCATGTAAGAATTTAAGTTTGTGAATGCTGCTCCGGGACACCTTTTTTTTGGTTAAAATGTAAGTATATTAAAACAAAAGTTTGAAACCATTACAAAATCTTAGCCCATACATAAAAATAGTAGGCTAAGACTTAACCAAACGGAGCTCCATCCCATTAGTCATAACCGATGATAAGCAAAACAAAAAGAGATAGAAACCTATCTCATTACAACAAATCTCCACCACTCGTTTTATAACATTATCTCTCTTCCTCACCTTCTTCATCTACATCTTCATCATGAATCCCATCCTTTGACCTACCTCAAAACCTGTTGATGATGCACGAGATCCATTGTTTATCTCCATTATCAACTTCGTCGAGAGTTTCCCCTATGACTCTGAGTCTTATCTCTTCACAAATAGAAAAGACCAGTTTGCTCGACCTAATAATCTTATGCTCAAATCTTCATCATCAATCCTATCCTTTGCCCGTCTGCCCTACCAATGTGAGTTTATTGCCCCTAATAATTTTGAATTATGGGATGACGATGATGATGGTCCTACTTTTTCTTTTAAAAGTCCCCCTAGTGTCATTCCAATTGACCATTTAGAGACTCATGTACGTTGATGACATTGACCTTGAAGTAGATGAGACACTTGCTATGGACGATGTTTTTGAGCTTCCTTGTGATTATGATGGGGTTTTGCCCGAGTCCTTACACTCCTTTGAAAATCATTTCACGGAGGGTGTATTTGATCCATTTGAGGTTGATGGAAGACCTAGTGATACTAATTTAGAGGTTAAGTGGGATGAACCCCCCCTATTTTTGATGAGTCCCACCTCCTTGAGTCTTCATGCAACCAATTTTAGACCATTTATAATGATAATTTATGCACTAACGGTCTATTACATGGTCGTAAGCTTGTAGCTCCATCTTTTGCTGACGAGTGGAGTAGTTCGGTGGTCCTTTTTGAAGTCCCCTATGCGCATCTTGATAAGATTTATCGACCCTTACCTTTGATCTTTCATGCTTATATCTGATCAATTGCTTACATTTGCTTTTGTATTGCTCATGCGCAGGTATACGATAGACTTCTAAGTGCATTGATTTGCTTTTTAAAGACAAATATGGCCGTGACATTAAGGAGAACAAGAGTCTAGCAAGACTTTAAATTTACGCTTCTCGGGAGGCAACACTTGTTTATTTATGTTTTTGAGACTACAGTTTTTGGACAATTGCAATTTCAATTTGGTTGTAATAGCTAAGACAATAAGACAATTAGCTTGCTTTAGTATGTAGTAGCTTGTCTTTCGCAGGTACTTTGCTACTTGGATTTGGACTTTGCCCCGTTTTCAAGCTAGCTTGGGGGAGCTTATCCGCGGTTGTATGTTTTCTTTCCCTTCTTTATTTCCGCATGTCTCATCCCCATTTCCCCTTGTTGGTTTTATTTGTCCTTCTATGTGGGTTTTTGCGCTTAAACCCGTTTTACACATTGAGGACAATGTGCTGTTCTAGCTTGGGGGAGGGATTTAGTGGTCTTCTTTATTGCTTTGATGTATTTGAAAAATCGAAAAAAAAATTTAAAAATTTAAAAATTTCATAAAAAGTTCCATGTTGTGTCAACCCATTTGTCCTTTACATAATGTCATTCCTCCTTGCATTTCTCATTGTAGCTTTTTAAGCTAATGATTCATGCTTATTGACGGGTTTTGCTTGCATGGGCATGTCTTGACATAGCGAGTATTGGATGGATTTTGGACAAAGTAGACTTGATCTAGACATTGGTAAGCTACATATTTGGTAAGGTAGAGCCTCTAATGACCGGTGCATCTATATCCGGTCTCATCTTGGTGTGTGTAGTTTCTCCTCTTGGTGTGCGTTATATCTATATGCACAAGTATGGTGTTTGTTCTATTTCTTATGAGTTTTGTTATCATGATTGTATTTGGAAGCCATTAACTTGCATTGCTTACATGTATTGCCTAAAAAATTGCCCCTTTTCATTGTCACATATAACATTGCCTACTTTTGTTGAGCTAGTGACTTACTACTTGTGTTGGGGTGTTCTTATCTTTGGGATTTGCTAGAATTTTTCACAATTGTAAGCATTTTGTCACGAGATTGCCAATTCTCGTATCTTGGTGGATATTGATTTGAAAGAAAGTGAAAAAAAAAGAGATTTGAAAAAAAGAAAAAAAAAGAGAGAGATGCAAAATGAAGAAGAAAGGAAGAAAGAAGTTTGTAAAAAATGAGAAAAAAAAAAACGATGAAAAAGAAGAAAAAAGAAATATGAGTTGCTTCCATGTTTGAGATGTATTTTTTTAGGAAGTAGTCTCTTGTGTTGTAAAGCAAAGTGAGTCATTATGCTGCTTTTGACTCTAGTTCTTATTGCTTGGGAAGGGTTAAGGTTTGGAATGAGCATCCTTGTAGTTTTTGGTTAGTTGCTAGCTTGACATTAGCTCCACATGACCAAAAACATTTATCCACCTTCTTACCCATTTCCCTTAGCCTTCTTCTTTGTCTTCTTGGCTTCTTTTATTGTGCATATTTGATCATGATTAGCATTGTTAATTTTGGAATGTCTGCCATGCTAGATTGCGGGCACTTTCTCTTGAGTCGTCGATAGGAGAGTGTCATTCACATAAAATTGCCTTGTTCATAATATGAGTGTGAGTGTTTTTCTGTGAGGAGTCCGATGTCAATAAGATCATGTAAGAGTTGAAATGTCCATGAGCAGTCTTTTGTGCTACGCTGCATGTAAATCTCAGCCATGTATTGCATTTTTCCCTATGCCCATGTTGTTTCGGGATTTGATTCATTGTGCTTTAAAGTTACTTGAAGGGAATTGCATTTGGATAAGATGATTGTTGCTCGTACCCTTGTGCTTGTCATACATTATATTGTGTGCTTGCTTGAGGACAAACAATGGTTTAGCTTGGGGGAGTTTGATAGGTCTATTTTATATATAGTTTAACTCCCTATTTTAGCTCGGTTTTATTTGATTTTTGCACTTCTATAAGTGTATTTGTGAGCTAATTCCGTGTTCTAGGTCTTTTTGCTTGTATTCATTGCATTTTGTAGGAAATGAAGCATTCGGGCATTTATCCTAAGAAAATTACCAGCTCCGTAGATTCCTTGTGAATTTCCCCTATGCAAGCAGGCCCATGCTTGCCTTAGCTCACTAGCTGGAGTTTTGGAAAATTTCGAGCATGGAAATTCCGAGCATGAAGAAACCAACTTCGGTAGGTGGACAAGTAAACAAATGATGCCCATAAAGATAGAGAAGCAAAGCTTAGGATCCTCTTTTGTGAAATAAGTCGGAGGAATTAAGAGGCATTAAGGCAGGTCATTGGATTCCCTATGTCAATTAATCAACATTTAAAGGACAATGCCCGGATCACCATGACCTAAATTGGGGTGGGGTGTACTAGGTTGGGTTGCCCCTCTTTAAATTTTTTACGTTTCACCCCTTATTCCTATATAAGGGGTGTTGAATCCGTCATTTGGGACACCACACTTACACACCTCGTATAGTTTACAATTCTCATTAGAATAGTCTTTAGATCTTCTTTAGTTTCCCTTATTGTTCTAAACATTTCTTTTAGCATTAAGAATTAGAATACAATTTCCATTTCAAGTATTTGGTTCTATCCTGTTCTACATTTACATGTTCCATTTCTATTGTTAAGGTAATCTTATTTTCAGTACTACTTTATTAATTCCTTTGCCATTTCCATTACTAGTTAGTTGTTATTCATCATTTTCTAATCGTTATTCTGTTTACTTCGCTATTCCATTATCATCATGTTTACTACATCATTTGTCATTGGTTTAGTTTTCATTATGCAAGAGTAGTTCATTATTCTAGGGATTAGGGGAGCCATGCATAAATAATATTTGTAATTGTTGAAATAGGATGTTATAATATCGATTAATAGTTTCTATCACATGCTTGTATTGTTTGCTAGTCTTTGATAATTGATCACTATCTTAGATTAAATTTGTTAATTCAATTTTATAAGTCGAGAGGCACGAAATTGAATTAGACTAAGCATGTTTTAGTAGACCGATCTAGTAATCGTGAGAGCTCGCTAGAACCCATTCTATGGTTGACAATAAGGACGAGAGGTGGTTGTCTTTAAGCCTAAACAATTATCGTTGTTATCAATTCCTAGTTTGACATGAGCATTTATATATTTGCATGTGTGACCTGAGTTCCCTAGGCTCTTTTATTATTATTATTATTATTATTATTATTATTATTATTATTATTATTATTATTATTATTATTATTATTATTATTATTATTATTATTATTATTATTATTATTATTATTATTATTATTATTATTATTATTATTATTATTATTATTATTATTATTATTATTATTATTATTATTATTATTATTATTATTATTATTATTATTATTATTATTATTATTATTATTATTATTATTATTATTATTATATTATGAAGGGATGCGCGCAGCTTTCATTAAAATAAGAATAAAAGTTTATTATTATTATTATTATTATTATTATTATTATTATTATTATTATTATTATTATTATTATTATTATTATTATTATTATTATTATTATTATTATTACTATTATTACTATTATTATTATTATTGATTTTACATTATTTTATCGCAAGCTTACCAACCAAACCAAAAAATCATACGATAACCGACCTTGAAAGAATTCATTCCATGACAACTTGTTTAGCAACTCCCGTCTCCTTGTGTTGGACCCCTATTACTACATTCATTTGTTACTAGGGTATTTATCTTTGCTAGGTGTGCGATAGCCTATCAGAACTAATGGGCTACTCATGGCACATGAGTTAACTCCCATGAAGCATTCGGGTGAATGTTCCAAAGCTAGATTTTTTGCTCTCAAATCAACCTCAAGTGATGAGGAAGATGATGGAGATGACGAACAAGCCATGTACTCACGTAATATGGCGGATATGATCAATAGTTACAATCTTAAGAAGTTCAACAATTGTAGTAAAAAATGTTTTCAAAAGAAAATATCTTATTCCACGGTGGCATGTTTCAAATGTGGTGAGAAAGGTCACCTTATCAAAGATTGCCCCAAGTCAAATTAGTTCAAATCCAAAGATAACTGATATTTCTCAAAGAAAGATTTTAAGCATAAAGTTATGTCTGCAATATGGGGTGTATCTGATTCCGAAGAGGATGAAAGCCTTGAGGAAGAATTAGATGCAAAGGTTTGCATGAACACCCGTCTTGATCTTGATGGACCCAAGCCATCAAAGAATGTATTCGCACTATGTCTAATGTCTCACTCCGACAGTTCTGATGTTGACTCTGACACCGAGGTAATTAAACTCAAGAACAAGGTTATAACTCTTTCTAACGAAAATTTTTGTTTGATGTTCTATGATGTGCTTGACAAGTGTATAGCTAAAATGAGAAACTCGATGCTATGCAAACTCAAATTGAGGAAATAGCCGAAGAGAATGTTGGTCATAAAGAATGTCTAGACGAGA